>NC_056736.1:488992500-489050000 GCF_019279795.1 Protopterus annectens | reverse complement strand
ACAGGTGGAAAGTCTCAATGTATTAAAAAGTATTAGATTAGAAAACAGTAAAAGATAATTAATTACACTATCCAGACAGGCATGCAAACAGTTCACACACATTTTGTCTGTACTTAACAGTTGCCAGTTATGAGTTAAAGCTCTAAAGCAGATCTTTCACACAGATACAGAGGAGTATTTTAGACTGGATTGAAAGACTTCCTTGAATTTCTTTGAGACTCTTGTAGATTGTGTTCTTCATGCAAGCATGTGCAATTAACTCTGACACATTCCAGGTGTACTCTTCATGCATAGCCTGTACCATATGTTAGCCAGAAATGAAGACGTAAAGGCATTGCTGGCTTACCTCCTAAATCACATTGCCCATGAGCACATGAGTCATCAGGGTGGGCATTATGAGGAATATTCCCTTTTTAAGGGATCGCTATGCATCTGTTCACCAGATTCATCAGAATGTCTGACAAACAACGAGAACATGGAGCCAGGTGGACGTAGTAAGTCATTGTAAGCCTACCCCTCTGGGCTTTTAGATTGTGTGGCAAGCTTCTTTGTCACCTCTGCAGGCAGAGCCCATTGGCAGTTCAACCAGATATTTAAAGAAAAAAAAAGGAGAAAAAAATAAATAAATCAGGGAAACAATTTCAAGGCTTGTTATTGGTGACTCACAAGCCTCAGTCTAAGAGAAAAAATTATACAAAAGAGGATAAACACTCCATGGTTGTGGGTGAATCGCATTTGGTGTGTGGGGGGGTCATTATTTGTTTAATCCTTAATTATATATATATAAAAAATCTTTGATATGGTACAGAGCAATCCATGAGTTGGTGTGACTGATGAGTCATGTTTGAGTCAGTTGGTGGGTTTATTAATTATGTGGTAATTTTATTAAATAAAATTAAGGAGGTTAATTAATAAATCATGAAAGGGTACAAAGCAATTCTTTGTCTTGGTGGCTTCTGAGTTGCATTTTATGAGACTTCTGGCCTCCCTGGGCTGGATATCCTTCCCTGTCAGTTTTCTTGATTAGTTTTATGTCTTGTCTGTTTTCCACAAAGTAGTTTTTTCTTTGGCACAATCTCTGTGCATTTATATTAATATTATACATGCTTTTAGATCAGATTTGGTGGAATTCAGATGAAGATAATGGTGATTGGCATTATTCTTTAGTTGTCAGTGTGATACTATCTATTCATTCATTGCATGTCTCACAGCTTTAAATACTCATTTGCTCTAGTCACGTGGTGAATGTTGGTGTGTGCGTGATCTGTGTGTGTTGTGTGTGTGTATACATTGGCATTTCCAGCTTGAGTTTATATAATCAAGGCTTATCAGGTTGCTGGGATATTGTATTGCCAGTTGGTTGGTACAGCCTATTATGGGTTGACTGTTGGGCAAATGCTGAGTGAATTTTGGGGGACAGTTGGTAATTTTCTTACTTGGTTGCTAGTCACAATTTTAATCCTAATCTTTAGTTTGCAGTTTTTGGCAATGTTAATAATAGAACTGGTTTGATTCAGCTCCTCAATTTAGGTTTGGTATGTTTACGTATGTTTATCTTGCTTGGGCATAGGTGTTTGTAGCTGATACCAGTGTATGTATATGTTTTGTAAGTGCAGATATCCAGATACTATAGTGGACATGGGATTTGTTAAAATTACCTGTCACTTTATTCTGATTTGGCAACCAATAAGTTCAGTTACTCACTAGCACGTGACCATTTGTATTTGCTCGAGCCAGTTATTACCTCTTCACTGGGCCCGTTACTTTAGCTTCTTTTCATATGCTTTATTCAGGGATGGACAGTCATGTCCATGATCCTTGACAGAACTGATTGTGGCAGGAGAAGAGCATGGCATTTTGGAACTCCTGCAGCAGCTTATCAGCGTTCTGTCCAGTACATTCCGGTCAGGCCTAGTGTGAAATAAAGGCAGGCATTTTGTGGGCTTTACATTCTAGAACCCCACAGCAGCACAGCATCCAAGAATTCACTGCATTGGCAATTGTATACAGAAATTTAGATTTATTTTATCATATTCTTCTTTCCCCCTGTATTAATCCTCTCTATTTTTCAGGTTCCACTATGGTCCAGTCAATTAAGTAGAGGTGGCTTCATCTGTCTCAAGAAACTCAAGGCTCACTTTCTGACTTAGAGATAGTAGAGGCACTCGAGCAAGGTCACAACTCCAAGAAGTGACCATCACTGAATATAGAAGAGGTTTCAGCTGAAGGACCAGACCCATCCAAGAAGGTTCAAAAGAAAGCCAACAAGGATTCCTCCGGTCAAAGAGTCACCAATTCCTGCCTGTCTAACATATCATCAGAATCTCAAGGTAAAGTCTCAGGTGGATAATCTGGGCAGAGTTTTATAGGTAAGGGTCAGTCTTTTCAGGATTGTTTGGTTGAGTTTATAAATTCTTTGCCAGAGGAGGAAGGGTCAGGCTGTTTGATATAGCTCTAGAAGGAAACTTTGGTGCTTCTGCAGCTGTTGTTACCAGAGAGGGAGTAGATACTGATAATGGCCAGGTTGCAGACCAATCATTACCTAGCTTGTGGCTCAAGGAGGGAGGGCCTACCTTATCTGGATGATTATATTCCCCAGTTCTTGTCCCCCATGGCTACCATCAGTCTTTTAGGTTCCAGTTCCCTGGGGTTTCACTTCATGGCACATGCCCCTACCAAGGTCAAAGATGAAATTATTAAACGGGAGTTTGTAGATATTTTCCACCAAGTGGACACCAAGGGAATTAAATGGATTTTGGATGCTGACAACACATCTAACAAGGACTTGATGGCAGCCTTAGAGACCATTAGAAAGAAGGTATCAGCCAGGACACAGGTCAGGAACTGAGTTATTTGGTCATCGAGAAGGACCCCAGTCAGGCCTTGCCCCTTTTAGCTTGCTTTATAGCCATAAGGGAAGCCCACCATATGAAAGGGGGTTCTGGTTGGGTAAATTCTGATAAATGTTTTAGAAAGCTCCCTCAAGTGGGAGGTAAGGCATCTTGACATATGGCTCAGTGCCATGATGGATAAGCCAGCTGCCACTGTGATTAATGAAGGGGTGGTAGTACAAAGGAATATAAGTTTTGCTGGGCCTTCAACCATAGCAAATGCCTTTGACCTGCCTGCAAATATAGCCACCTGTGTTTGGTGTGTAGGAAAGGTCACCCTGTGTACATGTGCTGGGGATTAGTTACCAGGGACAGGCCGTTTTTTCCCCCTTCTCAGTCTGAAGGAGAAGTTTAGGAGGCATAACTCCTCTCTTCAGGCTAAGCAACCTTTTCGTGGTCACAGAGGAGCTTTGCCAGGGGACTTCGGCATGCCACATCAAGCTCATTCCCCCATTTGCCTATATAAATTGATCCACCTATTGTCAGCTTACCTACATCAGAAGGCAGCAGCCACTCTTGTTAATGGCTTTCTCCATTGGCTTTGATATTCATTCCATAGCTCCATTGGATTCTAAGTTAGTTAATAATCTGTCATCCATCAAGGGACATGTAGAAATTGCTGCTATGTTGATAGAGAAAGAGCGATCAGCTGGAAGAATAATTGGCCCCTTTTCCACCCCCCCCCCCCCATGGCCTGCTTTTACAATTTCCATCATCAGTCTTGTTTCCAAGAAACAGGTAGGTGAATTCAGGTGTATTTATCATCTGTCCCACCCAGAGGGAGGTTGGGTCAATAATTGTATTGACAGTGAGCGGGCCAAGGTATGCTAGTCTTCCCTGGACCAGAAGGTGGAGGTTTTTCTGGGCTATTCTGGCCCTTGGCTATGCAAGATGGACATCCAATAGACTTTTTGCCTTTTCCGTGTGATACAGAATGATTGCCTTTATTTAAGTTTTCAGTTTGAAGGTAAATTATTTTTTGACATGGCAATGCCAGTGGGGTGCTCAGTGGCTTGTGCTACATTTGAACAATTAGCACAACCTTACACTGGTGCTGGCAACTGTGAGTATCCCTCTAGTCAGTGGTCTACTACATAGATGATTTTTGGATAGTGAGGAGGGCCAGGATGGTGCTTTGAAGGGCATGTCTATTTTTATGGAGCTTTGTTCAGAGTTAGAGGTACCACTGACCAGTGACACATCAGAAGGGCCAACCTGAGTCTTAACCATTCTAGGCTTGAAAGAATGCTTTTGGGATTCAGCAAAGCTTGTATGAGGAAATCATGCAGCTGCATGGGTTGCTGAATTTTGCCTTGTAGGGCAGCCTCTCTGGGCAAGAACTTTTTGCAGTCTGTTTCTGACTTGTTGAAAGTGAATAAGCCCAAGCACTACTTTGGATGGCTTATCAAATGGTTCAAGGATGATCTTTGGCTATAGTTTTCGTTTTTGAGTCAATTCAATAGAGTATCATTTTGGCAGTCCCTATGGGTTTCCTCCAGTGACCTACAGCTCTTCATGGATGCAGCAAGGGGAACTGGAATAGGAAGTTACTTCCAAGGCAGCTGGTTCACTGAAAGGTGGCAACAAAGCTGGTCCAAAGAGAGGAGGAAAAACATTATGTTTTTGGAAATGTTTCCCATCAGGACGGAGGTTTTGGTATAGAAGGAAAGGTTACAGAACAGGAGGGTGTTTTTTCACTCGCACAATATCTTGATGGTTCATGTCCTCAATAAATGATCCTCCAAGTCCAAGTGGGTCCACTTGGTTATCAGGCTCTTTGTTTTTATGAGTTTGAAGATTAATTTTTCATTCCCTTGTGTGCATGTCTCTGGTCATTTTAACCTTATAGTTGACAGTCTCGCCCATTTTCAGTTTGTTGGGTTTCACCAGTTTGCCAAGCATGTAGATCCAAAGGACACTTCAGTTCCTGTGGGAGTCTGCCTAATTGGAGAAGAGTAGCAGTATTGCTTTTGGTCAGCTCCTGAGCCAGCAATATGAGGAAGGCATATTCTTCATCCCTTCAGGTCTTCAAGGCTTTATACAGGTCTTTGCCCTCTTGTCTCAGGACATGGGGTATGCAGTTGCTACTTCAATTTCTAGTGGGCAGGTCATCCGTGGGTGATTTGCCTAACAATCTCAAGGTGCACATGCAGATTTGAGAACTTTTGGGGCCTTCAGGAAGTGTCCAGCTACTGGATGATTGGGAGGGTGCTCAAGGGCCTTGAGAATGTTTGTGGGCATGCCCAGGATTCCAAGAAGTCTGTTTGGAGGCAACTCTTCCCCTTGTTGTTTTGAGTCTGTATAAGAGTCTGGGGGATTTGTATATGTTTGTTACATTAGCAGTTTTATTCACTTCTTTGTGTGCTGGTGCTTTTCGTGCAAATGAACTAGTTTTTTACCTTTGTTGGGAAGACCTGATCATCCACACTGATCTTATACCGATATGGGTAAAGCAATCTAAGATGGATCAGTCTGGTAAAGGTTAGCAGGTTTAATTAGACAAGGTGAATGGTTTGGCCGTTGCCCAGTGCATTGGCTCAGATTGCTACATAATATCACTCCCACAGGTAGAAGGTCAGGCCTGGTTTTTGTTTAGGCTTTGAGCAGGTTTTTAGCCTGGCAGAGATTAATTTCTACTTACAAAGGCCATGATGAAGCAAAAAAAATATCCACAGGGTTATTCCTTGCATTCCTTCTGGATATTTTGCACCTCTGACTTGGCCATGGAAAGGCATTCTGTTAAGGACATTCAAAGAACAGGGAGGTGGATGTCTGATGTCCTTTTTGTCTTACATCACACGTTCATTTTTATTTCTGTTGCAGGTAAAGAGTTCATTTGGCTCTTGGGTCATTTTTTCATGGGGAGAGCTACAATGCAAGCCTTGGCCCACCTGGCTGGTCATTCAAGTTCTTTTGATCTTAACATTTGGACAATTCATTCATTTGGTTTCCTTGGCCTGCTTTGGTTTCAGTTCTGGGAAATCTGTCATAAAATCACCATGGAAGAAGCCATCTCCAGACTTTTGGTAATCCACTTTGGGATAATGACTTGGCTTTGGCCCCTATAAAAATCCTGCTGGCCAGAATGCTGTCTGATATGCACAGGTTATAGCAGTTATATTCAAATTTGTCATTGTTTCAGTTTGTTTTTACCACAAAGTCTGAGGTAGCTTAAAATACACACCAGGTTCTGCAGAGGCATATGTTCATAGGTTCATAGTTTAGTACTAAGCTAACTGCCCTTGCGAGCCATTTTAAGCCTAGCCAATTATCCCTTGTGAGACTCAAACCCTGCACCTTGTGTTTGTAAGGCAAACACCTCAGCCATTAAGCCAGCCTAACAAACCAAACAGAAGAGGTTGGGTCACGTCAATCGGCTTGAATTAATGATTTAATGGTTATTGGTTTATATGTTACATCTGAATTTTTGTGGCATCAGTAATGGTTATCAATGGCATTTATTAAATAAAAGATTGCAAAGTCAATGTGGTGTTTTCTTCGACTCGGCTCAGTGAACAACCTTAGTTAACTTTAATCATCCAGCACCTCTCATGACACTTTTCATTTTACACTATAGAGGATTATGATTGGGTTGCCTTTCGTAACTTGTTTATTATGTGTTCAAGACAGCCATGTCAAGAACACATAATATTAAGTTGTAATTGGAGATCTGATCATAATTCTTTGTAGTGCATGGAGATCTGTCTGCTCCATTCACTATTAGTAACAGAAGAATTAAATAAAAAAAAAATACAGGAATTGTCGCAATGGCTTTCAAAGCTGATAATGTAGTTGGGAACTGCTTTATGTGTTTATGTACTCCCCATGTAATGGAAGCAAATAGTTTCCAAAAATATTTTTAGTGAATGTAATACAGACAGCAGAGGGAAACATAGTTGAAGCAAACCTGTTTTGTGTTAGCTGCTATTATTTATGCTCAGATATCAGTTGAATAACACCCTGGTTCAGATCTACTATAGCACCAGACACATTAACAGTGCATAGGGGTGCTTAACAATTTTTAAGCACCCTTTTATATGTTGTTATGTTTGGGTCTTGTACTATAGTAGTGCTGAACTAGGAGGTGATTTAAATATTTGAGTGGAAAAGTACCCCATTCACTACATCATTTTTATCTGAAGTTTTGTTAAATAACCTTACTGACAATATACCAGGGTTTACCACTTTGCCTCTAATTATTCCTTTCTTCCACCATCCATCTTTTTCAGTACTGTGCTATACCAGCATTAATCTCTCTTCACATTTCATCCTTCATAATCTTCTCTTTTACTTTTCATTCCTACTTCATTCCATCCTTCACTTATCACACTTCTTCCACTTACGCTGTCAAAGTCTGTTCATTCCTATCATAATACACACTCAGGTTTTACAATATCCCATGCATTTAGCATTTATTAGTGTTATCCTCTCACCTGTTATTGTTGATATTTTTACTGCTTTCTTTTACTTACTATTTTATATAAATAATCTGATTTTTCCCTTTCTTTCTTCTTATTTATTTATTTTTTATTTTATTTATTTTTTGTGCTAACAGTTTAGCAGTGGACTCAACTAATATTTTCTCAAAACTATCTTTGAAACTAGTTTCTATATTTTATTAACTTTTTTCCAGGTCCACTCTAAAAATGAACATTTCTTAGTTGGATAATCTAGTCAGAAAAGAAAGCAAACAATAAATACATTAAAATTCCTATTGAAAGGTGATCAGCTATTTTGTAGTGTCTGTGGCACGGATCCATAGAGGGATTAAAAGCCACTGGGCCTTTCTCATGTGCAGTCTTCCATTTGTATCTATTGGGATATGTGTACATATGACGTGAGAGAATGGTGTTTTGGACTTATTATTTATTTCAGGGATTTTCTTCTGAATTTGTCTAGGTATTGGAATACTTTTAAAATCACTGGATCATGACTTGCTCCTTTCAGGATGACTGTGATTCCCAGAAAATAAAAATACTATCTAACCATAAACTGTTGCAATTTTAACTGCTTTGCTATTGTGCCACTTTGAAATCATAATATAATAATGGAAAAAATAGAGATGTTCTTGCTGAATTCTGAGAAAGGCAAACACTGGTACTAAACACTATGTAGTTTGTTGAAGCAATGAAGTCTTAAGTTGAAACTATGTATGAATTTTTCCTGTTTGTAGTTTATCTGTTTACTGTGAAATAGATGTATTTAATTTCCAGGTAAGCATCTTTTATACACAATGTGACCATCCAAGCCTGTTGATCTGTCAGGTTCAACAAGTTTCTCAAGGCCGATGTTCTGAAATGTATGAAGAGCATGAAGCAACATAACTACGCTCCAAAACAGGAGGAAAAACAGGCATGTTAAGCATCTTTCTGAATCAGAAAGATACCTAACAAGGTCTTGTTAATCAGCACTAACAGCTGTTTGTTGTTAATCTGCATATGTTAAGCTGTACAGCTGCAGCAGCCAACATGGAGCATCAGAGGACAGTGCAATGAGCTTCAAAACATGTTAAATACATCATCTGTCCCCACCTTCAAAAGAGAAAGACAGAAAGGATGAATTAAAGGTTAACTCTCTCAAAACTTTGCTGTTCCTGTTCCTTTTCTGAGGTGGATCATAAGCTTGTAGGAGATTTTTAGGCTGTCAACCCAGAGGTCATTTTAAACCTAGCCATTTCAACCCAATGTAATACTGTAAAGGTGTTAGTCAATACCCAAAATTGCATTTAGTGATGACTGCCCATATCCAGGAGGGCTGCTGGTGCTATCCCCAGTAAGAATTTACAGTGCCCAATCCACAGGTTCCTCTTGAACAGTGTCATAGAGGTGGTCTGTATCACATGAATTGGTAGCCTGTTCCCAAGATACAGCAGTCACCAGGAGATAAAGCTGTCCTTCCAACATGTCCTATTTAAGTTGCAGGCCACATTTAAGTCCCCAGACCAATTTGATTTATGGATATGCAGTAAAGTTTATTAGGTTTGGGTCTTGGGTTGCTCACTTATCCATAAATCTCCCCTAAAAAGTCTATACAATATGGAGTCTGCTGTGTCAGTTGTGGAATCCTTTAAGTTTTTGAAATCTATAATCTCCTGGGACTTGAAGTGGGAGACCAACGTAGGGTCCATCATAAAAAAGGCACAACAGCGAATGTACTTTCTGTGACAGCTGAGGAAGTTCAACCTCCCACAGGAACTGTTGATTCAGTTCTGTACAGCAGTCATTGAGTCTGTTCTCAGCTCATCCATAACAGTGTGGTTTGGATCTCTGTCTAATCATGACAAAAATAGGTTACAGCTAATAGCCAGGTCTGCAAAAAATATCATTGGTGCTAGTTTGCTCTCCTTACAGGACCTGTACTATTCCAGAGTCATGAAAAGGGCAGGGAAGATCATCACCAACCCTTCACATCCAGACCACCATAATTTTGAACTACTACCATCAACCACACATTATAGATTAATATGCACCAAAACAAGCAGATATAAGAACAGTTTTTTCCACAGGCCATCAAGTTCACAAATGGTTAACTCAGCTTATTAGGTTGGGGTATTCTTTTTCCCAAGCCTCCAAGGATTCTGCAGTATTATTTACATATTGTTAATACTTGTTTCTGTCAGAGATTATTTCAGTATTTCTTGCACTGAGTTGCACTTTGCACCTTTTATGTATATGTATATTTACTTTTTTATCTTGTTCTTAATAGTTGCATGTGTGTTGTCTGTCTTGTTCTTAATAGTTGTATGTATGTTATTTATGTTATTCATAGTTGGAGAGTCACAGAAACTGGACTCAGATTCCTTGTATGTGGGCATACTTGACCAATAAATGTGATTGTTATTCTGTATAGTGACAGGGATTTTAGTTGGTCTGTGTAAGGCACATGCTGGAGGCCCTTGATCCTCATTGTTAGAAACCTCTGAGGTCTCTATTATTGCTGTAGGTGATTAGAATGGTACATACCGAACAGGGTGTTATACTTAATTATGGGCTGGATAAGTGCCAAGTATGGGGGGGTTATAACTTCTTTTACTCTTGAGGCGATGCCTTTACTAATCAAGCGAGCTATGTGGAAAGCTTTTCTTACAGTGGTAAACAAGTCATGGTCAAAGTTAAGGTAGCAGTCAACCTGTGATCCCAGGTCACTTATCACTTCATGGTATTAGGGTATTGTTATTGATTTGATAGAGTGAAGGGACATCGTTTGCATTGTTTGTGCTGAAGGGAATGATGATGCATTTCCCTGCATTCAGTTTGAGACCGTGACTAATACACCAGTCACTGGTCTGTGTGAGACCATCCTGGTGTATACTGACATCATTTGGGGATTCAATGATTGCACCTAGTTTGCAGTCATCCGCAAACCTGGTCAGCCACACCCCTTTAGTTTTGACCTGAACTTCTGAGAAGTATATACCAAACAGTAGGAGGTCTAGCACTGATTCCCGTGGCACCACGCTGGTAACAGGTCTGTTTGTTGATGTAGAGTTGCCCACTTTGATTGTGTGTTTCCAGTTTGTGAGCCAGTTGGTAACCCATCTCACAATGAAGGGGTTTACATTCAGTTTGCTACGTTTATCGGTAATGCATGAATGTGGGATAGTGTCAAAAGCCTTTGCTAAGGCAAGGTATGCTGTGTGCACAGATTGGCCTCAACAATGGCCTTGGTCACACTTTCAAAGAAATCCACCAGATTTAACAGGCAAGATCTGCCCTTCACAAAGCTGAACTGGGTAGGATCCAGGGTTTGAAGATCACCTATGTCTTTATTTATGAGGTCCATAATGATACATTCCATGGCCTTACAGATGAGGCTGGTTAGGCTTATGCGTGTGTAATTCCCTGGATCTGTTGCTAGGCCATATTTGTGGAGGGGAATAACTGTAGCTGTTTTCTGTTTCACAGGAACAAAGCCTTTGGTTAGGCTATGATTGAAAATCTTACTTTGTGGTGATGCTAGTTCATGTTTCGCCTGTTTAGAATACAGCCTGCAATTTCATCTGGTGCCATAGTGGCTGTGTTCTTTATCTTGGACAGAGCTTTTAGGATATGCTCTTTATATATGCAAGTTGGGGGGAGAGTTTGTGGGAGGGTTTGTTGTAAGTTAGGTTAAGGGAGTGAAATATTCACCAAAACTATCTGCTAGCACATTTTCTATCTCTTTGGGGTCAGTGTGTGTGATACCGTTGGCCACCAGTTCTGCACATGTTTGGGTCCTACCCTTTAGGTTATGTACATAGCTGTATACAACAAAAAAAACAAAAACTGGAAGGCAGAAGTAGTGTAAAATGTTTAATACAAAACTAGAAATATAAATAAAAATGTACAAAACATAAGATAAGCACTTTCATACCCAACTAGGTATTTTATCAGATCTAAGTAAAAACACTCTAACCATCATTAAATATTTTAATGTTTGAGACCACGTGACCTTAATAATGGTTTGATTGGAATGCAAGTATTTAACCCTTTCCCACGAGTTGCTTGCAAAATAGTAATCCATTTTATCTCAAGACACTCAGCGTGAGTTTTAATATCTCCCCCTCTCAACCCAAGCTTACAAATTTCTAACACCATAAATTTAAACCAATGATTGCGTCCTGCATACTTCACCTGATTAGAAAGGGCATTTCTCTCATTACATCTGTTGATTGCATACAGATGCTCTCTGATTCTATCCCTGAGACATTGGTTAGTTTTATCAATGTAAAAAGCTTTACAGATTTCACAGCTTGCACAATAAACCAGATTACAACTGCCACAGTTAGCATATAGGTCAAACTTAAAGACAAATTCATCGTCCAGATGCACAAAATAATCGCCATCTTTTTTAATATACCTGCAGATATTACAGTGATAGCAAGGGTATATGCCAATTCTGCATCCATTAGTGTCAGTACTGGTTGTTGTCAAAGGTCTGTAGCATTACATTTTCCTGAAGGAGGGATGATTCTTAAATCAAAAAGAGGGCTTAACTCCTAGTAATTTTTTACATTTATTATCAGATATCAGCACCCTCCAATGCTTGTTAATAATGCCACAAATAGAGCCAGAGTCATTAGAAAAGGTAAGGTTTATCCGTGTCGGGTGACCCGACCCAATAACATTGGCCTCTCATAGACTATCTGGCTCTCAAAGAATGGTTTAGTATGAGTGTCCCTTAAGAGGATGGTATCATTCTGTGCCTTAGTAATTTCAGTACTATCATAACCTCTATCCAAAAATGGCTAGATGTCAGATTATTAAATGAATCATACATGTCACTGTTTCTCATATGGAGATGCGCTGGCCTAAGAAATTGTCTTCTCAAGACATTCCGCTTGACATGTCTTGGGTGCATGCTTTGAGCATAGTTCACATTGTTTTTCTTACAAGATTTGTTAAATAGCTTGGTCCCTAAACCTCCCCAGGTTTTAAAGACCGTGACATCCAAGAAAGAAATGCTCTCAACAAAGTACTCGTAGGTAAAACGAAGAAAATATGTGGTGTCATTTAAATATTGTACAAATTCATGCAATGCCTCAGCTGTATTGTCCTATACAAAAAATATATCATCCACAAAGCAGCCATAGTACAGAATGGACTTTGAGAAGTTCTTAGTATCACAAAACACATGATCAGATTCCCATTTAGCCATAACAATGTTGGCATAACTGTTTGCACAAACAGTACCCATGGCTACCCCTGTAGATTGAAGAAAAAAGCTATCCATAAAAACAAAAGCATTATATTTCAAGACAATATACAAGAGGCTGCAAATTAAATAAATCTTTTCATTAGTATAGCCTGATCGCTGACTTAAAAACATTCTGACAAAATCAATCCCCGTATTATTGGGAATATATGTGAAAAGTGAGTTGATGTCTATAGTTACCAAAATGACATTTTCTCTAAAATCTACATTTGACCATTCATGTAATTTACTAAGAAAGTCTTTGGTATCCTTTTATATATTTCCAACCTTATTAAGTACTGGATGGAGTTCTCTTTCAACAAATATAGACATAGGCTCTGTGGCCCAGCCTTTACCAGAGACTATTGGCTGCATAGGTGGATCAATGAGTTTTTTATGTACTTTAGGCAGTCCATAAATCTGAGGTATCACAGGATTCTCAATCAAGAAAAATTCATACAAACATTTATCTAACATTCCCATCAACAAATCTTCAATATACATATGTACTCTGTCAATCAGTTTCAATATGTCAGATTTAGTAATTGTGGTATATGTACGTTCATTATTCAACATAACATGCACTCTATTTATATAGTTTTCAGAATCCATAACAACTATTCCGCCCCCTTTATCAGCATATATTATCACACTTAGCTAAA
This sequence comes from Protopterus annectens, assembly GCF_019279795.1. Lineage (NCBI taxonomy): Eukaryota > Metazoa > Chordata > Ceratodontiformes > Protopteridae > Protopterus > Protopterus annectens. Next base: position 489,036,775 of record NC_056736.1, on the reverse strand, counting down.
TCTGATAGAGCACTAAATTCATCTTGGCTCATATTTTTAAAGTTATTCCCATGTTTGTTAGAAAAATAATCATAGACATCGTCGTCACAGAGTTTATAAAAAGTTTCTACCAAGGGCATGTTCACTGGGGTAAACACACTGGGTTTTCTAAGAGTAGGGTTCTCATAACTATTATTCCCAAACTCCATTTTTAGAGAAATATTGCGTACATAAAACCTTAAGTTATTAATAACGTCTGAAAGGATGAACACCCAGCAGGTATGAAGTTAAGTCCATAATTAAGTACATTGGTCTCTTCATTACTTAAAACAACCGAAGGCTTATTAGTAATCAAACCTTCCGCACCTTTCTGTGAACTACCGGCACATTCTCATGTTGTTTGTGCACTCATTGCCTCTTCTTGATGTTCTTGCCGGAGCTCTGAGACCTCCCCCTCTGCTTCATCTTCAACAGCTACTGAGCTTGAAGTAATAAAAAAGGTTGTTTAATAGCAGACGTAAGATTTTCATTAGATTGCGACTCACTGAGTTGCTCAATAGTACTTGGGCACATTAGATTCTATCACTGGAGCCCATTTTTTAAACCCTGAACTCAAAATATTATTATTATATGTACATAGCTGTTAAAGGCCTTATGATTATCCTTGGCAGTACTTGCTAGGTTTCTCTCAAAGGAGCTCTTGGAGGATTTGACAAGTTGTCTTATTTGCCCGTTAAGGCTGAGGAGGGTGCTTTTCTATTGTTGGGCTCTTGTCTTTGTTTTTTTGGACAGTGGCTTTTCATGTTTATTGTAGCAGTTGCTGATGCTGGCAGTCCACCATGGCAGCTTGATTTTACTTTGGGCTCTGGCTTTGATTCTATCTGGTACAGCCAGGTTTATACACTTAATGCAAGTGATTATGCAGGGCTTTAGTGTAAGCTTTGGTGTAGTTACCACTTTCAGCTTTGGGTGGGGCTTCAAATACATTTATAACTTCACCTAGGAGGGTATAGTTTGCCTTGGTGAAGTTTTTTAGTGTGATTTCACCCTTTGAGAGTTCTGGTGTTATTGTCAGTTCGAAGGTGACCGATTTGTGGTCAGTTTTAACTAATGAGGGTCTAACAGTTACAGCCGTCCACCTGTTTGACATGTTGGTAAGGACCAGATCTAGAATGTTTGCTCCTCTTGTCTGGCTATGGACAATTTGCTCTAGGGCATTTGAATTCACACAGTCACGGAATTTTTGTGCTAGTGAGTTTGGGCTAGAGTAGGTTTCCCAGTTTATGGTGTGATAATTGATATCCCCCATAACCAGTGTGTTCGGTAAAATTTGGATTGTCATCAGTTTGGTTAAGTAGGCTTCATGGGTGTTGTGACCCATGCAGGGGGATCTATAACTGGCTAGGACTTGAATGGGGGTCTTACCACTGTAACCGAGACTTGGAGTAATTCCATGGAGTTGTCCATTCTAACTATAGACGTGAGGTGAATTTATTTCTCACACTCTGTGACATAGGTAAGTACAGATCCTACATATATATTTTAAGTATTATAGTACATGGAAGCAGGTTAAGCTCCTTGCACTACAAAGAAGTTTGATCACATCTCTCTGATGATAACCCTGCTTTTTGTGTTTTTGACAATAGAAGTCAAGCTTCATCAATTCAGCCTGTCTCTCAATGCGAATTTCTTGACCTTCTTGTCTCAAACAGATTATACACTGGTTATAATCGGAGACCCAATCATAGTTGTTGCTGCAAAGTTTTGCAAGAGTGATCAGTTTGGCACAGGACTCTACTTGTCTATGTTGGCATAACAAATCTAAAATAAGATTCAGTGCTCATATGTTGGTGTGGAATGTGCTATTCTACTTTACAAAAGGTGAAATGTCAGCTCTAGAGCTATAGATAGTGCTTGATGTGGTGTTTGTGGAATTTAGAGCTTTTAAACTTCTAAATTATAACCTTTGGGTATTATTTAAACTATTCAATGGTCTGCTGTTAAGCTGCGTCTTTTCTTATATGACAATGCAGGGATCATTTTGTAGGGAGGAACATGCACACTGGTTAAAAGAAAATACTGTATTCAAAGAGAAGCTGTTCTTTAATAGTGTCCCTGTGTATCAATATCATGGAAAGCATCCAGAAAAAAGCATACACTAAGAATAAACATTTTTAGATGTAAGCAGCATAATCATATACTTTTAAACTAACTTCAGTCAGTGCAGAAGTCATTGCACTTGATAATAAAGTAGTGTTTGTAAAGAAAAATGGCTTGGTTTTCTTTTTGTGTGACAAAGCAGAGACATTTTTGGAGGGTATTCAAGAATAGAACCTGCATTCAAGTAGTGAATGATTCTGAAGCAGTGAGACAATAGGAAGGACTGAAGATGGTGACCACTAATGCTGCCTTTAACTACCTGATTGGAGTACAAGCACATGTTGGTCTTGTGCAGGGGGACATTTGACTTTTGGAAAAAAAAAAAAAAACTAGATCATGACTATCAACTGCTGAAGAAGCCATTTCTGAACAAATATACAGAACTTATAAAGAGACCATCCATTTTATTAAAAGGCTATGAGATTACAGCTCATCGTTCTTGATATAGCAAAGGATCTGCTTTTGAAAACGTTACTGCAAACGGAGAAGAAACTCACAGCACAGAAAAGTGTACTTTCTAGTCAGCATTCTGAGTAGAGCAATGCAGAACAGAGGAAGCTGCAATTAATTATTTATATTTTTTAAAGACATCCTTTTCATTAGGAAACTACCAAACAAAAGAATGAAAGTTTCAGCCAATAGCTGTATGCACAGCAGTTGTTAGATGAAATGTTAATATAGCTCTACTCCACTGCTGTGAATTGCTAATATCATTCTATCTTTTAAGCTCATATTCACCCCTTCAGCCATCCCCAGAATAAAAGCTTTGATATCACTTCTGGAAGCTATAATAACTTTAAAGGGTTCCTCAAATATAGATGCAATATCTTAATAGGCAAACCTTGAGTTCTTGTAGAGAATCCTTCCCTTATTTACAAGGACAACATGTCAGGATGTATCCTACTTGACAAATGGTCTGAATCTTCATGCAGTGGATTAACCTTCTGAAGCTAGGTATGTATATCGGCAAATAACCAGGATAAAGCATTTTAACCTAGTTTAGAAAAGAAACACCCCAGGGGATACTTAGCTGAACTACTGGTGCTTAAATATCTGACCATCTCAGAAAGTGTATTTTCTCTGTTCTGATCTGCAGTTGGTAGATTTCTCCACAAGAGCAGTAATCTGTCTGTGATCAGAGATTTTTGGATTTTTGTATTGTATGCTCTAATTAAGATATGCCAGATGCTGTGACTACTGAGATCTAGGCACATGGAAGTCAGCAAAGCATATCAAAAACAATTAAAGAGCTTACTAAGCCAGACGTTGTTCCCCCATCTGGTCCACATAGCAGCTCTGTAGCTGAAGTGCTTTAGTGAGGAGAAATACAGACTAATGCATGCACTATACTTAAAGCCAAAGAAAACCCATATGAAACGGGTGTCCTACATTATTAAGGTTGCCCCTTTTTTTTCTTCTAATTTTAAATAATCTCTGTAATTGCCTGGTTAGTCTTCTACAAATGTGCCATTTAATTAGCTAGTACTTTGGAAAGCCTTGCGTCTCCTTTTATGTTTTCTAACTTTGAAATGTATTTTCAACTAAACACTTCCGTGTTCATTTCATAATCATTTAATTTCTGTATTTCATTTTTAACTCTGATTAGAAACTCAACTGTAGATGAATATAAGTCACTGTGGCAGTCGCCCTTTCAAGAAAATGCATGCTAAATGAAATATAGGCAAAAGTAAACCAAATGAGCCTTTCTGGTATTATTTACAATTCTTTATACTTCATCTCTGGTAGTCTCCTGTCTTGGGTATATTCCTCACTCAGGATTTAAGATGCTGCAATACGTGTGTGTGTGTGTGTGTGTGTGTGTGTGTGTGTGTGTGTGTGTGTGTGTGTGTGTGTGTGTGAGTGTTTGTGTGGGAGTCACAGATATATGCATAAGACTGCTCAGCTATAGTAATTATTTGTAAGGACACATGAGAGTAGTCATGAGGACTGGTTATCAGACTGTTCTGAATCTAGAAATTTATGTTTCGGAATATGGAGTGAAGGTAATCACACTCCCAGCTTCTGACACAGCAAGCCTCAATTGTCACAACTTCTACCTTCTTAAAACAGTCAAAATGTTCTCATATCTGACCTGTCAGTCTGGCAATTTCACTTTTTTATCTGAAGTCATAGCTTCTTTTGAATAGGATTCAGCTTCTTGTTTAAGAGAGAGAGAAAAAGTTCAAATCATCTTTGCTTTACTTGCTGGCTCGTTGCCCAGAGTTTGCTTGAAACATCTGTTGGATTGACAAGCTAATTACTTAAGAAGGTTCAACTGTAATTAACCTCTTGGCTCCACCCCGTTTTGCTTTTCACCTTGTTATGGACCCTGTTGTGATTTATGGGTGTGAATAGGAAGATGTGACCCCATTCACTGAAAGCTCTATACTGTAGCGGATTGAGCATCAGCCTTGAAAACAGCTGAAATTTCTAGGTTCAAACCTAGCTGAACAAAAGTTCTTATACATCAGTCAAATTATTTAACCTTTCATGAGTAGTTTTCCTTAATCTTTATTAGCTACAATCTATCCATTTTTGAAAGCTGGTGGGTGGAGCCCTGAAGAAATGAAGTATTACCTCTCAGTTACAGTCAGGAGACTCAAATATCTATTGTATATAAAAAAAAGATGTCTGTTGTTTATGTCTTGCAAGTTCCATGATTTTTATGATACAAACTTTGGAAATATACTCTGCAATAAAAGTACAGTAGCAGTTTATCTTTAAATTTTATTTAACTGTCCATAAGATCAATATATAGGTTCTATAAATCATTGAGCAAAAAGTATAATTTGCTACAAAGTAAAATATTTAATAATTGTTAACTGAGAAAGAGGAATGGCCGTAGACCCTTTCCAACCATGACTTAGCCCACAAGTAAATACTGTGTGTGTATGTGTGTGCGTGTATATATATATATATATATATATATATATATATATATATACAAATATACATAACATACATATATACACACACACACACATATATATATATATATATATATATATGTACAGATATATGTATATGAATATATAGTTAATTTGATGTAGCATCAGAGTGTTTTTGGAAGGCAAACCTATAAAGACAGAAGGAGAACATGTAAGAAAATCATGGAGCAGTGAAGGAGAGATTTTGCAATTAAGCAGCCTTGCTGTCATATCCCAAAGTTTGTGCTGTAATTGAATTTAAGCTCCTTTAAATTGCCTGTAGGCATGTGTGTGCATGTGTGCACGCATCTGGGTATATGTGTCGGCATGTGTGTGTGTGTGTGTGTGTGTGTGTGTGTGTGTGTGTGTGTGTGTGTGTGTTTGTGTCAATCACATGTGAATGAAGGCCTGCATGTGTGAATTGACCCTAGTACACCTTCTCAGATAAATTTCATTATCCTGCAAAGATTATATTTTGGGATGGGTCCGATCCCATACAACATTAACATTATTTTCTTTTTGGGGGGGGGGCACTCAAAAGTATGAATGAATGAACAAAATGACCTGACATACTTGAGTTACAGTTCCATATGATAAGCCCTGGTAAAAGAACCCTGTGCATGTGACCTAGAGCTCATCAGCCTTCACTTAGTACTTTCACTGATGGCATTGTCTAATTTAATCTGCTTTACTTTGTGACTAAGCCTAGCACTTAACACTGCAATAAGCCTCTCTAGTCTTACACCTCAAATAAGGGAAGAATCAAAAAGCTGAGATAGAATGTACGTGAAAAAGACTGCATTTTTCACAGGCTGAATCTATCTTCTCTGCAATGCTTGTAGCTTGGGTTGCAGACCTAGGAATAGCCTGCTTTACCTCTGTTCGGCTACTTCCTTACAAGCGTACCGCTATAGCTAGCAACTTCAATGTGGTACAAAGTATAAAAAGATGTGAGCAGTTACCGATGATTTTTATGATGATACCTACCATTCAGCCTTTGTTACAGATGAAACTTGTCAAGCTATTAATTCTAAAACAATATAGGCATAACATTTTGTGAATTATTTTCTTATAGAACCAATTTAAGTAAGCAAACGTTTTCCCTTCCTGGTACTTTAGCTTTTCAAAGATGACAAAAAGCCTCTACTGTAATTAATATTCATCAATCAACACAGTAGGTGAAATGATTCTATGAATGCATCCCTGACAAAAATCTATGCGCAGATTAATAGGTAATAATCTTCCTCTTGAATAACATGGAATTGTATTTCTCTACAGCTGTGTGAGGAAGTATTCCCATATTAGGTAACGAAAACTGTGAGCATCTACTTTTGTGATCACAAGTACAGATTCAGCCTTAGGCTTTAAATTACTGTAGTTTCTTTCATCTACTTTCCTGACTGATGAACGTGAATCTGTGTCTGTCTTTATGCTTCTGATGCGGACTTTTGTATGTTGTTGTTTGAAGTCCTTCTAGAAGTAATTTCTCTCATGTGAGTTCTGCAACAGCTCTTCATGATCAAATATGTTGACATTAATATAATAAAATGAAAGGACACAATTCTCAAATAATTATTGTGACTTCATCATTCATCATTTCTGTCATTACCTCTGCTTGACCACCTGAATGTTTGACCCCTTGAAGGAAACCATTTATAATGAACAGACACACACATACACACACACACACACACACACACACACACACACACACACACACACACACAGATTTTTTTCTTGTTGATATTATGCTGTTTTTTTAAGTACACTCAAATATATAAATATATATATATATATATATATATATATATATATATATATATATATATACTTACACATAAACTCACAATGTGCATACATATATAGTTATATATTTATCTATATCTATCTATATATATATATATATATATATATATATATATATATATATATATAATATATATATATATATATATATATATATATATATATACTTACACAGACATAAACTCACAATGTGCATACATATATAGTTATATATATACATATATATATATATATATATATATATATATATATATATCTATATATATATAAATATATATATATATATATATACATACATACATACATATATCTATATATACATATAATATATAAAATGTGTGTGTGTGTGTGTGTGTGTGTGTGTGTGTGTGTGTGTGTGTGTGTGTGTGTGTGTCATGGATAAAAGAATGCTTAAAGTGTACAAGATACACCCTCCATTGATCAATTACAAACAATTACATTACAGTGACCAAGAAACAGTGACAGACCACTTTGCCATTAAGACATGATAAAGGAAAATTATTATTTCAGGAATAAAATTTCAAAGGGGGATATTCCAGGGTGACTCCTTGTCACAGCTGCTATTCTGTCTTGCCCTTAACCCTTTAAGCTGTCTACTTAACAGATTGGGCCATAGCTATAATTTGTCTCCTAGAAAACAACAAGGTGTAAAGATCTCTCATCTTCTTTTTGTTGATGATTTAAAACTGTATAGCTCGTCAAATGAGGAACTGAAAGCACATCTGCAAGTAGTCACATCTGTTACAGATGATATAAGGATGTCATTTGGTCTTGATAAATGTGCAAAAGCAACCTTTAAAGCAGGAAAACTGCAGCACCAAGAAAACATCAGCTTGGGACAAGAATGTGATATAAAAGAACTTGAGCAAGAGGGAGTGTATAAATATTTGGTTAACTGACGAAGGATCAACAATAAAAAACATAAACAAATATGAATAAAACTTAATAAGGCATATTTTAGATGACTTAAATTAATCCTTAAAACAGCATTGACATCTAGGAAGAAAATTTAAGCTATAAACCAATTTGTTCTTCCTGTCCTAACTTACAGTTTTGGAGTGATTGACTGGCCCCAAAGTGTGCTGGATAGATTAGACAGGAAAACAAGAAGGATGCTTCATGCTCACCAAATGATTTATAAAAATCAGTGCATACAAAGATTATATATTCCCCGTTCTGAAGAAGGTATGGGCCTCCTTGAAATTGATTGCATGTATAGATCTACAGTTGTGGGACTGCACACATATCTGCTGACCTCACAAGATCCAAACATAGTGAAAGTTTTCAAACATGAAGAGAATAAATCTAGGTTGACTTCACTGCTTAGTCTAGCAAAAGCATATCTGCATCAAGCAGGAATGGAAATCAAACTAGAAGTAGATAAAAATCAGGCAGCAACTAAAGAAAGAATATAAGGTGAAGGATCAGATGAGAAGGCAAGAAATGTGGAAAATGCATAAACATAGTTGCAATTATAGAAAACATCTAGAAGAATCTCATGTTGATCAGGATCGAACACAGGAATGGCTAAGGAGAGGCAAATTAAAACCAAAAGATGAAAGGTAAATATTGGTGGCCCAAGACAGTGGACTACGTGCACATTGGTTTACAAAGTCCATTGAAAAAAATGGGAGAAACAGACAAATTAGGTTTTGCAAAACAGAATTGGAAACAGTCACACACCTTGTTGCTGGTTGTGACATACCGATGGCAGAAGGACTGTATACTGAAAGGCGTATGTGGCAAGACTGTTGCACTGGAGATTGTGCAAACATTATGGTATTGAAGTGGCTGAAAAACACTGGAAACATCAACCACAAAGCATCATAGAAAATGATGAGGTCTACATCACATGGTATCACCCATTACCAACAGTTGAAAAAATAGACACGAGAAAACCTGTTATGGTGGTCTATGAAAAGAAGACAAAAGTAGCATCGATCATTGAAATCGCTACACCCAGTGACTACACTGTCTTGCGTACAGAGAGACACAAAGTCATAAAATATCAAAATTTGCAAGCAGAAATGAGAGCAATGTGGAAGAAAGATATTCAGACAGTTCCAATAGTAGTAGGAGCAACGGGTCTTATAAAAAAGAATCTACAATCATATTTAGATATGTTGCCAATACATGTAACTCCATTCAAACTGTAGAAGGAGTCATTACTGGGCACATTGTGGGTGCTGCGAAGAGCACTTTTGGCTGACATCAAAGATTGAAACAATACTAATTTCATGAACTTTAATCATACTTTGACTTAGGAATGGGGTTCATTCCTGTCATGGTATTAGAAACCCAAAATATTTGGAGAAATTAAAGAAGAGACATAAAGATATTAGCATGTATCTTATGGAAACCTTGATAAGCGCGGGGGGGGGGGTAGTTATTTTTATAGTTGAGGACTATAATAATGAAATGACAAGGTTATTATACAACACTGATACTTACTCCCCTACTTCTAAAAATGAGATTATTATTGCACATCAGAGAATAGACTCTTATAAAGAAGAATACATATTAGAAGTATGTATAGACTTGGATACCTACAAATTTTTGCAACAGAAATAACAATCATTTTTAACATATCTGGTATCCCAAAAGCTCTTAAAAGCATAATGAAACCACCCATGAGACCCATTATGTCTGGGAGGGGAAGTAAAACTCACCCCATTGTTCTGTTAATAGATAAGTGAGTAAAAGATTTAGTTCAGGAGACATCACACTTGTTGAAGGACTCGTGGGACTTTCTGGGTAAAATTAAAAAGGATTTGTGGAAGGAAGGAAGGACTGATTTTATTCACTACTGATGTGGTAGATTGAGTCATCAGTATTCCTAAAAGAGAGGGGAATACAATATTTTCAAGATATGTTAACATTTTTTTCACCCCTACCTGATTATAAAATCATGGTGGTAGAACATATGGACTTGGTTCTCGATAACAACTACATACGTTTTGAGGGTGAGTTCTACCAGCAAACTAAGGGGGTTGCCATGGGGATGGGTTGCACCCCAACATTCGCCAGTGTGGTCATGTTAGGATGGGAAAGGGAATTTATGCTCTCAAGTGCATTTTTTAAATATATGCAGTTTTACTGAAGGCTTTTGGATGATATCTGTTTTCTGGGATGGACCAGTAAGTGAAATCAGTGCATTTATCAACTATCTTAATGGATGTAGTAGTTATTTGAAATTCACACATTCCATTGTCAAACACAGGATTAGTTATTTGGATATAATGATCTCACAACAAGAAGGGGGTTTTAAGTCGAACATATTCAGGAAAAAAACCTTTTGTAATGCATATTTACATTACAGCAGTAACCCAGTAACCATCCTTACTTTCAGAAAAAGAGTTTGGTGAAAGGACAGACCATAAGGGTGGCAAGAATGACATCTAAGTGGGAAGATTTGGAGGGTGAATTAGATAAATTAAGAGAAATGTTTTTGGAGAGAGAATACCACACGCCCATTGTGGATAATATACTTAAGGAAGTGAAGGATGGATGGGGAGATAAATATAAACCACTTTTAGGAATGAACATTGTGAGAGAAAATGTGATGAACAAGGAAAAAAGATATGAAAAAGCTCTAGTCCTGGAACAGAATTCATACCCCAAAGACATCAGGAGACTAGTGAATTAAAATTGGAATATTTTTAGGGTTAACAAAGAAATAAACAAACTAGTTGGAATGGAGCCAGTTTTTGTTTATAAGACTGGAAAAAAAAATTGAAAAATTAATAGAGAGAGGGTTAGATTCTAACAAAAGACACCATTCCATGTGTTAGGTGATCTCAGTGTAGTTACATATATAAGGAAAAAATATTAGTGCTCGAGAACACTCTGCAAAGTAAAGTGACATTTGCCTATGGCAACTGTGGATCTAGCAAAGTAGTCTATTTAGCGAAGTGCGATGACTGTGCAAGTTTTTACATAGGAAAAACTGAGAGGGCATTAAAGACAAGGATCTATGAGCACCAATATGACATAACTAAGAAGAAAGAGACTAATGCACTTTACAAACATTCACTTGAATGCCCTAATTTCGAGAGAGTTAGGTTTCATATTTTAGAAAAAATAAAAGTAAATATGAAGGGAGGTGACAGGCACAGAACACTTTTTAAAAGAGAGCTTGTATGGCAGTTAAAACTTAATGCAACTTTTAAACGACCAGGTATCTATAGGTCTGGTACTGAAAGAAAAAGTTGATATGCTGAGTGGTTTTTAGTGTGTGGATCATTTTAAGATTAAGTGACATGTTAGTGCATTTAAATTGTTAATTGTACTTATGATAAAAGATGTTTCTTTTTTTATTGAGTTTATCTGATGAAGTCTGCACAGGAGATGAAAGCGCTTATGAGAGTTTTGTGATTTTATATTAAAGTCCAATTTTTTTCCCTTGCTCGAGTTCGGTCCTTGGATATTGTATTTATTAAACCACTGGTTTGGTTTTCTTTCAATCTTACGGAAGTAGACATTGTAAGGGGGATAATTATATAACAGGAGTACACAGCTACCTAAAATGAATTGCTGGTGATGAAAGTGTTATACAATTCTAGAAAGACACAGAAACAAGGAACTGCAGTCATAAGCTGAGTAAGATGGGCTTGATAACCAGCACAAGAAATATTTTTCAAAATAATGGGGCAATGCCACATTTTCTTGGTTCACATCAGATTTAATAATTTATCCAACAGCTTTTAAGACTTTCACATATAAATACTCATATTTCAACATAACTGCAATAGTTTTGATCACTTGTACTTAATCTAAGTTTTTCAATAATTACATTCAAAATTTGATAACAGTAATGGTCTGATGCAAAGACTCTGCAATAAAGTAGTATGTCTACTTCTATTGTTGTTTAGACTAGATCTAATGCAGCACAAATATCTGAAGTTTAAATTAAAATTAAATCAGAAATGTAAACTTTTATCTGACAGAAAAAAATGCAGTTTTAATCAGTAAGGGATCCTGATTTTCTTTAATTAAATAGATGGAGTACATACATCTGTAGTTTTAGATGGTATATTAAGTATTTATTTTACCTTAACTTCTGATTGCAGTGCTGTTCCCCCTCATTTGTTGTTCTTGGTTTGACAATTGTAACTGTAATCCTGTGCAGAACTTGAACTGGCTACGAATACAATGCCAGCTACCACATACACAAACCAAACTGTATGCTACACCAACTCATAACTACCCCAGCCATCAATAATATAATATAATGGATTTAGGACTATTGAACGAAAATTCAATAGTCCGAATCCACAATAACCAAACGCACTTTAACAAAAGCACTTTCACTGAAAAAGTGCTTTAGTTAAAGTCCGTTCAAAAAAAAAAGGAAAAACAATAAATCATATTTTACACAGGGGGGCAAGACTCCCTGCACCCCCCACACCCCCCCACTTTTATATCCTCACTCCGAAGTCGCACTACAGTGGGGAAAAGGGACTTCTCCCTTAACCGCACTGTAGTGCAACCGGCACAACCAGCATACATAACTGAAAGTGCTGCTTCAGTGAACAACACTTTTGGTTATGTATGTTCGGTGATTTCTGCTTCGGCAGAAAGTGCCATCGGGGATCTGTACGGATCCCAATATAATATAATATAATATAATATAATATAATATAATATAATATAATATAATATAATATAATATAATGGTACAATCTCAAAATGAAGCTTTGGTCAAAGGACTGGCACCTAATAACATTTTGAAAATCGAACAACTCAAATGAGAACTCGTTATAGTCAGCAATCATTGCTAAACTATGGGATAACATTCCCTTTACTAAGATATAAACAAACAAACTCCTGGCTTATAAAAACAACCTCAGATTATACCCAAACCATATTGAATATGCAATGGCTCTGAATATCTAGGATAAATATACCCAAACATGTAAGATTTTCTGTTCTCACTTAATAAATCGTTTCTTCCTAAATGTCGTTATTATACTTACTTAAGTGAGTTCTTTGCAGTCCTTCCTGAAAAGTGCATCTGTTATTGTCCACTTATCAACCCACATACAAGTATGAACATAGATGTATATCTATAGTACTATCTCTGTTGCTTAGTAATGTTATTACATTTATACTGATAATTCCCTGCTCCAGTGAGGTTCTGTAATACTCAGCAATGCCACTTACTAGGAATTCTTACATTTATATCTTTGCATCTTCTTATTATGTATTCAATTTTAATGATTTTAGTTATTTCTGAACACTGTCCTTTCTTTAAAAATGTTCTTATCTCATTTGCATTGTACATCAGCTATTTCTTGGAAGTTTTTTCCTGGGTCCTTAGCAGAAATAGGGCAATATAAGTCAGTCAGATGCTTCCAGTAAACAAAACCTAACAAATATGCAGATAGGAAATACACTAAATATGCAAGAGTACTGGTAGAATTTTGGAGAGATGACAGCTATGACATTCCATTTTTCAAAAGATTGCTTCTGATATCTATACTTTTATGGAAAACTATTCTTCTGGCTTTAACTAAACTGAAAGCTAAGTTTTTGAAAGTGGTTCAATTGTGGAATGTGAAAAATGCATTAAAAGTAGAAGATTTATTTATTTTTGAAACAAATCCATGCCATTATCTGCAAGTATTGCAGATAACTACAGTAAAATGCATTGCCATTATCTTTTCTTATTGAAGTTCTCTGGTTAACATTTATGATAGCTATTCCGTTTTGGCACCAAGGTTGTCTGGATCCCTGAGGTGTATAACTTGACACATGACTTAATTTTCATAAAAGATATGGGGCTTTGACCATATCAATAAAATCGCAAAGTTCATCCTCAGGACTATGGAGTATAAAATGGCTACACGAGTACTGTTTCTTGGTCTTGATAGATATTTCAGTATTGTAAATAACTTTTTTTTTTAATTGCAAAATGATCAGCTATATTTGTTTAGCCTGGAGTTGTGTTTACATCATATTTAGCGGGATGGCCCAGTGTACCACACTCACAGATGTTTTGGATCAGTCATAGGTATGTTAATTTACTTTTTTTTCCCTAGGAAGTCTGGCAGTCTGTAGTTAACAACAATATTTAATATTACACAGATGACTCAGTGCTATTTCATCATTAAAAAATGCTCTACCATTCAGTGAAAAAATTCATTCTGAACTCTTGACGCTGAGGAAAGCATGAAAAAACTGTAAGCAATGAATGGGTACTTGGCCAAAAGATTTCCTTCTTTTCTCATCCAAGTGCCAGAAAACATATTACTAATAAGCAGAAATTGTTGTACATGATCAGTGGATTGTTTTAATACATTTAATATTAGAAGTACAAAACTTAGTGCTGCTTCAGAAATACCTTGTACAGTAGTAATCCATAGAGCAATAACACGAAAAGTGCACATGTGCCCAATTATATTAAGTCTTATAATGAGCTCCCTTAGATCTTCCCCAGTGATCTCAGAGTTAGCATATATGTATGTATGTATATATATCGTACAGGATATGTACGAGGGTAGTGTGACAGCGGTGAGGTCTGTGATGGGAGTGACGGATGCATTTAAGGTGGAGGTGGGATTACATCAAGGATCAGCTCTGAGCCCTTTCTTATCTGCAGTGGTGATGGACAGGCTGACAGATGAGCTCAGACAGGAATCTCCATGGACTATGATGTTTGCAGATGACATTTTGATCTGTAGTGAGAATAGGGAGCAGGTGGAGGAGACCCTGGAGAGGTGGAGATATGCTCTAGAGAGAAGAGGAATGAAGGTCAGCAGGTCTAAGACAGAATATCTGTGTGTGAATGAGAGGGAGGATAGAGGAATGGTGAGGATGCAGGGAGTATAGATGGCAAAGGTGGATGAGTTTAAATACTTGGGATCAATAGTTCAGAGTAATGGTGAGTGTGGAAGAGAGGTGAAGAAGAGAGTACAGGCAGGATGGAGTGGGTGGAGAAGAGTATCAGGAGTGATTTGTGACAGATGAGTACCAGTAAGAGTGAAAGGGAAGGTCTACAAGAGGGTAGTGAGACCAGCTATGTTATATGGGTTTGGGACAGTGGCATTGACAAAAAGTCAGGAGTCAGAGCTTGACGTGACAGAGTTGAAGATGTTAAGATTTGCAGTGGGTGTGACGAGGATGGACAGGATTAGGAATAAGTATATTAGAGGGTCAGCCCAGGTTGGAAGGTTTGGAGACAAAGCCAGAAAGGCAAGATTACGTTGGTTTGGACGTGCTGAGGAGGGATGCAGAGTATATTGGGAAAAAGATGCTAAGGATTAAGCTGCCAGGTAACAGGAAAAGAGGAAGGCCTAAGATAAGGTTTATGGATGTGGCAAGAGAGACATGCAGGTGGTTGGTGTGACAGAGCAAGATGCAGAGGAGAGGAAGAAATGGAAACAGTTGATCCGCTGTGGTGACCTCTAACGGGAGCAGCCAAAAGAAGAAGAATGTATGTATATCTATATATATATATATATATATATATATATATATATATATATATATATATAGCAAGCAGGAAGATAAGTGGCACAGACTCCCATTATATCAATAGTGCAGGAGAGAAAAGCCACCTTACAAAGACACTTCAATGGCACTGCATTCAGATTTGAGATTCAGTTTATTGCCATGGTAATTGCACTTTGTTTTTCACATTTGTGGTATCACAGCTGCAAGTTTTACACTTGTGATGGCGAGCCCACTTTATGTCTTTCTAAACTACAGCTTCTAAAAGGTAAACAACAGAATATAATAAACGCATCCCTGCTTCTAGAAAGCCTAATATGAATTTTGCTGTATAACAGAACTTAATGGAGGACTGAAGATCTTTTCATCTATGGCAATGGTCGGCTAAACCTAA
Organism: Protopterus annectens; assembly: GCF_019279795.1. Taxonomy (NCBI): domain Eukaryota; kingdom Metazoa; phylum Chordata; order Ceratodontiformes; family Protopteridae; genus Protopterus; species Protopterus annectens. The sequence continues at coordinate 489,021,037 of NC_056736.1, read as the reverse complement.
AGGGTCATGGATGCAGAAACACCTTGAATATATTCAGATGTATGCCTTTCTTTGTTGTTGATTCTGTTAATGAGGGGAGGGCACTGTTATGCAATCCCTTTTTCCCCCAGCACAGACATGCCTACTTTTCAAAGAGGAAGAGGGGCTAATGTAGATACCAGCCATCAGTACGTAACAAAATGACAAATATGCCTGGAGAGTTTGAAGCCTTCACTGATACTTGCACCATGTATGCTGCATGCATAACTCTCATGTAAGCAACTAGGTTTGAAGTCAGTGTCCAGGGAAGTGGCTTATGGGTCCACTGCTCCTTCCTGGCTTAGGAAACTTGTCAACTTTGTAGCAGTGACCTAGAGCACCATTGTAATGTGTCTGACCTTATATACAAGAAACAGAGCTTGGTTGGTGCTCAGTATTTCTTTAGATAACATAGGATTAGTGTTAAGGACAAGCAGATATGAAAACATGTCAGAAACTGCAAACCGATATTTATTCATTTTTTGAGTTTGTTTTAGTTGTGTGTTAAGAATCAGTGTTTGTTATCTGTATGCCATGCAGAAATAGCTCTTCTTGGTATTCTCATTTGGAGTGTACATATAAGCATTATGACCACCTACTAAAGTCAATTAGAACCACAGTCCTATCTCATCCCCCTGCCCCAGAAGTAACACTCTTGTTAAATCATCCAGTCTCTACCAAAGATTATCACAAAGGAGGATAGCTCCTCAAGAGACAGACACATTCACACACGCGCGCATGCACACACACACACACACACACACACACACACACACACACACACACACACACACACACACACACACACATGCACACACACACACACACACACACACACACACACACACACGCGCGCGCACACACGCACATGTGCACACACACACACACACACACACACACACACACACACACACACACACACACACACACACACACACTTCTACTATCCCCAGGTCAGACAATCTTACAAAGACTCCTCCTTTCCCATTGCCTCCATTGCCTCCTCCTTACCTGCAATATCATTATACACCTAGGCTGGTAAAGAAAAGCAGGTTTGCTGGCTCATGGTAAAGGGTTCATCTCACTATACTTTAAAGCAGTGATCCTTTGCTTTTTTCACTAAGTAATATAGCAGTTGTGAGTGTCACTAAGTAATATAGCAGTTGTGAGTGTGCATCCAAAGCATATACAAATTCTTCTTCTTTATTCTCATACTTTGGTGACAAAATTTGATGATAAATGGACTGATTCAAAAATGACAACAGAGACTATTTTAGGCATGCATTTTTTTACTCATACTCTTCGACAGTGGAAAACTATTCAAACTTTAATGCATACCAAGATCTGTAAATCATGCTTGTCTACTAGACATTTAAGATACCAGACTACAAAGTCTTTCAATGCAAACACTTAGGTAAATTGCTAATGAGCAATGTATTTAGCCTTTTCTAGCATGAAGGACAGATCCTAAGCTGATAAGCATATTGTATTGGAGATGTAACACACTTTTAAAAAAGACTGTGGAAATACCATCAGGAAACTAAAATAGTTTCCTAGTAAATGTTGTTAATGAGTATGGCAAGTAAGTGTTGTGAAGCTAAGATCAGTGGTTTAGAACCTCAGGACCTAGGCAGAAGAATGTTACTATAAAGTAGATTTAGGCGCATGCAGGTTTACCAGCATTATTACATAACATCTGGAGCACACTGGGAACACTGCCTACCTGTGCTTCAGCATCTAATCAAGTCATTCATACCTGCTTAGTAATAGCTGTACTATTTGTTATGCTGTTCTTCACTGAAATATGGCTATACTTAATGATTTGTTAATTTTGTTTTGCAGCTTGCATTTTGCTATATTAGTGTAACACTGATGTAACTAACTGTTGCTGTTTGTACTGCATGGTATGTAATAGTTGTTGTATGTAATATATTCTTTGTAATTATTCTTGCTCAAGTAGCCCACATTTTGGCTGGAAAGAGTCTTTGGACCAATTCACTTATCTGGTTAACAAAGCATAACTAATTCAATGAATAAATAAATAAATGCATATGTTTGTGTTTGCGTTTGTGTATAAATAAGTCCATAAATAAATAAACAATGCCACCCGTCCATTCAGGATAAAACAGATGAACAGTTGTGGGTTCAGTTCAAGGCTTTATTATATACAAACACATCATGACTGAGGCTTAGTAACTTAAACTTATAAAACATAGAAACATATTGACCACTGCACTCATACATGCTAGCACTCTGGCTGTTCTCTCAAAATGGCACTGTCACCTGCATGTGCTCTAAGCACGTACCTTCACTTTGAAATGTTTCTTAAAGTTACAACACATGCTCTGTTCTGCATCCTTCCTCTTTGAGAAATAGGTCATGTAAAGTAATAATGACAACAGTCATTGACATGTAATTGCACAGAAATAATCTTTTGACATGCAATTATACAGAACTAATTACAAGTGAAACAATCATGTCCAGGTTGCAGTGTATTTTACACTAGGTCTAGAAATATGACCAGATCATGTGATGTAAAAACTAGGACTGGATTTAACAACAAGGACTGTCTTTAATGAATGTTCAACTTCAGGGACATCTGGGACATCATCACGAACGGGAATAGGTACTAAGACATGTCCTTCAACAGGAATATCGTCTGTGTTGCTCTGAGATCTAGAAACTGTATCACAGGTACAATGCTGCAATATCATTTCAGACACCGGAAGAAGATGCCTGCAATTTTTTCTGTATTCCATACCTTCAGATTCCACTAAGTAGGATCGCAGCTCGGCACATATACCTTTAACTTGACCAATTTGATCAAAACCTTTTGCTGTTTGCTTCCTCACTATTGAGTTCTTTCAATGGATGAAGAAATCTTCTCATTTTATTATATTTGGACTTTTGGAATGAATGCTTTTTGCACAGTTGGGCTTTGATTGCTCTGGTGTTTTTAGTATTAGGCACCAACAAACTGGAACTTATAGGCAAGGTTGTTCTGGTTTGCCTAGACAGAAGTCTCTGAGCAGACGAGCCAAGTAAATTTCCATGGGGTATATTTCTGGGATTAAGCAAATTCAAGAAAACATCAGTATTCTCACGCTTTAACCTCCTCTCTAGTAATTGATTTACACTTTGCACTGCACGTTCAGCTAGGCCATTTGATTATGGGTAATCAGGACTACAAGTAACATGGATAAAGTCCCACTTTTGTAAATTTCTGAAATAGCTGACTGGTAAACTGGGCACCATTGTCAGAAATAATTTTGTGTGGACTACCCTGGACTGAGAAATGGCATTTCAACTTAGTAATGACAGTACTGGACATTAGGTTAGGTAGCAGATCAATCTCAAACCAGTTTGAATAAGAGTTTACCAACACTAAATAATGTTGGCTATTCAACTCAAATATGTCAGTGGCTACTGTTGACCAAGGTAGTTCAGGAATCTGGCAAAGCTGAGGTGGCTCTTTTTGCAAATGCAGAATGCAGTTTAGTACTATTGCTGACTGAAAAAGATGATAGTACTTTATCAATATCTTTTGATAAAGGAGGCCAAAATACTAGTCCTCTCACACTTCTTTCGGCAGATTTGGAACCTGGGTGGCCATGATACAAAATATGGATGTGCACATGTTGTAAGAAAATAGGAAAGACAACTTTAGGACCTTTGAAAATGATGCCATCTTCCATCAACATCTTATCTCTGTAGGGAAAATAGGGTTGCACTTCTGTTGATGAAGTGGTTGAGCTTTTGTCACAGTCATAATAAAACAACACAGACACCCAAAACATTTGACAACCTTTATTGTAATGAAAATGAATAACAAATATCAAACTTTATTGAGCCACACAGATCCAAAATTGCAACAAATAAGTTAGTAAACATAAGAGCAGCGCACCTGCTTACCCTTGGATAAGCAGCATCCCCCACTTGCTCACTTATCATAGTAATCATGAAGACAGCATCCCCGCTCACCTTAATATCATCAGTTCCATAATTCCATTCCAAGTCATCCACCATCAAATCACCACCTCAATTCCAAATATCCTACTGAGGGGAACAGAAGAGGGTCAAGCCTGACCCACTTCTCCACCCCTCAAGGCATCACCAAACAGGCGGGCTGGGAGGGCAATAAGACCACACCAAAATGTGCTTACTCATACCAGTTTCCCCTACAAAACCCCCTAAGAACCACCCCTATGCCTTACCTCACTTTCTCCCTCAGCTCCCAACTTAATTAACTCTTACCTACCAACTCCCTACCTACACAACCTAACTTACCATTCTCCCTACATCTAGTCCCCCCAATCTATTCATACCAAGGTCATCCCATGACAAATTTGTCTGTTCCAAACTTCACTTGCGAAATTGGATCAGTTTTTGTATGATCACTTAGCTCATAAAGTCTTGTTTTAGAAAAGTTATGCACTTCCATGACATTGAAGTCAAAATTTTCTGTATCAAGCTTTTCTCTGATATTTCTGTGTGATCTGGATAAGGTAGCAACCAGATAAAGAAGTTTGCCTTTTGTGTAGATCATTTTGAAGTTGTACTTTTGTAACCTGAGCATCATTCTTTGTAGTCTTGCTGGAGTTGTATGCATAGGCTTTATTAAAATAGTGACTAAAGGCTTTGAGAACGGGGTCAATCTGGATAGCTCAGCCATAAATATAACAAAGGAACTTCAAACATGCAAACACAATTGCCAAAAGTTCCTTCTCAATTTAGGCATACTGCATCTTAGTTTGGGTAAGAGTTCTAGCTGCATAGGCTACTGGTCTGCCCTCTTGAGGAATAACTCCACCAAGTCCAAACTTTAAAGCATTACAGGAAATAATCACTGGTTTGTGGATATCATAGTATCTAAATGTAGTGAGACTGGCAATTTTCTGTTTAAGGTCATCAAATGTTCTCTGGTGTTGTTCCAACCATGACCAGGTAACATTTTTGTGCATTAGATCTCTTAAGGGTGCTCATGATTCACTGAAGTCTGGGATAAACTTGCCCAAATAGTTAACCATGCCAAGAAAATGCTGTAAGGCTTGTATATTGTCTGGAGCTGGTGTCTCAAGAATAGCTGTTTGCTTGGAGGGATCTGATCGTAAGCCTGAACTGGTAAAATAAATGACCTACATAAGTAACTTCTGATAGCCTGAATTTACATTTGAGAAGATTGAGCTTTAGATTCACTTTGCATGCTCTTTCCAGAACTTTACTGAACTTTTTGCCATTGCTCCAACTAGTAAACCATTTACTATTATAGCACATGGATAACTCGAAAAAAATTGCTCCATTGCACTCTGAAAGACTTCACTGGCAGAATGTATTCCAAAAGGCATACTTAGAAATCTGTATCTTCTAAATGGAGTGCTGAATGTAGTCAGTAGTGAAGATTTGCAATCAAGCATTACTTGCCAAAATGAACTTTGCATCTAAGAGAGAAAAAAATAGTGGCATTTGGCATGAGGGTAGCAACCTCCTCAACTATACGCATAAGATGGTGGGGTCTCTTTAATGCTTTGTTTAAGTCTCTTGAGTCACTACATACTCTGATTTCATCTGAGCTTTTCTTATGAGTGACTGCTATGGAAGACACCCATTCAGTTGGTTTTGTAACTGGACAAATCACACCTTGCTGCACCATTTTATCTAACTGGACTTTGACTCTATCCTGCATAGCTATTGGAACTTTTCTCACTGGTCTGTCCACTGGACTGGTCTCTGGGTCTAATTTCATGGAGTACACAACTGGAAGCTTACCTAGCTTGCCATCGAAAACATCAGCATACTCTGAGAAAATAGCAGAGGTGAAACTGGAACTAGGACATGTGCTTACATGATGGACTTCTTTGGTAAAGGAAAGCAGTTTCATTCTTAAACTGTCTCTGAGACCTAATAATGACTGTACAGGTCTTTTGACTACATAAAATTTCAAGATGTAACTATTCCCAGCCGAACAGCATGAAATCATTACTGAGCCTTCAGTTTGAATCTCTTCACCTCCATAAGCAACAAGATTCGCACAATTAGCCAAATTAAGTTGTTCACCAGCCTCTTACTCTAACAAATGTTTCTGTTGATAAAACATTGCACTTTGAAAAAGTGTCTATTTTGAGATCTGTAGGTTTACCATTGATCAAAACAGCACAAAACACTTTGTTTTTTGCCAACAAATCTACTGCATTAACGTTTTTACCAACCACTGATACACCATCTACATAGAAAGGAGAACTGCAGCTTTCTATATGATCAACTTGCTTCTCTGAGTGACCTTTCTTAATAAATGAATGAGGCTTGTGTAATTTAGAAAGCTTTTGAAAGTAGTTCCATTTCTTATACTTGTGGCGTTGCTGACCAAATGTTAAGCACTTTTCTCTTTTGGACTTATGATTGGCACCACAATTAAGACAGTTAACAATAATACTTGACGGGTTTTGCTAGCTCACCCTTATTCTGCACCGAGCATGTCCATTTACTGAGCTAGTCTTAGAACTTGCTGGATGGGTACTGGCTCTCCCTGAAAATCCTGCAGGGGCTGCGGCTACCATGTGCTTGGTTGGGCCTGTTTCTGTTAGTCACATGCTGCATGGTGTCTATGCTTGATCTAGAGGCTGTTGAAACCATGTTCTTATCAGTTGCAAGCATATTTGTGTGTCATTTTGTAAGCTTGTGTATTTGACAAATCTCTATGACTTTATTTAACATTAAATCACTGTCTTGAAGCAAAATCTTCCTCACAGCAGCATTATTAACACGACACACAAGCCTGTCTTTTATCAACTCATCTTTCAAATCACTAAACCTGCAAGTTTTAGCTTTGTTTCTTAAGTCAGTAATGTAAGCTACAAAAGTTTCTTCTGGCTTTTGGTCTCTTGTATACAATAAGTGCCTCTCCAATGTAACATTTGTCTAGGGGTTACACATTTCTCTAAATTTATATTTCAAGCACTCAGGGTCCTCCCTTGATTTAGCTTGTACAACAATATGGCCCTTCTCCTACATATACTGCTGGTGCAGACACAAATGAATGCTCTCTTTCAATGGCTTCTGACCCACTAGATTAAGCAAAATAAATGCCCTCGTACATGCATCTTTGTCAGAAAAAGCTGTTTGCATGAAAATAGCATATTCCTGCTCAAATACTCTCCAATTCTCTGCAATATTATGATCAAACACAAGTGGACTGGGTCTGCGAAATGCCTCTGCCATGCCAACACACAGTAATGTAGACTCTTGGAATTATGTATGAGCACACACATATATACATTCACATGCCACTAGTTTCCACCCCCAGCATGTCATCAAAAACATCCCCAAGTCCCAATTCCTTCGTGTTAAAAGGATTTGTTCCATCTCCTCCACATACGACCATTACAAGAGGGATCTTATTTCTAGGTTTAAAAGTAGGGGTTATTTAGGGGGTGACATCACGAGGGCCAATCGTTTTGCAAATCAGCAAGATAGAACTGATTTATTAACCTATCAAAATTGGGATCATGCCAAGTCTGATTTGCTTAGATTGGTAACAACTTATGGGAGGAATACAGTTGGATTTATGAACATTATCCGTAAGCATTGGTATTTGTTAAAATCGGATAATGTCTTAGAAATATATAGGGGACCAGTGCTCCCATTCATTTCGGAAAGGGCGGTCTTTGGGTTCTCTTTTCAGTCATTACAAGAAGGTTTATTATAGGGATACATGTTCCATTACTCAAGCTCATCTATTTACAGGCCATTTATTTGGATGCTATCCATGTGGTCATTGTACCTATTGCCCTAGGGTGTTGAAATGTCGGACCTTTTCCTCACAAAATTGTCCACAAGTTTATGACATATTATGTTTTGCCAATTGCAGCACTTCTTGGGTGATTTATTTGGTCCAGTGCAATTGTCAAGCCTTCTGTGTTGGACAAACTTCCTGTCCTTTTAAAGTTAGGATAGGGGAACATCTTAGTGATATTAAAAACAAAAAGTGGTCCAGTTCTTTATATAAACATATTTCTAAACACCCTACGGGCAATTTTTGTTTCATGGTCATTGATCACATTAAGGACAGACATGTACAATCTCATGTTTTACATGACAGGCTCACCTATAAAGAGAAAATGTGGATCATCAAACTAGGGGCTCTTTTTTACCCTGGTTTGAATGATAATTTTTGAGACATCCACTTTATATGTTTGTTGTTATATTGGGATTTATATATTAATTCATATATTTGGGATAATTGTGTTTATTTGCATTACATTTCATGCATTTATGAACTACTGCATTATTTTATTGATGCACTAGAGGGCGCACCATGCTTTCTATATGAAATTTGTATAAACTGGAAGACAGCAAGTTAGGTTTTGTCTTCATTTTGTACATCGTGTTTGGTTGCTAATGAAGGATTTACCGAAACCGGTACAACCATGTCAGTGTACGGTTATGTTATTTTGCTGTCTTGAAGTTTGACATTAAATAACAATTGCCTGTGTCATGGAGTTGAGTGCTGGCTTTCTTTTTTTCACACACATATATACACCAGAAATTTATGCCAGAACTTATAACTATGCTTAACAGTACAATAGACTATTTGAAAGAACTGCACTTTGTAAAATACATCTCCATAGCACAAGAACACTTTGAAATCACCGTACTTTGTTAAACCACCCTTTTATCAGTGTAAGAAACACTTCAAAATGACTGCACTTTGCAAATAAACTGTACACAGCACAAGAGCCTTCTCGAAATGGCTGTATTTTACAAAATAACTCTATACAGTGTAAGAAACACTTTGAAATTGCTACACTCTGTTAATAAAATATACACAGCACAAAAAACGTTTCTAAATGACTGTATTCTGGCTGCACTTTGCAAAATAACTGTATTTGCACACAGGAAACTCTTCAAAATAATTGTACTTCAATAAAGCACACAGTGCAAACACTTTGCACACTCTGAGATACTTTGAAACAACTCTGGTATACTCTGAATAGGTTTAGTCAATACAAAATAGTAGCATATATCAAAAAACGTAGCAGTTTAATAGAAAAATGCAGCCACTTTGCTTTTCCCTGCTTACTTTGCCTTTTTATTGTACTTATGTTTATTTGACATTTATCATGCTCGTTATACTTTTCTTGTGCCCGTTTTACTTTAAACATCATTGTTTTACAAATCAGAAGTAGCTTTGAATGCATTCATAAGTATTTTAAATAACTTTATCAAATATCATGGTTTTGAACATTTTGCTTAATTAATAATGCATTTTGCGCTTTTCAATTGATTAATAATACACCTTGTGCTTTGCTTTGTGTGCTTTGCAAATGCTTTGTATCATTTCCTTTATGAAATAAATCATTTATGCAAGTTTTTTTATTACCTGAAGTTTGTTTCTGACCTTTCTTGATCATTTCATACCGTATCACTCTACCTGCTTAATATACCTCGACCATTAACTCTGCACCTCATGGCGTGAAGAAGTTTCACTCTTGATCCTATTCTGGCAGCATGTCGCTTGTCCAGTCAGGATAAAACAGATGAACAGTTGTGGGATCAGTTCAAGCAGCTTTATTATATACAAACACATCTAGATTGAGGCTTAGTAACTTAAACTTAAATAAGCTTACAAACAGATTGACTACTGCACTCATACGTGTTAACACGCTGGCTGTTCTTTCAAAATGGCACTGCTGCCTGCATGTGCTCTCTATTTATGTGCATGTGCCCTCACTTTGAAATGCTTCTTAAAGTTACAACACACACACTGTTCTACAAGCAGGAAGTAGGATGTCCTTATAGAATATCTTGTAGAATACTTCAACATATGCAGGACTGCTGAGGAAGGCACATTTATATTTAGAGTGGGGAACAGACCCTCAGGGAAAATAGAGTGAATGACTTGTTGAGATGCAGCACTGGGGTAACAGTGAAAAGGAGGGCACATTGATGGACACCAAAGTAATTGCAGAAGTATGATACAATAAGCATGACTGAACCATTGGGCACTGTCTAAATGAAGAAGGCATTGCAATGCTGTTTTTGTATTTAAACTAAATACTTTGTGTTTCTATTTCTGGCTTTTTGACCTTGGTAATTGCTAAAATCAATGTTAAAGAATCGCTGAAAAGGATAGTGCTGTGTGAGTCTCCAGAGGTTATATGCAGATGACCACACCACTTTATTTATGATGGAAATTTTGAAAAAAAAATTCTATGTTTCCAAAGCTAATAACTCATATTATATACTTCATAGGTTCATAGGTGTGTACTAGGCTAATGGCACTGGAGCCTTTCCATTCTAATAAATAAAGAATGTTTTACTTTATTCTTTTATACTGTACAATTAAAGCAACTGTTCATCCATAGCTCCACGAGGAGAACAGGCAGATTGTTTTCTATTTTTGCAAGCCTTAGAATGTAGGAAAGCTAATCTATGAGTAAGGCCTGAGGAAACTGAAGACTTAGTTGAATTAAGTATGTTTTTACTCTGACCATGTGTAGTGATACCATAAACTGTAGATTACATGAGACTTTTATGTGAACAGGTTATCATTGTAGCTAGTGATTGAAGCATGATTGTCAAAATTTATCCTGGTGGTAAAGATTATGTCATTTTTATTTACAAAATCTAGAAGTTGGCTTTAGAAACAGGTCCCCCCTTTTTCTGATTTCACTTTAGATTTTTTTTTTTTTTTGCTCTTCATAAAGTGTTGCTGTTCTGGCAACTCAATAAATAAAACAACAACTAAGGGATGCTATACATTAGAGTTCTGCAAATGTTTTTCTTCAGAAAATGCACATAAATGCAAATCCTATTGTTACATTATTTTTTTTAAGTGAATAGAGCATTACTTTAAAACTATCATTGTATTTGAGCTTTTGCCCCATTTTATGTTTGGATTTTTCCTGACTCTTGAGCTTAGAGGGTGAAAGCTACAGTTATAGATTAATTATAGTTTATCCAGGCAAAGTGTTTTTCAGTAAAATTTGGATTCATTCAGTTGGACAATTGCCTGCACTTTTTGTTCACATTGGGCAAGCCACTTGGAGTTTCGCTTGCAGCCCATAAACTAATAAAAACAGCTATGAAATCAAATAAACTCAGGCAAGTTGAAAAAAATATTGTTAATCATCTTCTCAGGTAAACAGTTTCAGGTGTCCTAGAACTGTTAAAAAGCAAGCTTGTTTGTTTGTGTATTTCGGCTTTTTCCCTGTTAGGGGTCGCCACAGCGGAACTCCGGTCCGCTAATGATTGGTAGTGGATTTTTACGTACCGGGTTACCAGCCCTGATGCACAACCTTCAACGAAGGCACGCCCCATTCATGTATGCCTCCACACAGAAGACTTTCTAGCTGAGAATCGAACGGGACAACGTCTTGCTATGAGGCGACAACGCTACTGCAGCACCACCACCGCAGTAGTTGTTAAAAAGCAAGTGAGGTGCATAAATAAATAACAACAACAAAAAAAACTGTTTCAAAAAATTATTTTTGCTTTTGATAACTGGGTAGATAAGCTGGTGTACTGAGCCCTTTCAGTCTCAACTAAAGAACGAACGAAAAATAACAAAGGCAATAATTACAAGAAAAGTAGAAATGAGGCAAATTCATAAATTAGATGGGTATGAGACATAGTCGCATATATAGATTTTTACAGTAGTACACAAAGTATTGCATAAATAAATAACAGAATCCTCTTCCAAAACTACAGAATTTTGTGAGTCCAAACATGAACACATATTTACAACAGGATGGATTAGACTTAGCAGAGTTCTACTTGAGCTGGATTTTTCAATGTTGTACAAGAAGAGAAAGGGGTTCCCCTTCAACCAGATGGAATGACAGAAGAATACCAGTTAGGCAGCCAGGGTCCCAAAAGCAAATATACTCAGCCTCATTTTGTAGTTAGGCCTTTAAAGCCTTTTTTAAATTTCAATAAGGACTGGAAATGTTTTATATCAGTGGGTAGGTAGCTCCAGGTGGCAGTACCAGTCCTTGAAAAAGATCCTTAACTTATTACAGTCCTGAAGGGTGATGTCTCATTAAGGTGATAGTATCTTCTTAGATATGTCTAAGTGAGTAACTGGTTCCGTAAGGGTAGTTTGCACCTGAAAGTTGGACAGTAACCTAAATTTAGGATTTTGGAAAGGAAAGAGCCAAAAAGTGTGACATGTTTGGGAATAGGTAGGCATTTGAATGTTTGCGAAACATACCAGTGGTGCATATGTTTGTCTGTTATGAGAGCAAGTTAGCCAATTTTATTTTCAAATGTTTGAGGTTTATGTGTGTTATATGAAGAGTGTAGGCAAAGAATTGAGAAGCCATATTGATTTAAGTGTGGGCATCAGGACATTTCTAGCAATGCCAGTCCTTGCTGGGGGACTAAGGAAGGAGATCCTATAGTAAAGTTTAAGGCTGTGATGGATAGCACTTTACTGCAAAGTCTGTATGAATGTTAGGTTTGATAGTTTTATCAAGAGCGAAAATGTAAAAATGACTCAGAATTTGTTTTGATTATTAGTGTTCTATACATTCTGATAAGTGATAACAAATGTAATCTTCCCTGATGTAAGCATATGTTTAGTAGCAACAGAGAGGTAGACTTTTCTGGCATTTAAGGGGTAAGGATGAAGGTGATCTGACTATGGAGATCCCGATTTGGGAAACTTGCTAAACAGAAATTCCACTATTTTTACTGGAATATTAAAGAAATAGATCAGAGTGTAGCCATGTTTTGTGTGAGGCTGATTTCTACATAGTCTAAATTTAAATGGAGTTATTAGATGAGATATGGTGTGAATTATGAAAGTGGTCAAAATGTGGAAGGAATTACAATAAGGATCAGTGAAATGTTTTGAGAAAGGGGTGAAAATACATACCTGAATCAAACTTTTTGTGTAGGTTGTGTAGAATTTAGGTTTAGAGCCTGACACAGGTTTGATTTTAGAGCAGATCTTGTTAAATTGAGACAGTAAATGGTTTGCATGTTTTTATCCATATGTGATAACAATGCATTTTTAGTCTACTCTGGCTCTTTAGATGAATACATCTTAGTGAAGTGCTAGGGAATTGTTTGTTTACCTTTACTCTGAAGATCAATTTCAACATTTTATTTTCTGTTTTAGATCTTAGTGGATGGGTCTATATTAGAACACTGAATAATCTAAATGTCATTCTGCCTAAAAGCTGAAAATGCCGCATCTGGAACTTGCTACTGTGGGGGGCTGTGCCCCTCACCCCCCCTGCTAATTATATATACCAACTCTGAGATCGTGCTACAGTGAGGAAAGTGCAAATATTCGGATCTTCACTGTACCGTGATCTCACTATAATAGTTCACTGAATAGCATTTTCGCTGTAAAATGCCATTCGATTAACTGACTCTTCGATCACATAATATAGACCCTTAGTGGACAATTTACATCTGTTTCCCATTAACTTTTTGACAACAAGGAAATTTTTCCAGTACATCTATGTTTAATTGTATTAAAAATAATCACAATGATTATGCTTAAAGGACATCTGACATTGAAAACAAGCTACTTTCAATCTGATTTTGGTTTCACATCAGTATAGATGATAGGCACAAGGATTAAGTTATACCAGCTGGAGCAGTTATTTTGAGTGGTGGCCCATGAAATATTTTTGAACTGTAGAGATATATGTGTGTGTGTGTGTGTGTGTGTGTGTGTGTGGGGGGCAGTTATCAAAGGCAGTTCAAAAACTGCTGGGATGAGTAATGATACAATCAGTACTGCCACTGACAGATGGAAGCAAGATATACTATGAAGGTATTCATTGTCTTCAAATATTTAAATTATATACTGCACCTGGACAACCAATGCAAAAAGCTGATACCAAATTGCCATTTGGAAAGGGATTAGAATGCTAAACTTTATTGATGGAGGATAATCAGGCCTAGAGAAGATGAGGAAGGTGATGAAGAAGGCTTTACTGGCAAGAAAGTATAATATGTGTCATAAGGTGACAAGGCAACTTGACAACATGAAATTATCGTTAATGATGCAAATAAATGACTTAGAACTGTATAGCATGGAATGGCTTTAAGTTCAGCTGTAACTGAAAACTTTACAACTGTGATAAAGTTTTGAGTTCACATGTCTATACATCTTGATGCATGTCTGTGAGAAAGAGGCAAGAATTTGCATGAATGCATTACGAATGACTTTTTTCTGCCTTTTTTTATGTCGACATCTTGTTTATTAACAATCACAATGTAAATGTCACTGCTAGATATTTCTGACCAGTAGGGCTCATATTGCGATGTAACGTGAAGCACACGCTTAAATTCAGAATGCAGACGTGAGATGAAACAGGTCTTTAGTGTATACACCATTATTCTCAGAGAATTGTTTACTAAAGAAATATAAAAGTGCTCATATTTTTTCCATGTAAGAGGAATTAATATATGCAAAACAAATGCAAGGCAGAAGTTGTTAACAATGTGGGAATAAGTAGCTATCGGTTTAGATACAAATTATATGTACGCAAATTATTGCAATAAATGCAAGAATATCAAATAGTAGAAAAATTTCAATGTACCAGTTTGAAGGGACTATAACAGGAGCACATTTTTGTTTCAGGGTCCTGCTTTGCTAAGGCTGACTACCATGAATTAAGATTACAGGTTGTGAAATTTAATGCCAGTAAAAATTTGCGTATAACTCAAGCATTCCTGGATTCCATTAATACTTTCTTCGGTAAAGACAATAACTAGACCCTGGACTTAATGGTGGGTAAAGGAGTTTTTAAAGTAGTATTAACCCCAGTGCTATAGACAAGGACTCCATGGTGCTATGCAATCATAAAGGTGAAGCAACATAAGAAAACTCTGTTTTAATGCTCCTGAGTAGCTGAAGTTAGAGAGAAAAATCTTATTGGTAAATACTTAAGGCTCAAGTACATTTTGGAGGGTTTGATCCATTACAGAACACCGAAAAGGTGTTTAGTGCAGCCATCAGAAAGTCTCACATCCAAGAGTCAAAGGTTTTCACAATATCATGACACAGACTGCTTTAGGTAACATAATCATTCTATATACTTTTTTCACATCTCTAAGTAATGGTCCTCTGTAATCAGTCGATTGTCTCTTCTTGATAACTTGTATTTTGGGAATATGTGTCACATTAGTGAGAACTTCACAGAAGCTGCCAAACATTCTAGACAATGTGGCATCATTTATTTTATACTGCTATTAGCACATTTCTCAAGGAGTGAATGATCTGGCTAACGTTCTGAAATTAGAAATATTTGTAGCAAATGGCTCAGAGGCCATAACCTAGAAAATATTTGCAGAAAGCTATCATCCAAAGGTATTATTGAGTGTGAAGCATGACTTGTACTTTACTGAGAAAAGATAGCAAAGTACAATCATCGATAGCATTTTCCTTCTATCTGACTTGGCTGGAAAAATATACTGGTACCTATGAAGATTTACAGACATTTCCTTAAACAGGAATAGAACTATAATGTTTTTGGAAAAAAGGAAGAGAGAGAGAGAGAGAGAGAGAGTAGGGTGTTGCTTTTGTTCTCCTCTCAGATCTAACATATTTCTCTTGTTTTATCTCTTTTTAAGCTTCTCCATTTGAACTCTCTATTGAATTTTTCACATTCTGCCTCAAGTAGTCTACTTTTTCTTTACATGGAAAAAGTGCTGTAGTTTATTGATTAACCTTAAAGCTGCAGCTGTCTATGATGAAGATGGCACTTGGCTCTCACTGTAGCACATCGTTTCCATCAGTCTCTGCCATCATTAAACACTTTTCTAGCTTTCAATTTACCATTTCTTCTGACAAGGCTTTCCAAAGCCCTGCCACATCTCTGTAAGAAGCATTTTTAAGTTTGCAAGGACTTCCACTACTTCTGAGTCTTGGATGTGAACCTACTTACTCATCCTTTCCCCAGTAATGAGGAACATACCAGGGTTGCCCCTTTCTGTCTTGTGCTCCAGAAATGATATCATATATTGTGATGCTTTTCTCACTCAATACACCCTGCATTTCATGCTATACTCTCTTTTAAAATAACCTAGTATCTAGATGAGTCCTCTTCTTATATAAGTCACCAAATATAACTGAAACTTTTCATTTTTCCTCCCTTAAATTTCTAACTATCTCCTACAGTAGAATTGTCTTGGTTTGCCAGATTACTCTTGTTGCCATGTCTTCACAACTCACGGACTCTTCTTTGTTAGCATCCTTCTTTGCTTGATAAAGGACTTCATTATTTCTCCTTAGGCCTTCCACAGTGCAAGTAAAATGTGAAAGGAATATAACAAGGTCTACATTTTAGATGTAGGCAGGCCCTAAACCCATTTGGCTCATCAACTGTTATAAATTTATAACAGACTTGAAGTTGAACTTTTTTTCAAGATGATGAGATATAATCCAAATATGGACACTGATCATCATCAGTTCTTTCACATCGGTCCATCTGTCACCATTGCATTACTGAAGATCGTGTCAAGAATGTTCCTTATTGGGGTCCACCTTCACTACATTGCTGAAGATCATGATCTTTGTTGAGATAATTACCTTCTTTACAAGTCTGCCATAACTACATTACTGAGAAACATGTCAAGAATGTTCTTCTTTGGGGATAACTACCTTCTCCTCAAGTCCGGTTTCATCAAAGTTACTACAATTTCACCTGTCCATTCTGACCCTTCTGATTACATCCTCACCATTCACTAAAGTAGTTTACAAATTTGCATAATAATGGCTGGCCTCCCCCATCACCTATTTGCTAATCACAATTATGCATCTCATTATCCTTTATGCCAGGTTTTAATTGCTGGTTCTTGAAGAAGTAACAGCAGACTCAGGAAGAGTTTCTTAAGAATTATGATTCCTCCGTCTAATTCCCAGCCTTGGCAATTTTATGTAGGTAAGTATACGGTTTATCCAATTCCTTATCAGGTTTTCCCCTTCTGGACCCATCCTTCCCCATTATAGCTGAAAACTATATCCCATGCCCACAGAAGTATATGTTAATATTGAATCTGAACAAAAATATAGTCATTCTGACTTTTGTTACAGAATCTGATTTGTTTTTCCTTTGGATTGGTGTCCCTGTCTTCTACTAACAGGCATCTAAATTCATAGTTTCATAGGTTCATAGGTAGGTACTAGGCTATTGTCCCTAGGGCCTATACAAACCTAGCCAAAAAGGTACCCTGGCTTTCGCCACCCAAGAAAATTATTTTCCTGTGCCCCTGTCAAGCAGAACCACAGAAGTGATCCCTTGGGTGAATTTCCTTTTACCCATCCAATCATTAAGATTTTCTTGAAGAGTGCTAATGAGGAGCTCTGTTTGACATAGATAGGTAGTCTGTTCCAGGGTATGGGAAGTCTCTGGGACAGGAATTTATCCCTCCAGCATGTTTTGTTTATTGTGGTGACAAGGTTTAGGTCCCTAGAGCATGTAGCTCAGAGGGATTGGGATTTCTTTAAGTGGAGCATGTCCAATAGCTCTGGGTTTGACATAGATTTGTATGTTAGGCAGAGATCGCCCCTGAGTAGGCAATATGCGATGGAGTAAAGCTGGAGTTTTTTGAGACGGTCTGCGTAAAGCATCTGTTTGAGGCCAGTAATCCTCTTTGTGAGGTATTTTTGCAGCCTTTCCAGTTGTTGGTGATGTCTTGTGAGGTACATACCAAAAGGGTCATTGTACTCTATAATGGGTCTAATGAGTGATGAGTAGAGGGGAACAATGACCTCTTTTTTTTTTGGATGAGAAACCTTTTGTGATGAGGTGTGCCATGAAGAAGGACTTCCTGACCACTGTGGTGATGTGATTATCAAAGGAGACACTACTGCCCACCTGTGTCCCAAGGTCTCTTATCACACTTTCTGTGTTAAGTAGACTACCGCCTATGTGAGAGTTCATGGGTACAGAGTATTTACAAAAGGGGATGACAATGCACTTTTTGGCATTGAGCTTGAGACCAAGGCTTTGACACCAGGCATCTGTCTCAGTGAGGCCCTTTTGTAGGATGTCCACATCATTAGGAGTTTTGATTATGGCTCCTAGTTTGCAGTCATCTGCTAATTTAGTCAGCCAAAGACCATCTGTGTTAGCCTTTACTACAGGGAAGTAGACACCAAACAGGAGAGGACCCAGGACTAAACCCTGAGGTACTCCACTTGTCACTGGTCTGAAGTCTGATTTGGAGTCTGCTACTTTCACAGTGTGGGTTCTGTCAGTAAGCCAATTGGCAACCCATTTTGTGACATAGGGATTTATACCTAGTTTAGTGAGTTTATCTATAATTCCAGAGTGGGGAACGGTGTCAAACGCCTTGGCGAGATCTAGATAGGCTGTGTGAACCACCTTACCCTCATCTATGGCTTTAGTGACTACTTCAAAGAAGTCTAACAGGTTTAGGAGACATGATCTGCCTTTTACAAACCCAAACTGTGTGGGGTCCAGAGTTTGGAGATCTCCAATGTCTTTGTTTATGAGTTCCATGATGATACGTTCCATGGCCTTGCAGACCAGGCTCATCAGGCTAATGGGGCGGTAGTTCCCGGGGTCTGTTTTGGCCCCCCCCTTTGTGGAGTGGGTTAACTGTTGTGGTGCGCCATTCAATGGGCACAAAGCCTGAGGTGAGGATATGATTGAACATGGTACTTAGGTGGGGTGCCAGTTCATTCTGTAGTTCATGTAGAAGGCAGCCTGGGATGTTGTCAAGTCCCATGGATGCTGTGTTCTTGGCTTTGGAGAGTGAGGTTTTTACCTGTGCAGCCATGATTACAGGAACTTTGCATTCTTCCGGTATAAAGATGGGCCCTTTAGGGGGTGACAGGGGGGTAAAGTTAGCATCACTTCATCAATTGCATATTTTTAGCTGTCCTTCCCCACAAGATCTTTAGCTGTCCTTCCCCAGATGATTTCCAGAATCCTGCTCACCATGAACAGACAAAGCCATTACTATATCTTCATCTTTACTGTATATTTATGCATCAGTGCCGTGTGGATTACATGCTTATCTTTTGCTACTAAATAGTAAGTGCTGATGTATACTAATAACTTGTGAAAAAAGACTGTGCTCCACATATTACATTGTTTTTCGCTCAGTCATCAACTTACTTGTGCTGTTTTATTGTACACTTTCATACATGAAAAAATAGCTCTATTCTGAGTTAAAAATAAAGTAAATAGTAATAAAATATCGTAGATACATAATACAAAGGTCCTATAATTTACTAGATCAATTATTTGTATTTTGTAAAACATGAGTTTCACTGATCAAGAATTGTGATTATTTTTCAGAGGAGCACCCAGAAGAAATGTGCCTGAAACAAGAAAAGAAAAGCTAATCCCATGTCAATGTTATGCAAAACTGGAGGCAATAAAAATAAAAAAAAAACATATAAATTATGCGAGTGGAGGATTTTTTAAAGTATAATGAATTAACAAAACAGTGGGATGATTAAGCATTTTTTAAACTTTTTTATTAAAAAGTCATATATGAAACAGCTTTACATTTTGAGATATAACAGGTGACTACCACTAAAGCTTTATATTTCTACAAAGCAGAAATAATTATGAGAGTTATTTAGAAAAATTATAGTAGAAATCTGGAAAGACATCAAAAAGTCACTAAAAGATGGGCTATGACTTCATCAATGAAACTGGCATATAACTGTGTGGAGCAGAGTAGAGGACAAGCATAAAGCAACAAATGTCAACAGCCCACTGAAACAAGGAAAGCAGGACATGCAGATATGTAGGCCTTACAGTAATGGATAAGCATGTTCAGTCAAAAGAACACTTCTGCACCACAGTTAGTGGTATAAAATAAAATATTTAATGAAATGACACCTCATATACATGCAGACTGTTATTACTAATCCTTCCTCGGTGAATAAAATAAGTAAGATAATGTAATAAAGCCATGCATTGATTGAAGGTAAGGAGGGGATAGAAAAGCAGTAAGGAAAACTAATATTCAGTAAAATTCTAGGACAGAAGCATTTAGTGAGGGCAAGAAGGGAGAGTTCTGATATATTTTGGAGCATTAAGCTGCAAGGAATTCTAGGGAGTAATATTTGAAGTCATTCCAAAGAGATGGGGTTACCACATTAAAAAACGTTCTCCCTGTTCACTGAAGCAGCTCTCATTGCAGCTCATTTAAGACATGAGATGTAAGTGACGTAACTGTGATCGGAAATGCCAGAATATTGTTCTTTCTCTCTCTTTGTAGCCAACAGGCGGAGGGTAATACAAAACGGCATGTACAGGATGCTGCAAAATGTAAGGGAAGTGCAATTCTGAATACAGTTATCAAAATGTGTAATGTTAACGAAGAAAATACTATGAAATGAAATCCAATTTTTTTTAAATTGAGGGATATCATTTCTTCTCCTCCAATGTCCAAAAAAAGATGGCGATCTTTACACTATCCTACATATACAGAATCAACCAAAAATTTATACCAAACATATCACAAATAGAGAATGAATGCCTTTCAAGATTTCCTTGTCTGGTATCTTTGTTTGCAATCAGCATTTGGACTTTTGCAAACTATCACAGGCAATAAAAGGTTATGCATTCCAGGATGAGTACAAAAGTAAAGTGTGCCTTTGTTTCATAAGAATAGTCAGGTTTGTAACAGGAAATATTTCTGACTGCAATATAATCCTTGGTTTCTAGATACCTTGCTACTGGAAATGGGCATGGAGATTTCCCAAAGAGCACAAATCCTGACCTCCAGATAATCTTTTCTGAAATGTTATCGTAGGTTCATAGGTGATTACTAGACTAAAGGCCTTAGGAGACTTCTTTAAGCCTAGCCATGTTTTCTCATTTATAAATGACAGAATCAATTACTGAAGGGCATCTAGTTGGCTTGAGGTGACAGATAATTTACAAGCTGCCTCTGTCCAACAGGCATAGGTGCAAGTCTAGGGGTCCAGGTTGCATTTGAATAGGGTCAGGGACAAACTCTGCATCATATGGATGGGGAACTGTTCCAAGGTAGTGACATGTACCTGTCCCTCCAACATGTTCTACTTATGTTTTAAATGAGGTTTAGGTACTTTGATCGGGTATTTCTAATGCTGTTAGACTTGCGTATATGCATCGAGTCCATCAGTACTGCATCAAATAATGCTTTGTAAGCAAGGCATATATCACCTCTCAGTAGTCGGTTGTAGGCTAAGTATAAAGATAAGGCTTTGATGCTATCTGCATATTCCATGCGGTTAATTCATTGCAATCGTTTTGTGAGAAACCTCTGTCGGCATTCCAGCTGTTGCACATGCATGGTTAGATATATCCTGAAGGGAGCATTGTACTCAATGACTGGCATGATAAGAGCTGAGTACAGCAGGACAATGACATCCTTGGATCTGAATGCCATACCCTTGTTTATAAGCTGCACAATATAGAATGATTCCCTTACAGCAGTAGGTACAAGATGTTAAAAGGCCAAGTCACTGTCCATATATTTTCCCCAAATCCCTAACAAGTGGGTATATTCTTAGGGGTGTACTGTCTATGTCGCAATTCTCCTGAGGTGGCCAGCTTTTCAGAGGTTACTATCATAAACTTTTGGCCTCAAGTTTTAGACCATGACTCTGACTCCAATTTTCAGCTTGTGTCAAGCCGTCTTGGAGGATATAGTGTCCTTGGGGGATTTTATGACTGCACTGAGTTTGCAGTCATCTAAAGACTTGGTCAAGCAGAGGCCTTTGACATTGGCTTTGATTTCCAAAAAGCAGATGCCAACAAGAAGCATCCGCACCATCTACTTTTCAGATCAGACTGGTTAAAATCTTCTTAGCCAAGATAAAATCTAGAAACTTGACATTGGTTATGATTACAATATTAAAGTCAAGCAAATAAAAATTTTATCAGCAGCAAAAGGGCTCTGTCTGTACCCTGAGCTAGGGAACCACAGATGATTTTGTTTTATATGGAACAGTTTTCATATAAAAGCTGGCAAACATGTAATTTATGAGAATTAGTTTATTAATTTTCCATGTTAGCCTCTTTCTACAAAATGCATCATATGTAAGATAATTAATGATGGATGACTGCAAAGTGCACACTATAGAATGCCACACTTACCAAAATATTTGGTGCATATAGGTATACAACACTGCTGCATACTTTCTGTGCAGCACATATCCTGTTCTTTCAGTGCTCTTCTTGGGAAGGCCTACCCTTTAAACTTCAGTGTAGCAAGTGCTCACCTTTCCTTTCCCTCCTGGATAGTTAAACAGTGTGATACTGAGTAGGAGTGCTAACGTGTATTAGTCTGAGGAACTTCAGGTATTGCTTAATATAAATATATAATGAAAGAAAATAGCATAACACAAGTATGAGAAGGTTCACTGATTTATTTCAGTATTTGCTAGCATTTTCTACTTGAAGATATGGCTTACAGTTAGCCTGTAAAATCTTCAGTAGATGAACATGCTTACTTTGTTTAATAAGCTTGTTAAATTGTCTTGCTTTATGCATTTTTAAAAGTATATTTTCTTTGAGAATATATATGTTGAGCCATTGAAAATGTTCTTGCAGCTTAATCCAGGGGAGTCTTCTATTAACATTCACTTCACATTTAATCAATACAGTAGAGAGTCAATTATCAAAACTAACTGGGACCTAGGGTAGTTCTGATAATCAAACTGTTTGGATAATAAAACAAATAATTGAACCAGATAAAACAATTTCTAAAAATGTTTTTGATGAATATTAAACAAGAAAAATAAAACAAATTTACTGTAAGTACAAAATGGTTCAGTATATTATTGTAGTACAAGCTCAAAAAAACACGCACAAGCAAATGCGTATGTTGTTGTGTCTTTCAGCTTTTCCCGGTTAGGGGTCGCCACAGCAGAACTCCGGTCCGCTAATGATTGGCAGTAGACTTTTACGTGCCGAGTTGCCAGACCTGACACACAACCTTCAATGAAGGTACGCCCATTCACGCATGTCTCCACACAGAAGACGCTTTAGCTGAGAATCGAACAGGACAACGTCTTACTGTGAGGCGACAACGCTACCGCAGCACCACCACCGCAGTTGCACAAGCAAATACGCATAATGTTTACATATTCAGACTTTATGATTTTAACTACCAAAAACTTTGGAAGGCTGCATTCGAATAATTGATGTTTCAGATAACTGATGTTTGAATAATTCACTCTCCACTGTATGGGATTATTTACTTCAAAATATCTAAAAGCTTGGAAATTTGCTAGTTAAAACAATAAAATTCTCAAGATTGCAAAACACTAAAAACATTTGGACATGTTTTACTATAGCTATTCTCCCATTACTCTGAGTAAGAAAATGTCTCTTCTGTAAAATCAAGATAGTTCTGCAGAGTACTTTTATGCAAGGAGGTGCAGTTCTCAAAACAAAATTTCCCTATTTGGGCCTGGGCATACCTCTCAACCTCTCCTGGCAAAACAGGACAAAGGCCCAAAAATAGGCACATATTTTAAATATTGCTCTTATAAACTTAGAAAGTTGTTAGAGTAAAAGGTGTTTGTTTTAGCATACATTTTCTGAAGGATTTGAAGTCGGAAACTCAAATGTATGTCATTGTTTAGTGACTTCAGTCCTCAGATCATCCCACTGATTTGCCAGAAACTACAAATTTTATGAGAAACAGGCTAAAAATATGAGCCAAAAATCTAGACATTCTGCGAAAATATGTACAGTTGAGAGGTATGGGTCTGACTCTCCATGCTTCATCAGTTCATTTTTAATTCTTAAGGATTTTCTATTTGAAATGTTTCATTTGAACCTGTGCTCATGATGCTTGGGTTAAGGAATTCATATTGCTTGTTTATCACGTCCCTTTTGGAAAAAAGTTCTAACATACTTACCGTGATTTATTTGACAAGCAGAATCCTACCTTTCATAATAAAATATACATAGATATAGAATGTGCTGCATTGAAAAAAGGAATCCTTTCCTCTCTTTCAGCACTGAATAAAAATGTTTAGAATTTATTTCATACACTATACATCTGACCAGCAGTATAATGTCCTGACTTATATACCTTATTTGACATGATTTTCCCTTTTTTAACCCCCTAAGAAAACTTACTAATGTGATATGTGAAACTGAGAGTCCTGCAGCTGTAAAGTTAGCCTGCTGAGTAAGAATCATCATATCACAGTGCACTGTCTAGGGGCTTTGCAGGATGTCCTAGCAGGTGAAAGTCCATACGTAGTCTATCACTTAGCATAATAAGCATTTCATACTATGTACTAAGTACATAAATAAACCTGAGGGTGAGGGTGAGTTCAGCACAATGTTTAAGGTCTTTGCCTCATAAACACATCATACAAGATTTCATTCTGATCTCAGGGTATTGGCTAGGCTTAAAATGGCCCTTAAGGACAGCTTGCTTAATATTCCCCTATGAAACTTTAATAAGTCACTTAAATTCAAAACAAGACTAAATTTTTATGTCAACTGTCTTAAAGGATAACGTGGAAAATGAATAAATTAATTCTCATAAATTACATATGTGTCAGCTTTTGTAGGAGCAATGGAAGTTGTGCTATTGGCAGAAAACTTAAAATCACAGAACACAAAATATTTTTTTTATTAATTTTTTATTTATTTTATTTTTATTTACCTTTTAGTGACTGGGTTAGTCCCTCTTTACCAATGTCCACTTTTTGGGGGAGACTCAAGGTGTTATTCATACTGAGTAGGGGAAATTTGTCCAGGAGACCAGGGCACTTCTCCAGTTCTTTTTTTCAGCAGTTGCCATGGGATTGGCCAGTGTTTTGGCATAAAGGGATAAAACCCTAACTATGGCCTAGGTGATCTGGGACCAATTAGCTGCTCAGGCATCTAAGGCACTGGTAGGAAGGGATGTGTGTGCCCATCCAAGGTGGAGGGTGTTCATTAAAAATACTCTCTGAAGGGAGGTATGGACCACAGAAAGGAGTAGCTCTTTCATATGTTCATAAATACATAGGCAGGGTGTGTAGAAAGCAAGGGTAGGTTATAAAAAACTCATCAGCAATCAGAAACAGTTGCCAGTATCCCTTTGGACACACTTAAAATCTTCACTAGCCCCAGCTCACTGGAAAGTTCCATAATTCTCAACCTTTGAGCACAAGAAATCTTGGCTAAACCAAAAATATTTTGTGGTCAAAGACTCAAAAATGGGGACACGTTTTAAACATTGCTTTAATGAATTTAAAACTTTGATAGCATAAAAGATTTTTGTTAACATGCTTCTTGAGTGGGATATAAAGTCTGAAACTCAAATGCCTGTAATTATTCATTAACTTTAGTCCTCAATGATTTGTCAGAAAACAACAAATTCTATGAGGAACAGACCAAAAGTACCAGGTAAAAGTCTGGGCATTCTGCAAAAATGTGGACAGTTAAGAGGTTTGCTTGGAATAGGCTGAGGATGGAAGGAGAATCAAGTAGCTCCGGCAACGGAGGGTGGGCACTGCAATGTTCGAACAGAATGAAGCAGGGTAGAGGGGAAAAAAAGTGATTCCGTATGAGTAAGCAGCACAATAGAGCAAGCTAGAAATGGAGGTGTCACAGGTAATAAGGCAAAGATAAAATAGTAAAGCAGTAATAGTAAAAGCTGAATACAGCTCATTAGTTATGAGTGATAATACAGGAGAGTTTTGAAGAGGTAAGGATGTAAGTCAATGTGTGAGTCACTCAGATGTAGGGAGTCAGATTATGGATGGATGAGATATGAGACATCTGCATTGCCATAAGGTGGAGAGGTGCTGCTGCAGAGATTTTTTGAAAGGGGAGGTATTACTGGAGGTTCTGATAACTAGTGGAAAGGAGTTCCAAAACTTGGAGATGGAGGAGTAAACCATGTTACCAGCTGGGAGTTTAGGTTTGTGTACTTGCAGGAGGAGTTCATTTTCAGATCTAAGTTGCCTATTAGGATGGTAGTGGGTTAAGATAGAAGACAGAGATGGGCAGTCTGAGGCTTTGTAGATGATTTTATGCACTGGGTTTAGCTCTAGATAGGTTAAATAGAGTGGAAATTTGAGCCAGCTGAGTGATTTTAGGGCAATGCAGTGATGGGAAGAGCATTTTGCATTGGTTGCAAATGTGGCTACTTTCTTGTAACATGAATCGAGCTTGGCTTTTAGGGTGGCGTTCATAGGTTCATAGTTTCATAGGTAGGTACTAGGCTTTTGGCCCAAGGGCCTACATAAGCCTAGCCAACAAGGTTCCCTGGCTTACGTCACCCAAGAAAGTTATTTTCCTGTGCCACTGTCGAGCAAAGACATAGAAGTGATCCCCGGAGTGTATTTCCTATTTCCCATCCACTCTTCAAGATTTTTCTTGAAGAGTGCTAATGAAGAACTTTGCTTGACATAGATGGGTAGCCTGTTCCACAGTATGGGAAGTTTCTGGGAGAGGAATCTATCCCTCCAGCATGTCCTGTTTATTGTGGTGACAAATTTAGGTCCCTAGAGCATGTAGCTCAGAGGGATTGGGATTTCTTAAGGTGTAGCATGTCCAACAGCTCTGGGTTTGACATAGCTTTATATGTTAGGCAGAGATCACTTCGGAGTAGGCGATATGGTATGGAGTAAAGCTGGTGTTTTTTGAGGCGGTCAGTGTAGGGCATTTGTTTGAGGCCAGTAATCCTCTTTGTGAGGTACTTCTGTGGCCTTTCCAGCTGCTGCAGATGTCTTGTGAGGTACTTTCCAAAAGGGGCGTTGTACTCTATAATAGGTCTAATGAGTGTCGAGTAGAGGGGAACAATGACCTCTTTTTCCTGGATGATAACTCTTTTATGATAAGGTGTGCCACGAAGAAGGATTTCCTGACTACTGTGGCAATGTGACTATCAAAGGAGAGACTACTGTCCACCTGGGTCCCAAGGTCTCTTATCACACATTCAGTGTTAAGTAGATTGCTGCCTATGTGGTAGTTCATGGGTACAGAGTTTTTACCAAAGGGGATGACACTGCACTTTCTGGCATTGAGCTTGAGGCCATGGCTCTGACACCAGGCATCTGTCTCAGCAAGGCCCTTATGTAGGATGTCCACATCATTTGGGGACTTGATTATGGCTCCTAGTTTGCAGTCATCTGTGAACTTCGTTAGCCAGAGGCCTTCTGTGTTAGCCTGTACTTCAGAGAAGTAGATACCAAACAGGAGAGGTCCCAGGATGGTACCCTGTGGTACTCCACTTGTCACTGCTTTGAGGTCAGATTTGGAGTCTGCAACTTTTACAGTTTGGGTTCTGTCAGTGAGCCAGTTGGCAACCCAT
Organism: Protopterus annectens; assembly: GCF_019279795.1. NCBI lineage: Eukaryota > Metazoa > Chordata > Ceratodontiformes > Protopteridae > Protopterus > Protopterus annectens. The sequence continues at coordinate 488,993,755 of NC_056736.1, read as the reverse complement.
CTTGTGGCGTAGGGATTTATACCTAGTTTAGTGAGTTTAGCTATAATTCCAGAATGGGGGATGGTGTCAAAAGCCTTGATGAGGTCAAGACAGGCTGTGTGAACCACCTTACCCTCATCTATGGCTTTGGTGACTGCCTCAAAGAAATCAATCAGGTTCAGGAAGCATGATCTGCCTTTCACAAACCCAAACTGGGTGGGATCAAGAGTTTGGAGGTTACCGATGTCTTTGTTTATGAGTTCCATGATGATACGTTCCATGGCCTTGCAGACCAGGCTTGTCAGGCTAATAGGTCGATAGTTCCCTGGGTCAGTGGTGGCTCCCTCTTTGTGGAGTGGGATAACTGTTGCTGTGCGCCATTCAGTGGGCACAAAGCCTGATGCGAGGCTATTATTGAACATGGTGCTTAAGTGGGGAGCCAGTTTGTTCTGAAGTTTGTGTAAAACGCAGCCTGGGATGTTGTCCAGTCCCATGGTTGCTGTGTTTTGGGCTTTAGAAGGTGCAATTTTTACCTGCATAGTTGTGATTACAGGGACTCTGCATTCTTCCTGCATAGATTTGGGCCCTTTAGGGGGTGAAGAGGGGGTAAAGTTAGCATTGAACCTATCTGCCAGGATGTTGGCAATATCAGTTGTTTCTGTAATTTTCGTGCCTTTGTGCTGTAACTCAGAGCAGATCTGGGTGTTGCCATCGAGATTCTTGACATAGCTATAGAATGCTTTGTGGTTGTCCTTAGAATTAGTGGCGATTTTGTTTTCATAGCTAGCTTTGGAGGATCTTATAAGGGATCTCAACTTCTTACTGAGGCCGACTAGGGAGCTCCTCCACTCATGGGATTTTACTCTCTTTTGCAACAGTTTCTTCCTTCTGTTGTACAGTTTGTTTATGGGAAAGGACCACCAGATTGGCTTCCTTTTTTTGGAGGATAGCATCTTGGATCTGTTTGGGATAGCACGATCCATGCACTCGTGTAAGTGCTTATAGAGTGCATTTATGTAGGATTCAGCAGTTGTAACTGTATTGTCCATCTGCATGGGTGTCATGAAATTCACCACTTCTGTCTTAAGAAGCATGAAGTTGGCTTTGGAGAAATTTTTTACTGTGGTTTCCTTAAGTTGGGGGGGGTGAATATTTCTATGGAGAGGAGCCCCATACAGGAGAGAAGGCAGGAGGAAAGTGGTAGCGAAAGTATGCTTAGCAGAACAGTTGAGATAATATTTGTGCCAGTAGAGGGTGCCTAGTTTATAGTTTTTTT
>NC_056736.1:488890000-488987500 GCF_019279795.1 Protopterus annectens | reverse complement strand
TAGTTGTGGATCTAATGTTAATAAAAACTTATTCTGAACAAAAAAAAATATATCCTTAATTCCCTTTAATGACAATACTTAAATAGAGGACTCTGTGTAAAAAATATGTGTCTGTACATTTCCCTGAATATGTTACTGACTTTTTTAATCAAAAACATTTACAGACAGTTTCTGTTACTGCTGTTTTGCTCTCTGCAAGCTTCAGCATCAGAGAGGGCAGTATACTACCTCTCAGAGCAAGAAATCTGGGCAAAGCCACAAATAATGGTGAGATAAAGACCCAGAAATTGGAACATTTTTTAAATATTGCTAGAAAAGTTGATAGAATAACAACTTTAGAATTAACATGAATTTTCTGAGGGATATGAAGTCTGAAACTCAGATGTCTGCCATTATTTTCTGACTTCAATCCTCAATGATTTGCCAGTGATTTGCCAGAAAACCACAAATTTAACGAGAAGCAGACCAAAAATTTGAGGCAAAAATCTGGACATTCTGCAAAAATCTGGACAGTTGACAGGTATGTGCAGTATTGCATAACTGTGACATAGCCGTAGTCTGTTATCTCACAGAACTAACTGCTGTTTTTAATATTTGCTTATATGTCATTCATATATTGCAGACAGTGAATAGCGACATAGGGCAAAGAGGGTAAAGCGAATGTAGGGAAGATAATAACCAGCTAGGATTTGAAGCAGTAAATAAAATTTCACAAATTTATATATTACAAACATTGAAAACTGAGAACCAAAGTGGAAGCGGTACTATAAAGGCTGCCTTCCGAAATCAGCACACCTCCAATAACTCCACCAAATGTTGCAAAGCTCAAAACACTGTCAATTCACTGATGTTGTATAAAATACTTTTATTGACAAATCCACTAGAAAAATTCAATAGAAAACTAGAATTGCTGAATATTGTACAGAAACCAAAAAAGGGATTTAGCGCTTTCGTCTCCCACTGGAGACCTCATCAGAATCAATGCTTAAAGTGGTATAAAGTCCTTATATAATACCCATAGTTCCATTGATTGAATAATTGTTAATTCCAATTAATTGAGTATGGTAAAATAAATTAAACATATTTTCCTATTTAGTAGTATCCGTCTATGCATTGAAAAACAACAATACCATGCATATATGCAAGCATATACATTCTGCAATAAAAATGAAAACAGAAAGAAAAAATGCTATACACATGTATAATCAGTGCAACTAACTAATAATATAAATATAAAATATTACACATGTCTTGACACTTAAACGTGTTTCCACACCAGTGTAAGACAAGTACAATAAATTAAATTGAATGAATAGTTTAAGAATTTAAAAATTATGTATATTAAACAATTGTATATATTAAACTGCGTATATTAAACTGAATGGGGCTGGTATGCTACTAAAACATCCTAAGAATCCTTATATTACAAACATTCCCAAATTAAATGGGTCAGTACCAAGCAAGGAAGGAAGAAAAGGCTGTCTGTCTTCACCATATTAACCTACTCAGACAAGCCAGTTTTCTGGACAAAACAGTAGAGCATTGACAATTCACTTCATTCCTCAAGCATTTACTTCATTTGCATTTGTCACAGACTAAATTAAACTGTAATAAATATTATTAGTTTGATCTACCAAAAGCTAAAATCATAGTTTATTCGATTGTGGAAATTGGCACAAGTCCCTTTTCAATGGATGTGTCAGTGAAAGGCACAAGACAGTTACAATGATTAATACAAATAATAAATGAACATTACAGAGTTTATATAGGCTACACAATAAATGCAATTGTTATACAGTCTTTCAAACATTTACAAAACACAAAACCAAAAACAAGAAATAAATTCACCAAACACCTTGGGCTATGTTTCACTTTAAAGCATAAATAGCTAAACCTTAGTGAATAGTGTGTTCTCCAACAGATGTCAAAATATACTAAAACATATTTCTGATATAATTATGTCTATGTCTGTATCTATTTCTATTTATACAGGCATATATCAATATTTTGATCTCTAATTTATATATGCACCTCCAAACCCTCTATTAATTATATATATTAGTTCTGAGATCACACATCAGCAAGATTAGAATGAATTCCAACTCCTTGTTGATCTGCAACCTCTCACAAACTAATGTTGGCATAGGAGATCATATGATCATTTGCTCACTTCTGCTGATATTACAATCAATATTTTGAATATGCATATCTCTCTCTCTCTTTATATATATATATATATATATATATATATATATATATATATATATATATATATATATATATATGCATTTACAGATATACACACACACACACACACACACACACACACACACACACACACACACACACACACACACACACACACACACACACGATATATTATACATATATATTGAGGTCCACTGAATACTGAATATTGTCAAAACTATGTAACTATGTTTTGTTAACATCTGTTGGATAATATACCCTTTCAGTAATCTTGCATGTTCTTAAATTTAGTATATATAATTGCCAGGGGGGTGTGAGGGGCACAAGTTGCCTTGCTCCCGCCAAAAACACTGATTTTTGTTTTAGGTTTAATTTTTGCATGCACCAATGTTGTTGCTTGGCACGTGAGTAGTACTGCGTTGATAGCTGCAATTTCAACATTTTCTGGTCAACGTTGTAAACATCAGCATTGTGGATGTTGATGTTTGGTCATTCAACTATAACCAGTAGACCCACATTATTCTTTTCTCACTTTCTGTCTAGATGTGCGTGCGTGCATTGTGTGTGTGTGTGTGTGTGTGTGTGTGTGTATGTGTGTGTGTGTGTGTGTGTGTGTGTGTGTGTGTGTGTGTGTGTGTGTGTGTGTGTGTGTGTGTGTGTGTGTGCATCATAACTGGTGTTAAAAGTGGATCTTTTCTCACCAGGTCTCCAATGAACCACTGAAAAAGTTTTTTTTTTCCCAGCTGCACTTTCCCGGTAAAAATATAAATAAATAAATAGTATATATATATATATATATATATATATATATATATATATATATATATAGATAGATATATTATAAATATACTAAATATACTATTGCATTCTTAATTAATGCAACACAAACCTCCAAAAAAAAAAACACCTCCAAAAACGACAAGTAAGCACAAAGTAAGCACCGGCTCTCCAAACTTTAATTCAAGTTACAGTGATCTGGTACCTCAGCAATTCACCTTCAAGGATCAAAGTAACATTGCACAAAGCCACCATTTTATGTGCCCATACAAACTAGCAGCCACTAATTCTATTAAATAATTACAACGCATTAAATGCAGGTACTTACTATTGCTTTCTAGCTGTGAGATTGCCATTGTCAGTAAGGGCATTGTGACATTGTTTCCGATGTCAGATAGGCATTCAATTAATTCTAGTCTTTAGTTATGTGGTTAACCTCAATTGCTGGGGGGTATGGGAAGATGGGGGGAGAACAAGCTCTCATGGTACGGGGGCCACTTGGTTTGCAGTTCATAATAGGGAGTATTTAGTGGTAGAAAAATACAACAGATTACTGAGACAGGAAAAGGTGCTACTGAAGCAGGTGAAAGATGTTTATTGAGCTAAGTATGACAAAGGAAAGGGATTAGGATGGCACTAGGTTTATCTCTCGTTTTGATGCCGGAGCTTCATGGCATCTTGACATGGAGGATGACCTGATAGGTACTGTTCGAAGATGGCATGGTGTGTCTGCATGCCCTTAATGCTTCCCTACCAGCAAAGTGGTTCAGGAGCTTATATTTTAGATTGCTACAGCCTGATTCAAATAAAAAAGTATTTGATGGAGATGTACTTCTCTTCCTCAATCTCAGGCATCTCCCAGCAGCACAGTCCTCAGTTTTCTTTCATTGCCTATTTTAGTAAGGTATTGTAGCAGGAACAAATGCCTCATTGGGTTGCACATAGTTAGCTCAAGGTTGTGGAAGTTAAAGAAGTAACATGGGGTAGCTAGGCAGTCTAAAAAAAAGTGAATATTTCAGTGGTTCAGGGAGTGTACAAGCATGCAAGCATTTTAACAGTGGGCCAAGGCGTACTTATCATGGCATGTATTCCTGTTTTAGGTAAGGAGAACATTTAGTGGTGGAATAAGTAGATGTTTTTGACTTATTAGATGTGGACACGGAACAGATGGTTGAAGAGGCAAATGCCTCTGGGTCAAAATATTTGATAGCAGATTTGTCTGCTTTAGGTAAGAGACAGCCACTTAGGATTAGCGCAAGTGGATGGAATAATTGGGTTCTTGAATTTGTGTACTTTATGACAAATATTATTGAGAAGAAACCTCAGCAGGCACTGTCCTTGCTAGCTTATATTTTGATGATAAGATAAGTTTAGAGACTGAGATGGGATAAATTCTTGGGTCTGGTATAATCAGCAAATTTCAGAAGCAGTAGATCTGTCATTATGCTGGGAGAGTAGGTATGCTAATACTTGGTTAAAAACTACCATTGACAGAGTGGGAGTTGGTTCAAAGGTGGGACAGGAAGAGGGACTTGAAAGAAGGAAATCATCTTTGGCTTTCAAAATAGGTAAGTGTTCTTTTTGCAAGGAGTGACAGAGTGGGCCATATCCTGGCATAAAGAGGTTAGGTTGGTGTACAGATGGGGTTTGAGATGAAGTTATCAGGTGAGATAGAACAGAAAGGTAGAGATAATTTTAGGGGTACCAAGGGCTCTTCACTCTTTAAAGTAGTGGCCAGAAGGTCGGCCATTACCCTTCTGTATTAAAGTACAGAAGCTGAATTCATGGTTGAAGGATTATTAGATGTGGGGGACCTTTGGAACTGGCATCAGGTTTTATTCTAATAAGTAATTTGAAAGTAGAAGAGAACGAGTCTGTAACAATTTGCTCTCAGTGCAATGTAAGGAAGGGACTGTGTAGAAATTATTAGACAAAAAAGTATAGGCAAGCAGAGTGTTAAGTCCATTGGACTGTGCACCCTGTTCTATAGTTACAGGCTTTCTCACTTATGACTGGTCTCCAAGAAGAAGCCAGGGTAGTATCATTTAATTTATCACCTTTCTTCAGAGAAAGGATCTTGGTCAATGATTTTTATCTATAGGAAGATAGTATGTCTCACTGGATGATCCAGTGGACACGATCCAGTCCTTTCCTGATCCTTGGTTGCTAGGATTAGGTATCAAAGCAGCATTTTAGTTGCTGACTGTCCATAAACAGGATTGCCATAAGTTGTGCATATGTCTAAAACTGGTTTTATTTCAATAAAACTATTGCCATGTGTTCTGTGATAGTATGAACTACTTTTGAGAAGTTTAGTGTAGATCTGTATTTGATTTGGGAGCTGCATGAACCAGAGGAGAGAGTTGTTCATTATCTGGATAATTTCCATTTGGTGGGAGAAGGAAAAGAGGGTATAGAACTCAGCACACAATGATTTTTATATTTATGCATGGAACTAGCAATGCCTTTGGTCCAAGATAATCGGGAAGGCCCAGCTAATGCCTTAACTTTCCTACGATTATTGGCAGATGTTTAAGAGCAGAATTTTCATTTGCTACAAGACAAGTTAGAACAATTAAGGGACAACATTATGGAATGAATGGGTGCTTCTGTAGTCTGAGTGAAAGAGGCAATGGAGATATTGGGCTTGTTAATGTTAACATCCAGGATTTTAGATCCAGACTGGGCTTTTTGCAGATCAGTTGCAAATCATGTGAGAGTGAGCAAGAAAAACCGTGAGGATTACTAAGGCAGTCAAACAGGATTTACTGAAATGGCATGATTTCTTGGATAATTTTGCTGAACTATCCACATGATGGGAGGATTAGATTTCCTCAGATGACCTGTAGTTGTGCACAGATTCTACAGGAGGTGTAGATATGATTGCTTGCTTTATTGGAAAATTGTTTACTATTGATCAAGAAAATAGAGGAATGATATTATTTACTTAGAGATGATGACATGACAATGTGGGCAGCAATGATGGTTTAGAGACGGATTTAGCCAATAGGAAGGTGTTTTTTCATTCTGCTAATGGGACAGTAGTTCAGTTATTGTCTAAAATGCCTGCAATGCCCCATGAGGCATACATTTTGTTAGGGAAGTTGGTTTTACAGTGCCTTGAGATTAACGTGTACTTAGCTGTTAAGCATATTCCTAATAGATTGAATATCTTAGTTGGTAGTTTGTCTCAATTTCATGGTTGCTATGTTAGATGCACAAACAGAGTCATTGAATATTCTGGAAGAGGTATAGAGAGTTAGCAGTCTGTAGATGGGTGGTTGGTTCAGCAATCTTGGGCAGTTTCTAATAGGCAGCATTATAATTAGCATTGTCAGCATGTTCACTGTTTGTGAGGCAATTACCATCAAAAGAAAGAGTTTGGTGTGTAGCTTTAATAGCCAGGTACCATATCAGTAATAGTTTGGTGAGGCAGTGAGGATAATTAGGATTTATTTAGCAGCTTTAGGTGCAATGGCAAAGTTTTATAGTAGAGAGGACTGGATAAGCCATTGGTTAATTTTAAGGATGTTGTGAGGTTCGGAACATTTGATGGGCTTAACTTTGTTATGCACATGACTATAGGATATTATTGACAGATTTTAATGTTGTGAGGCCTTTAGTTGGATTATATGTGTTGTGGTCCAACTTGTCGTTTTTCATTTATAGTAGTCTTTTTCAGATCAGTGAGTTAATACGAAACCTAAAATGGGTTTAGCCGTGCATAATTAGGGAGTCAGTTTTGATTTGGATTAGAACTTCAAAGGCAGATCAATCATGTAAAGGGCAGCAAGTAGTATTGTCAATTGACAAGGAAGAATTATCCTTCAGTGAGTACGGAGTTGACAGTGAGTGGAATGTACTTTGTGCTGCTAATTATTGTTGCCAGGCAAGTGAGTGGTATGTTAATGCATCTGCTAGATGAAAGTCGTGTTATTTGTGTTAGTCAGTGTATGCATGGGTTTGATGATTTCTTTATTGCAATGTTGTTCAGATATTAAAGATGGTTGTAATGTAAAGTTGATGTGGCCACTGTGTTTTGGTCAGGGTCCATTTACAAAGTTTTGAAGTTTAGATAATTGAAGATGGGGTATTGGGGCAAATGCCTCCTGTTTTGAGGTTGCCCCCCCTTTTCATTTCTTGGGTCAATTGAATTATGAATTTGTGCTATAAGATCCTGCCCTGCACTGAGTTAGGTATTGAGAGGGAGCAGAGTGTATCACATGCTGCTAAGTATTGATGCTAGGCAAGTGAGCAGTACATTCACACCTCTGTTAGTTGTATTGCTGGCTGGTGAGCAGTACATTCACGCATCTGTCAGGTGCATTCTTGGCAGGTGAGCAGTATGTTAACGCATCTGTCAGTTGTATTGTTGCTGGGCAGGTTTGCAGTGCGTTTACACATCTGTCAGTTGTATTGTTGCTATGAAGGTGAGTGGTGGGTTCACGTGTCTGTCAGTTGTATTGTTGGCATGTGTGCAGTATGTTCACATATAGGTCAGTTGTAATGTTGCAGGGACGGTGAACAGTACAATCATGCATTTGTCAGTTGTATTGTTGGCTGGTGAGTAGTGCATTATGTTTTAGGCAGAGGCCATAGACAAAAGAAAGCCAGTATAAAAAGAAATGGACATAGTCATGCTTGAAATAGTACACTTGATCCACAATATTGACTTCTGAATTAAAAAAGAACACAAGTAAGAAAGAAATAAAATGGCTGATTGCAAAAACTATAATGGATTATTTCACTTTTGCATGGACACAACAACAGGACAACACCAGAGTGAGAATATACAACAATAATCATAGTCTAATATACAACAATAATCATAGTCTAATATACAACAATAATCATAGTCTAATATACAAAAATAATCATAGTCTAATATACAACAATAATCATAGTCTAATATACAAAAATAATCATAGTCTAATATACAACAATAATCATAGTCTAATATACAAAAATAATCATAGTCTAATATACAACAATAATCATAGTCTAATATACAAAAATAATCATAGTCTAATATACAACAATAATCATAGTCTAATATACAAAAATAATCATAGTCTAATATACAAAAATAATCATAGTCTAATATAGAAAAATAATCATAGTCTAATATACAACAATAATCATAGTCTAATATACAAAAATAATCATAGTCTAATATACAACAATAATCATAGTCTAATATACAACAATAATCATAGTCTAATATACAAAAATAATCATAGTCTAATATACAAAAATAATCATAGTCTAATATACAACAATAATCATAGTCTAATATACAAAAATAATCATAGTCTAATATACAACAATAATCATAGTCTAATATACAACAATAATCATAGTCTAATATACAAAAATAATCATAGTCTAATATACAACAATAATCATAGTCTAATATACAAAAATAATCATAGTCTAATATACAACAATAATCATAGTCTAATATACAAAAATAATCATAGTCTAATATACAACAATAATCATAGTCTAATATACAAAAATAATCATAGTCTAATATACAACAATAATCATAGTCTAATATACAACAATAATCATAGTCTAATATACAAAAATAATCATAGTCTAATATACAACAATAATCATAGTCTAATATACAAAAATAATCATAGTCTAATATACAAAAAAAAATCATAGTCTAATATACAACAATAATCATAGTCTAATATACAAAAATAATCATAGTCTAATATACAACAATAATCATAGTCTAATATACAAAAATAATCATAGTCTAATATACAAAAATAATCATAGTCTAATATACAACAATAATCATAGTCTAATATACAAAAATAATCATAGTCTAATATACAACAATAATCATAGTCTAATATACAACAATAATCATAGTCTAATATACAACAATAAACATAGTCTAATATACAACAATAATCATAATATACAACAATAATCATAGTCTAATATACAACAATAATCATAGTCTAATATACAAAAATAATCATAGTCTAATATACAACAATAATCATAGTCTAATATACAACAATAATCATAGTCTAATATACAACAATAATCATAGTCTAATAGCTCATTTGTTGGATATCATGGCACAGAAGCATTCCCTTTGTGTTACTCATAGTGATGAAATCTGGAGTACAAACATAGACCTTCAGGGAGACATACTCATTTTCAGCACAGTGTTGTTCTGTCAGCTAAGGCAGACATTTGGGCTGAATGTCTTCCTCTCATATAAATTTAGAGAACATGTTAGGCACTGTTTTTGCACTTTGCATTTTTATTAATTCTACAGGACATAGGTTATTTTCCTTTCCATAACAAGTTTTCATGTTATGATACCTGTTAATGCTCACAATACTTCATATAGCTCTTTGTGAAGTATAGAGTACAACTATCATATACATAAAAACGAAGCTATCAGTATCTCAGACATTGACTAAATGCACACTATTTAAAAACAGTGCTATCAGCACCTCAGACAGAAGACTAAACACAGAGCATTGCATGCACTACTGCTGTTGTGGTGACTGACAACACCTTGTCATACTTGTTTTCCTTTCATTTTGCAGTGGTCTGCTGAAAAGGCAGACCAGGGATATGGGAAATAATGCTATCATAAATGAAGGCTAGGTTAACTGCTCTGAAGGGCCATTTTTAGCCTAGCCAATAAGGGGTTAGAATAGAGCTTCATACCTGGTGTCTTATGAGGTAAGGACATTAACCGCTATGTTAAACCCACCTCCCAGGTTTATTTATTTATTTATTCAGTATGTAGACTGGAATACTGATTATGCTATGTGATAGTTAAACGACATGTGGACTTTCACCTGCTCTGATGTCCTGCATAGTTCCTTTCCAGTGCACTGTAAGATAATGATTCTTACTCAGCATGTTAAACCATTTAGTCGCAGGTCTCTCAGTTTCACTTATTGCATTGGCAAGTTACCTTAGGGAGGTGAAGAAGGGAAAAAACATGTCAATTAATATATCAGGAAATTACACTGCTGATCAAATGTACAGTGGATGAAATGCATTCTAAACATTTTTATTCAGTGTTGACAGGACAGGATTCATCTTTTCAAAACAGCAACGTCTATATTTGTATATATTTTATTATGAAGGGCAGGATTCTGCTTGTCAAATCGAGTACAGTCAGTGTGTCATAGCTTTTCTCCTAAGGGAAAGTAATGAACAGAAAATATAAATTTCTTAAGCTAAGTATCTCCTGCACATTTCAGTGTGCTAGTTTATTGACCAACTTATCCACGAGTTAAAGTATTGCCTCCTTACTTGGGATTAGAACACAGGTTCAAATGAAAAATTTCAAAAAAGAAAACCCTGAGAATTAAAGAGAACTGATGAAGCATGGAGAACTAGAACAGAACATAGAAGTTTTACTACACCTACCCACAACTAATTTTGATTTGAGAATTGCAATTTGCATAAAGGTACTCTGTGGAAATATCAAGATTTTAAAGAAGATGGATTTTACCACATGAGGTAAGGGGCATGATTCTACAGTATCAGATGCTTTGTTAATGTTTAGCTTGTTTCTGGATTTTGTTCCTCACTGATGCAGTATTTTTTTTTCTATACCTGTACTCCATTCTGACCATCATCCACGTGATATACTGATAAAAGAACACAAGTAGTGCCTTTAGTTTATATCATGGGGTCATCTACTCAGTGTTCAAGTGAATCATTTATATCCCATTTTTTGTTTCTTTAGTAATATATCTATAGTCCTTGATTCTATGTTTATTCTTCTAATCCCCCCACCTTCTTTTTTTTTACCTTTTTATCTTAACTGACTTCTTATCCTCTTCTGATTTCCAGATACTGCTCCCTGTCTTCTGTTTGCATCCCACTACAGTTTCCGGGCAACATTTTTTTTCATTCTCACTCTTTGAACCATTCTTCCTCAAGAAACAGAGTGGTACATGTTCCTTCTTTTTCAGTTCTACAAGCAACAACTGAGATATGCCTTTTCTGTTATTGACACTTTGGCAGAAAGTCTATCTCATGAAAATTCTTGCCAGAGCAACTTTTAAACTGGCCCAGGTTTTGTTTATTTACAGCTCCATTTATTAATTTCTTAACAGGTTAAGAGATATGATTGTAAGTGACATTCTTTTGCCACTTCCCAGCCCAGTGATAAATAAACCTGCAAAACAACAAGTACAGATAACAGAAGTATTTATGTGCAAATGCACGTACATCAGATATATTTCTCAGATTATTTTTGAATGGCATAATTAGTCTGAAATACAGGGCCTTTGCCCATACATCCTTTGCAAATAAAACTGTATTCTGATTATGATAATCAGAGATGAAATGGAATACACTATACAATTAAAGAGGCAGAGAAACAGTATGTATTAAAGTAGTACCTAATCTGATGGCACAGTTATTCAGATTGACCAAAAAGTACTATTATTAGGTGAAGTCATGCAGTATAATGCTGTTCACTGAAAAGATAGGCAGTCACACTTTATAAAGCAATTGAGGTAGTTACACAAGAAGCGCTCTTATAAGTATTTAAAATTTTTACAAGAAGCAGTAAAAAAAAGGTTGAAAAATAGCATAGAATTTCCTGTACTGAACGGGCACTCATGGTAACTTGTCTTCACTGCACAGTACCGTATTATGTAATCATGTTCTTGAAAGATGTATGCCTTGTAGGTAACCGCTTTTGTGTTTCCTGTAATTAAATCAATCCATTTTAAAATGACAGCCTACTGTGTAATTGCCTCTTCTGTATATCTGCTTTTAATTAATCCCAGGTTGTCCCTGGCAAAAGGGCCTGTAGTATCATTTGGAATATCTGGCAGCCAGCATGCTACAAAAACATGAAATTGAGTACAAAGATATTAGCACAAAAGAACCAACAGAAAAATCTCAGCTGTTGTTTGACCTCTTTAAGGAACATATAAAGAGTTACAACTAAAACAGAAACATAGGATCAACTGGAAGAATTATGCGTCAGGTGTAGTATGTCAGTGGAGACAACAAGGTTCATGACTGACTCAATATGCATGCTTGATTAAGTTTTTGTCACCATCTATAACTGTTAATATCACTGTAGGTTGGAATGCCTGTTGTATGAAAGCCATTCATTTTGTCCACCTGACTACTATGCAACATCTGTGAGTGTTTACCTTTGACTAGCAGTTCAGCTTTGTGGACTAAGGTTATGAAATACAAATAAGTATCATACAGGAGATCTAAGTTTTATTCTCTATGCTGTTCACTGAATGATGTTGAAAAAGTTACTTTACTCTAGCAAAGCTCTGAAGTCAACCCATAAAATCCAATTGTATCTAATGAACAATTTATAAACACAAATGTCTAAAATTAATATATAAAACAAAATGTCAGCCTGGCAGCATAATAGAAAAATACAATTTGCGGATAGCTGAATCAGTCCATGTCCTAGTTTCAGCTGTGTCTTTGATGGTTCAATTATGGGCTGCTGAATAATGGATCACAAGCATCTTAAGCACCAAAAAGAATACACAAAAGGCATAAGGGTGAAAAAGCTAACTTTAAATGTTTTTGCAGTGGGGAGAAGCCCCCTACACCCCCAAAAAGAATTGAATTACTCACATTGCACTCTTACAAATTACACTGGCAATGACTTTCTATGGGAAAACAGCAGTCAATCTCATTATCCTTGGCATATTTGTTGCTCAACCAACTTAAGCTCAAAGAATTTCACCTCAAACACCTGCAGAGTAATTATTTTAAGGGCTAACAAAAGCCTTGGGTGTTTTACCTACATGTTCATGTAATCCACAGTTGGACAGTAAATAATATGCGAAAATGGAGACATTGAGGATAACCATCTTTTTTTTATATCAATAGCTGTCAACCTTTTATCCTCAAAGTGAAATACTGTCTCTCAGAATGTGGAGCAAATGGGCAAAATGTTTCTGATAATATGGAACAAATGGGCATATGTGCAACACTTAAGAACAGTTTGTTAACAACGTTAAACACAAAGCTCCCAGTACAGCTAAAATATATTATTACTCTTATAAAAAGTTATTTTGATGAATTACTATAACTTAGAATTGTTTACCAAATATATTATTTAGCATAAATCTTAATGAATGTCTGACAGACTCTGTCAATGTGTAATAGTATAGAAATTATACATTTTAAGACTTGAAATGAGCATACCTCATAATGAGGTGTATTTGAGAGATGTGTTTCTATTATACGAGTGTCTGTTAGCATATAAAAATCTAGATGCAGGAAAAGTTGTATGCAAATAGGGAATTTGGGTTAAAGAAATATGAGCTAAGAGAATACTGCTTATCTTGTTAGACATAGACTTTCTAATCAGGTACAGTGGATAAAAATAATAATAAATAAATAAAGCAAAACAAATGCAAGCCGTTCTGTACCTCTTGGCTTTGCCAGTCTTCAGAGTCTCATTAAATTGTGTTTGATGGAATGTGTCACTGATTCAGATCAATTATCTCTAATTATGTTTTGAATGTTGCTACTCCATTCATGCCTGATGAATGCAAAGTGCTGAATGGAGTACATTTTGCTGCTTTCAGCAGCACACTTAACAGATGTCTCCTAACCTGGACCCCGCTTCCTGTTCTCAGTGTTATGCTTTTCTTAAGCAGACAGGAAAAATTTACTGTATTTCCTTCCATGACAAAACCACACAAACACACAAAAAAAGACAATTCAACATGTTATTTTATTAGCAGATTTGTTGTTCATAGGGTTACCACTTGTCCAACTTTGTGAGGGACAGTCCCGCTTTGGCAGCTGTGTCTTATGAAAAAAAACGAAAAACTTACAAATGTTCTGATATTACAGGGCAAAGAATATCTCCTAATTTTTTTAATAGTTGCATAAAACTGTTATTTTTCATCTGAAACGGATCTATGTCAGAACATTGAAGTTTTAAACCTTCGAATGTTCTAATATCGACCCGTTTTGAGCGAACGCTAAAAATAGCAAAGCTGCAGAACACCAAATTCTTTCTTAGGGAAAGAATTCAGTTGGCCGGTTCTGTGGCTTCGCTATTTTCAATGCTGTGGTAGAAATTTACACGTTGGTTTCAGGTAAGTGTGTGATTGTGTGGTTGTTAGGATTAGGGCACAGGTTAGGTGAGTTAGGGTTAGGGCGCGGGTTAGGTGAATTAGGGTTAGGGGCGGGTTAAGTGAGCTAGGGTTAGGGTGCGGGTTAGGTGAGTGTGCGATAGTGACGGACTTTAGGGTTAGGGTTTGGGTTAAGGTAAGTGGATAGATAGTAGTGTATGTATAGTTTAGTGTAGGGTTAGTTGTAGGATTATAAGTGTATGTGTGTGTGTATTGATGTTTTTTAGGTGTGCTTGTGTTGTGTGTATGTGTTTCGGAATAGCAAATTTTTTCACAAGGAAAAAATTTGCTGTTCTGAATGTTTGATATTATGTGGTTTAGATATTTTAGGTTCGATGAAATAGCGTTCACGATTTTCATCTTTCGATAACGTGATCTAAATGCTCTGAAACACCTAAATGTTAAAATAAATAGGATAAGCAACTCAAATACTACAAAATAAGCTTTTATTTTGGCCCTGTTCTTTGCACTGGCTGTGGGTATGCTTGACCTGCAAAATTTCACTCTTCTACAAAAAGTGTCCCACTTTGGGCATTTGAAAAGGTGGCACCCCTAGTTGTTAATGAAAATAAGTCCCTGACTTTTCAGATTGTGGTGACCCTTTCAATGCTGATGTTGAAGGAGTCTAGAAAATCCAGAACAACTCATGTATCTAATTCAGTACCATCCATGTTGAAGCAGAGACCAGTATCATTCTATTTGTTACTGTTTAGTGGACATTAAGCAAATAATTATGGAGTATACATGAATGATCAGCTTTAAAAACTAAATCCATTGGGGTTTGCATAATGGTTAAGATATTTATTTCCTAAATAAATGGTACAAGGTTTGATTCTCACCTTTGGTCACTGAGTGGTAATTGGCTAGGTTTGTCATATCCTGCAGAATGATTGCTTCATATTTGCTCATGAAAAAAAAGCTATTTACAATCATGATACCACAAAACTCTAAATATGAAATGAATTAAATAACATTAAATAACATTAACATTTTGTGATATCATCATCCAGTGAAAAAGAAGTAAGAATAGGGTAGGTGGGAGATCGCCCTGTACTCTTGCACCTTTCCAACATTTGCATTCTGAGTTTGATGTCATGTAGAGTTAATAGTAAGTCACTATTCGATTCTGTTGCAAAAACCCATATTAATTCATCCCCGAGGATGTGTTTTTGATGTTAGATTAAATAAATTCCAAGGCACCACAGCTGAAGTTCAACACTTGATTCTGGAAATCCAAAAAGTTCAAAATGAAAGTTATTCAAACAAAAAGCAATGAATTTCAAGCTTCACTGTTCAATCCTTTAAAAGTGTTGGTTTGTGTAGGGGGTGGGGGTGGGGGGTTGCCATCCTGTATTTTGACAGTATTACTGTATACACACACTAACTTTGAGAGGTCTGTACCTTGAACTAAGTAGAATACTCCATGATATATCAACTTCAGAGGTAGTACATGACAGTTTGCATTCTTGCTTAGAGTTCTATTATTCTAAAGATCTCATTTATAATTCTTGGAATTTGAACTATCACCCAAGTCCCAGAGTGTTGTGAGTGACAGTGGAGGCTGTCATCCCCAGCAAAAGAAGTGTTGTTTTGGTGATTTTCCATAAAAGAATGCTAATGAATTAGTTGACATGGCCTCTGTACTTTTAATTACAACTGGTATACTTAAATCTGATTTTTGATGTTTGCCTAATATTCTACTAAGTGCCCTGCAATGTGAAACATTCTTTTTTAAATATGGACTTATGCTCATTTTGCTTACACTCATTTTGTTTCATCATTTCAGTACTACATGAAATGCCTCTTATGATACATGAAACAATATTAGTATGACATATCCAGTGTAACAACCTTTTGTGGTTTTCTGTATTCTACCTTTTTAACTGGCTGCATTTTTAAATCTCTAGTCACTTTAAAACGCTGAGGTTTGACTGACCATTTGGCCTTTGAGATTATTCCCTGGAACTTAAACAAACCGTACCAGGAAAATTACCACATTGTTCTGACTGCTCAGCACTTTGATTCCTTCTGTTACGTTAAAGATCTGAAATGGAGCTAAAATGTGTTTCATCCTTATTACTCATCATTCTGAATTCAAGCCTTTAGAATGATAGAGCAGCTTTGACTAGACAGAAGAAGGGAGCAATGTAATGCTGATCATTTTGAGCGGGCCACACATGATGCTTTTGTTAACAAAAACAATCTAGGGGAGGTTCATTACTGGATCTAGTTTCCCTGCACTAAGTTATTCATAGTTACTATATGTATGAAGACTTGATTTAACTTGTCTTCATATTTAGGTAGCTCATTATACCTCCTCTGAGATCAGCTTTCTTTCCCACTGGTAAAATACTTTCCTCCCAAATTGGGTGGTGCAGTGCTGCAGTGGTTAACATTGTTGTCTCACAGCAAAAGGTACGATTCTCAGCTGGGGTAACTTTTGTGTGGAGTCTGCATGTCCTCCCTGCATGTTTGTGGGTTTCCTCTGGGTATTCTGGTTTCTTCCCACATTCCAAAGACGTGTCTGAAGTGTTTCTCCTTGGGTCTCTGCTGAAAATAGGCTCTGCCCTAGTTGGACTTTCCTGTTCAACAAATGTTAAATAAATAAAATAAAAAGAAATGTTTAATAGTTAGTATTGCAAAAAAATATATATATTTATTCCACATTGGGAGTATCTGCTTCATAGTCAGCAGCAGCTACAGCAAACTTATGAGTTAAAGCAAAACATTATTTTGTGCACTTAATGGCAAACTTTGTTTAAAGAAAAACATCAGATATCCTCTCCTGGGTTGGTAAAATAATGACCTACAGAACATTTGCAG
This sequence comes from Protopterus annectens, assembly GCF_019279795.1. Lineage (NCBI taxonomy): Eukaryota > Metazoa > Chordata > Ceratodontiformes > Protopteridae > Protopterus > Protopterus annectens. The sequence continues at coordinate 488,970,554 of NC_056736.1, read as the reverse complement.
GTTGATTATGTACCTCTGGATATGAGACATTAACAATTAGAAGTGTTGTGTTCTTTTAATTTCTTTTTTTTTTTTATTATTTTTTTTTCTCAACTAGATGTTATTCTTCCATAAAGATGCATATTTTCATCTGTTTTTTTTGGGGGGGGGGTGTTCATCTGCCCCTGGCAGTTTTTCTGTCATGCTGTACCCTAACATTATTTGTACACAGCAATATGAGCACACACTGTGTCTACTGCCAGAAAGGTGTGTAGCAGCTGCAAGTCCAGTCTGAACTGAATCCAGTTTACCAGCATTACAATGTGATGTGCAACCACAGGACCACTGAGGGGGCATACATTCACTGCTAAATACATTTAAACCAAATCATGTGTATGTATATGTGTGTATATATATATATATATATATATATATATATATATATATATATATATATATATATATAAATATTACATATATATATATATATATATATATATATACATACATACATATATGTGTGTGTGTGTAAACATATATATATATATATATATATATATATATATATATATATATATATATAAATATATATGTATATCATTTGTTTCTAAGTTATCTGTGCTGTATACCATATTCACCATTTCTTCTGCAGTACGACTGGCACACTGTAATACTTCCTAACCGTGAATGCTATGCAGGCTTTACATGCTACGCTATGTATTACGACAGAAGTCATGTTCCTCCTACAGATCAGTATTTCATATTGAAGGGTTAGTTATGCTTTGTGGGAAGCATCAGCTATATAATTTCTACTCAGAATCCAGAAAGGTTTTTTCAAAAGGTTTCTCCTTTGATCCTAGTAATTTCCTTTTACTTACATGCAGACCATTAATTATATGCTAGTTAGACATGTTAGCTTACTGTTACAAGAATTAACAAAGAGAATAAAGGAAGAAGAACAAACTATCCTTCTGAGTATAAACCTTTAGGACCTAGTAATTATTGAAGATTGTTTTTGACAAAATCCTCACCATTATATCTGTAAGCAGTTGTAACAGCTTGGAAATTAGAGGTATACGTTTTATGGTAAACTGTCAATGTTATTTATACTGTGTGTCTCTGTTATTTTTCTAGTTAGAGAAGACACATAAGGTTTAAGTGACTATAGTTTGAGAGAAACTGGGTGCCTTATTTTAAATAAATAATTTAATCAATCATGTAGTATGCAAAATCAGAGAATCACACTTAATTTGCAGATTTTGTCTTCACTTCTTGTTAAGTGTTAAGATAAACTGTTCTGCTGTATTGTCATTCATGAATCAGAAACAACTTTCATTATGTCCACTCATATTCCACATGATCAACTAAACATGGATGTAAAAAGCAGGAACTAAAAAAAGGATGTTTCATTATGCAAAGATAAATGTTGGTATCAGGGTATTCTAAATAGGCAATTCTGTTTACTTTCCCCTATTGTTTGATTGCTCATTAATGTTACTAATGCCTACTTTACAGATATGGTTGCTGTATTTTTGTCTTGGAACTGCATAATATGTTGTCTGTCTCACTCGCTGAAGGACGAAATGACAGTCATACCAAGGTGTCAAGATCAAGTCACTGTCCAGCAATCACACTTCAGCATTACTTGTCGGAATTCCATATGCTTGAAAATGCACAAATGCACAAATGTGCACAAATTTCTTGAATTTAATTAATATGACTTTACCTGAAAGAGTAATAATTGAAATAAAAAATAATAAAATAGCATTGTAAACTGACAAAAACACTAATCTTGATAGTCTATAGTACATAAAGAAAGTTAACAAAAACACACTTTGCAGGAGAGCAGCCTGTGTACTCGTCTTGTTGGTAACCCATACCCTCAAAGTTAAGAATTTTTCACATTTGCCTGACATCACTGCAATTTAGTGAAAGAGCAAAGCAAACACACATGTGCACACACACATACACACACACACACACACACACACACACACACACACACACACACACACACACACACACACACACACACACACACACACACACACACACACACACACACACACACACACACACACACACACACGCACGCGCACACACACACACACACACACACACACACACACACACACACACACACACACACACACACACACACACACACACACACACACACACACACACACACACACACACACACACACACACACACACACACACACACACACACACACACACACATTCATCTCTTTACTGGATACCCTCATTTCCTTTTGCCTTCTTCCTGTTTGTCCCAAGTCTTCTTCACCAGATTGTCTTCTGCTTTCCTGCATATGTGTCTGAAGCACCTTAATCTGTTCTCTTTGATTTTTTCTGCAATTGGAGCTACTTTGGCTTCTGGCGTTATGTCCTCATTTCTTCATCTGTCTCACAGTCTGCATCCTACCGTCCATCTCAGGCACTTCATCTCCGTCATCTATAACATCTTTAACTTCTCTACCTTTACTGCAAAGGTTTCTGTACCATACGGTTGTACTAGACACACCACTACTTTTAAGCTTCTTTGACATTCTTCTGTCATACACTACCCCTGACACTCTGTGCCAGTTGGCTGCAGGCCCTTTCATTCTGGCTTTGACTGCCTCATTCAGACTTCCCTTCTCCTCAAATTCCCGTCCCAGATACTTGAAGCTGTTAACCTGTTTCACTATTTTCCCTTCTATCTCAATTCCCATCTTCTTCTGATTCCCCTATTTGCTGCCAGTACAGCTGCCTTATCTGTGCTCAGTTTCATCCCATGCACCTTCAGTAGTTTTGCATTGCATTCTCCTAATCTTTGTTTACATTTTTGTCTAGAGCCTACCTATAATGCCACATCATCTGCTTACAGCAACTTTGTTGATCTGTCCTCTACGACCTGTTGGCTAATGTAGTCCATTACTAGTACAAACAGCAGTGGGCTCATATCTGAACCCTGATGCACACCCACTCCAACTGAGAACCTCTCGGTAAGACCAAATGCTGTTCACGCTAAAGTCATTGGGTCCTTGTATAACGCTTGCATTAGTATAACCAACGTTTTTGGGACTTTGAACTTCCACAGGACTGCCCAAATCAGTTTTCCTGGGACCTTGTAGTATGCCTTCTCCAGGTCTAGGAATGACCAGTTGGACTCTTTCCTCATTTCTAGCTTCTTCTCAAGTATATGTTTCACTGCAAACATCAGGTGGGTTGTGTTGCACCCTGATCTGAATCCAAACTGCTCATTTCCCACCTTACTTTCTACTAAGCTATATATTCATTTCAATTACCCTCTACAACACTTTCAAGCAGTGTGACAGGAGTTTGATACCTCTGTACTGCCCACAGTTCTGAAAGTCCACCCCTTTGCTCTTGAACACTGGCACTAGTAAACTTATTCTCCTGTCATCTAGGATATGCCTTTCTTTCCATACTGCTATGAATACCTTCAGAAGCCATTTCTTCCCAATTTCACCCAACTTCTTCATCATATCTGTTGTGACATCTTCTGAGCCTGATGCTTTATCTGACTTCATTTGCCTTAGTGCTGTTCTTACTTCTTCTATGGTGGGCTCTTCCTCTTCTCTCACAGTAAGCAATATATGGAGTAGTACAGGTTTTGTGTGTTTTTCTTCATTCAAAAGCTGCTGGAAATACTCCTTCCATCTGCCTTTGATGTCCTGTGGACTGGTGAACAGGTTGTTGCTGGCATCCCTTATGAAAGGTGTCTGACTACCTTCTTTATCTTTCTGTCTTTGCCTTGCAACATGATAAAGTTTTCTTGTGCCATCTACTAAATCACTTTCCAGACGTTCCGGTAGCTCCTCTAATGCCTTGTTTTTTGCTATTGCAACTGCTCTCTCAGTTTCTTTGTTAGCCAACCGTTATTCTTTCCTAGCCTGGTCTGTCTTTTCTATCTCTCACTTTTTTCCTGCACTCTTTCTTTCTTTTGGTGACTTCCTGGACTTCTGCATTCCACCATCAGCTTTCCCAGTGTACCTTTTTCCATACCTGGCTTGACTGCATATCTGTGCTGTAGCCCATAAACATGCTGTTTTGAGGCACTGCCAGTTGTCTTCTAATCCACCTATTTCCTCTTCTGCCTTAGGTGCTACAACCCTGGGTAATGACTTGAGCTGTTCTGTTTTCTCTCCAGTGAGGTCTTCAGCCTGGTCCCTGTTGACATTAGAGCCTTCTCTGACAATTGCTTGGAGCTAATTGTGGCAACCAGTAGTTTATGCTGTGGGCCAACTGTTTCACAGAGGATGACTTTGCAATCACTTATTCTAACCCAGTACTCTTCCCTTACTAGGAGGAAGTCTATCTGAGTTATATGTTGGCTGCTTTTGTATGTGATATTGTAACTGTCTCTCTTTCTGAACCATATTTTGGCTACCATCAAGCCATTTGCCAGGCAGAAGTCTAGAATGGTCTCTCCTTTATTCCTGTTGCCACACCGATGTGGTCCCATGTAGTCCTCATATCCTGTTCTGTCTGTCTTGATATGTGCATTCAGGTCAATCATTATCAGCACCGATTCATATTGTCCTGCTTTATCTAGTAGGTCCTGCAAATGCTGTTTGAATGCACTCTTTTCCTTACTATCACAGCCCTGCTGTGGGCATAGGCTGAGATTATGCATACTGGTCTAAAATTATACTTTAGTCTGATTGTCATGAGACTATCATTAATTCTGATGGCACTCCTCACTGTCTTTTGAACCGTTTCTCTCACCATAATGCCCACACCATTTCTAGCCTGTCCTCTTCCTTAGTTGTAGACTCGGGATTTCAAGACAAGTGGTTTTGCTGCACTGCCCTTCTATTTTGTCTCCTAAATGCGGAGAATATCCAGCCTCCTCCTTACCATCATGTCACTCACTTCCAAGCCTCATCCTGTCAGTGTAGCTACATTGAGTGTAGCATTTCTTAATTCATGTTTGGCAGGTTGATTGGTTTTACTCCCTGCTTTCTGGACACCATCTATACAGTAGTTTATTGACTCAAGGCTACTGGACTTTATGATGGGCACACACTGGCTAAAAGGAGCACATAAACTCTTCCCACCAATAGCATGGGTCCCTGGCATAGGTTGGCATAGGCTGGGTCCTCAACCCACTTATCACTGATAAATACCCATGCCCATTTTGGTGATGTTAGTCAACACAATAAAATCATCTACAACCAAATTTTACACCATCAAGTGGCTAGCTCAACAGTGTGCAATCCGTGTTTTCCTGTCTTTGAGGATACTGTGCACCACAGTAGATGCCCAAAGCAGTTGATCTATTCGACTCTTCCCCCAGTAGGGCACCATCTTGAGTCTGTGCTTCTTCCCTCAGCTCCATTCTTAGGTGAGTTTGAGATGGAAAAACTCAAAATGTCTTTTGAAAGTGGGAGGAACCCCATAGAGACAACGTACAAACTCCATTAAGGCATTGGTCAGAGGTCAGGATCGAACCTTGTAACTTGGGTATGGAAGTTGAAGACCTTAACCATTATGGCATCTTAATTTCAAAAAAGTTTATATCAGTTTGTAATCATTCAATTAACAAGCAGCTGTGGTCAAACATATGTTTCAGTCTACTGTAATTTGTACAAACAGGATGTAGCCTGTCAATATGTACACGTCTAAAAATTTGGGAGTCAGTTATTGTAGAAAGATATATACTGATATATATATATATATATATATATATATATATATATATATATATATATATATATATATATATGTGTGTATATATATATATATATATATATATATATATATATATATATATATATATATGGGTCTAGGACTATTCACTGAAAGCACATTTCACTGAAAGTCAAATGACTATGCACAAATCACTGAAAGCTCAATTCACTGAAAACACAATTCACTGAAACACATTTCACTGAAAGTTATATATGGCCCTTTCTTCACTGTAGTGCAACCCTAGAGTTAGTATATATAGTAAGGGGGTGTAGGGGGCACCCCCCCCCACATGGGGGCATGGGGGGCATAACCCCCCGACATAGTTTGGATATCTATTATCTTCAGAAAAGAGTAATTTATTGGAATTGCAATTATCCATGTATATAGTTTAAAATATTTAAAATAGGTGGGGGGCTACAGCCCCCACAACCCCGAATGTGGGGGGCGGTGCCTCCACACACCCCTTACTATACCTTACTATATATACTAACTCCAGGATCACACTACAGTGGGAAAAAGGACATATATAACTTTCAGAGAAATGTGTTTCAGTGAATTGTGTTTTCAGTGAATTGGTCACAGTCAAATGTGTTTCAGTAAAATGTGCTTTCAGTGAATAGTCCTAGACCCATATATATATATATATATATATATATATATATATATATATATATATATATATATATATATATATATATATATATATATATGGTTTACCTTTGAATATTCATGGCAGCATCTTCAAAACTGTTGCCGCGAATTGCAAACCACGAAATTCCGAAACAGTGAAAATCAAAGTGCCGAATTCCAAAATCTCGCCCCCTTTTTGACTCATGGTAGTGCTTGTTTCAGTGGTGGAGCGATCAGAAATGTCAAAATTCAATATTTATTCGACATTTCAGGAAGCTGGCACTTCGGTTTTCGCGTAAACGGTTCACAGATGTGCATGTGCGACGAATGTGCTTTCACACATTCAAAGGTAAACCATATATATATATATATATATATATATATATATATACACACACATATAATTATATATGGATATATATCTATACATATATATATATATCTATATATATCTATATATATATATATATATATATATATATATATATATATATATATACAATGTAGTAAACACCGTAATTCAAATGGCAAGTGGCATGAATGCAAAGTGCTGTGGTGACACTCTAGCTCAAATTAAAATCTTGCTAAAAACATTTATTTAATTTTTTGGCAAGGCTACTTTTTTAGTACATAAAAGCATGACAGATCTCATGCATCATTTAGAACTGCTGTCATTGTTTTGTTTTAGTTCGCAACATTATTTCTTCCACTCTCCATATGCTCAGTCCCTGTCTCCTCTAGCATTCTGGATATAATTTCTGAGTATGGCTTTATATAAGCCAACTAATGTAAGAATCACTCAATATTTAATCAGTAAACAGTAGCTTAAAATCACTCTTGTAATGCTTTGTAAACTGTTCATGTGCATAACTCATATGTTCTGCTCATATGTACATTTTCAGCCATTATTCCCTTTAAAAAATGGAACTTGCATTCCTTACAGATAACTAATTGTTCAGAAAAATTACTCCACATACCTTGTCTTCCAAAACAAATTCTGATTAACTCTTTTGTTATATATAAGCAATTCACTGATGGCCATAATTTATTATTCATGCAATTTGTATGACCGCCTTCCATATTTTACAGCTGTATCTCACATCCGCTATGATATTTTTAACCATGTTGAAAAAATTTTCACCTGCAGCTTTGAAAAGTTATGCTAGACATGCTCTGTTTTCATTACTAGTGTGTTATTCCTGAGCTTGCTTGCATCAGCTCTGCCAATAATATAAAGAAACTGGGGAAACTAGAGTGAGGGGCTACTGGTGCTTTACTTGATTGTGAGGAATATACCAAAAGCCATAAATAGTGCAAGTGCATGCACACATGACAGCATGGATAGGTGCATCAGTGTACTGCAATATCCAGTTTATTACTGCTGAAAGAGACAGGAGCTCCTTCTGAACAACCACATATAGAGTGTATTAGTCTAAAGCCTGCTGCCCAGAGGTAGAGTGGTTATAATATGTCAGTTATTAAAGGAACTACTGAGGCAGTCTAGATTATGTCCCAGATAGTCTCTTTGCATATACAATAATTGAGAGAGTAATGCAGAAATCAGGCAAGGTTTAATCGTGTTAAGAGTACATATTTACAGAATGATCATTTTTTTCAAAAGACACTAAGGTTCTTTTTAAAATCAGGAAGCTCAGTGTTGGTCCTGACATTAAACAGAACACTGCTAAATGATCTTGGCAGGAGCTGCATAAAGGAATCTCAGTAGCACAGGTTTAGGTTACTTTCTGGAAAGGCAAGATTAACCCACTCTGATAGGGCTTGATTTCATAGCATACAAAAGTAATCTCAGTTCTAGCTCCGCAGGAACTAGAGGGCAATAGTTTTACTTTCTGAAAACAGAATGGTCACAGTGAAAAATGGATGGATGGATGGATTGATGGATGCATAGCTGGATGGATGGAAAAATTGCTAGGGACATGGGCAGTGACTTAAAATTATTTAAACTTTTCACAAACAGATTATTTCATTAATTTGCTAAATTTGAATTGTTTGAATTGGCATAACTTTTGCAGGGGGCTGCCTATGCTGCACTCCCCAATTTGGGAGCCAATCCACACTCTAAATATATTACCTCCAAGATCAAATAAACTCAGAGAAATTCAAAACTGGATATATCGTGGTGCTTCCAGTGAGCATGAATACCAGAATGGAAAATGATATGCCATTACAGAGTCTAATAGGCAATTAAAAAGAATGCCAGCAGGGTTAACTTCAGAATACTGTTTGTAAGACAATAACCCGACATCACCAGCCTCATATAAGTTTAACCTTGTATCTGCTATAACTAGAACTAACATAAAGTAATCAATTATATTAGCACAGGGAAATGATGTGGTTTGTGCTTGGTCAACAGTGCATGTTTATATAACTACAACATGCAAAAGTGCACAACTATAACAAACTGATGTTATCATACTTAGGGTTCAATAAGTGTTTTATGTTAAGTTTCCTAGTCAATGTGAAGGGAGTATTGGTCACACTCACCATTAATAAAGGTATTTTCCACTCAGTACTGCATTTTTCCTGACACCAACACGACCGAGCAGCATCCTGACGTTGACATCTGCAATGCTGCCTGCTGTCTCGAGGGGCCTTGGAAGCCATGGCTGTAATCACCACCTCCCCATGTCCAAGGCTGTTGAAGCTGTGGGTATAGTGCTGCATGTTTCTATTTGTCTACAGTGAATTTGCATTTGAATTGCACTTCAGTCTTGTGTCCCCAACCAAATATACCCCAGAGAAATGTCTTGCTGCCTAGCAGCCTGAGCCCATAATGACAGTGAACCACCCCAGTAGGTCTGAAAAAATGTTTGGGGCACTGAGACTAACTGATTCTCTTATTCTTGGTTAAAACATCACAATCCCACTACTGCCAAATTGACCTCTGATTCCCTCCACAGATTGAATACTGGTAGTTTATTAACTATTCCATGTATGGCAGCTGGCACAGATGTTTAAGGTTACAAGCTGTTAATGAACTGCTTCCTGTGACCCAGCCTTTGATTAATTCAGCTTCCACATGTCTATACATGTGACTCTGAGCAAGTCATTTAACCTCATAGTGCTCCTGGCCTTTGTCTGGAAAGGTCTTTAGATATCAGTGTACCACCATGGTTAATAAATACAAATGAATAAATACATTAATATGGTAGATTTATTCACAATATCTCTTCCTCAGCTCTGCTCAAGAATAATTGACAGTATCTAAAATAATGGGAACAAGGCCCATAATCAGAGACAAATTTGAATATTACTCAAATTCACTTTAAAGCCAAGGACAGCACACTGGCAGTGCATGGTTAGAATGCCTTTCACATTTAGAAAAGTTACTACACAGACAGGGACTAAATATGGAGATGTCTTGATTTACATCAAAAATAAATATACCTCGGGCTGGTCAAACAGGACAAAGCACTTGAGCTGCTCCATGTTCGAATTACCATAGGCAAAATCCAATGACACTTCCTGGCAAGCTATAGTTCTCCCTTTATTATCCAGGAAACACATATAATGTATTTAAATGTATTGGAAATACTCAGCATCCAACCCAACACCGTATTCATGGGTGACTTTAATTGCCCCACTATTAACTGGGAATCCTATATGACAACAAACATACAGGCACATAGATTCCTCGATTTTGTAAGCATAAACTCCCTGGACTAGATTGTCAGTACACTGACCAGGGATGCAGCCATACTGGATCTGGTCTCACTAATATGGTTGACTGCTGCACACTCCCTAGTGTAATGTCTTCAATGGTAAGGTCAGACCATGAAATGGTCTCCTTTGAAGTAAAAATAAAACCTGGAGCCCCACCTAATCCCAGAATATTCAGGAACTACTCTACTCTAAGGCTAACTTCCTGCTATTTAGTGCTATTAAGTGATAACTTGGCAAAATTTCAAGCCCCCATAAACCCTTAGAACACTGCTGCCTATGCAGAACTGTTCACAGAAACCCTATACAAGCATGTTAATAGCCGTAGAGAGGCAGCTGTAACCACCAGGAAGAAGTACAGAACTAACTCAAAAAACAAGCCGCCCTGGTGGAATCACAAAATCGAAACAATGTGTAACAGAAGGAAGAAAATCATGACAAAAATTAGGAAGTGGAGCACCCAGCAAGATAAAAGCACTCTCATCAAACTAAACAAACAACTCAGAGGACAAATAATGTTTACCAAAGCCAACTTTGAGGTAAATTTGGCTTCCCAGATCAAGAATAACCATGAGGCATTCTTTATCTATGTTGGCAACATCAAGGGCAATACACAATTATGTGTAGAGGTCATTGCAAATGCAGCAACCTGTACTGAGCCGGAAAGTATAGCAAACCAAAACAAATTCAGCTACAGCTTTACCATTCCACCCCCCCCCCTCAACCTTCTCTCAGGAAATACCATAATCACTAGGAAGCAGGTCCTTAATGCTCTCTCTAAGGCCAATAACACTGCATCAATGGGCCCAGATAATATCCCAGGATGCCTTCTAAATAGCATGAAACATAACCTGTCAGCACCTCTGGAATTGTAATTTAATTGTAGCCTCCAAATAGGCTTTGTGCCGTATGAATGGATGGCGAACAGCAACAGTCATCCATCTACTCAAAGATGGTCAGACCCTGAAAACTACAGACCAATAAGTCTCACTAGTCTCATATGCAAAGCCATGGAAAGAATTATCATGAAAATGATCAATAATGATATAGTAAACATTTAGACACTGGACCTGACCCAATTTGGTTACGTCAAGAGCAGGTCATGCCTACTCAACCTGGAGCACTTCTTTGAGAAGGTCACCAAAGCAATGGATTAGGGCAAAATGGTTCACACTCCCTACCTTGACCTGCTCAAGGTATATGACACAATACCACACTCGGGCATTGTTGACAAGCTCAAGAGGTTAGGTACAAGCCATTATTTCACCTGGTGGGTAGCCAACTGGCTCACAGACAGGACCCAGGAAGTTAGAATTGGGGAGTCCATCTCTGCAAAGAGGCCAGTCATGAGTGGAGTCCCTTAGAGATCGGTCCTGGGACCACTCCTTTTTGGCATTTACTTTTCTGAATTCAACCTCAGTGTCAATGACTTCTGGTTGACTAAATTTGCAGATGATGACAAATTAGGAGTTGTTGTTAAATCCCACACTGACACAAATGTTCTCCTTGATGGGCAGAAACAGACAGACAAATGGTGTCAGAGCCATGGACTAAAACTAAATCCCAAGGAATGCATAATAGTATCCTTCAGGAAGTCATCCAAGCCTATCATATTGACAACACACCCCTTAGAGTTGACCCAATAGTCAGGGACTTAGGGACCCACATAGACAGTAATCTAGCCTTTGACCATCACATGTCTATACTAGTGAGGAAATAATTCTATGTTGCACAACTTATAAATAAAGCATGGCATCTAGGCCCAAGGAAGTCATTGTTCTACAGTATTCTGCTTTCATCAGACCTGTCATTGAGGACAACCCCCCTTTGGTAGTTACCTAACCAGGGATGTCCAACAATTGGAACCTCCACAGAGGTTCTTCACTAAAAGAATACAGGGCATAATTAATGCATTCTGTGCAGACCACCTCAAGGTCCTATCCCTGTATTCATTCTCCTACTGGCTGTTGAGGGGACATCTATGCCTGGCATACAGGGCATTGCCAGACCCCTCTCTGATGGACCTCCTGCATATCTCAAAACAAACAGCCCCAAAATTACTCATTATAAAGACTTAAACCTTGCCTCTGATATAAATAAGACCTGCTGGAGAGACAGGTATGTATCCCAGAGACTACCACATCTCTGGAGCAGGCTCCCCATTCATGTGAAGCAGTGTTTTTGCCTAACCCAGTTCAAGTGTAACTTGGACAATTGGATGGGGAACAGGAAATTCATCCCACTTATGTCTCTAATGGTCACAGGCAGCCTGTAAAAGTTTCATCTCCCAGGTCTCTTCTTCTTTCTTCTAAATGTTTCATCTCCCAAGACCCTGCTTATACTTATCAAGGGTAGCAGAACTTGTCTGAGATTTGGGATGAATGGCTAGGCTTAAAAAGGATCTTGTGGTTGCTAGCCTAGTAAACATTTATGAACCTATCAAAAGTTAATAGAATAGCAGCATTTGCATTATCATGCATTTTATGAAAAATAAAAAGTATGACACCCTAATGTCTGCCATTATTGACTGATTGTACCCCTCAGTAATTAATAAGAGAATCAAAAACTGAGTGGTAGTCATGCCAACAATATGAGGCTAAATAAGGGGCAGTCTGTAATATCAGAGATACTTGACAGGTGTGCTCTTCCCCACCTGTTTTGCCATGTAGTTTACCTTGTTATGTTTCTCAAGGACCTCGTGTGGATAATGACATTTACCTAAAGCTTTATTTTTATTAGTGGGAACTAAGACCAGGACTTGGTCCCCTACTTGAAATTCTCTGTGGTGGGTCTTCTAGTTGTACATTTCTTGTTGGCATTTCCATATGCTTTCTTAATATAAGTAGTACCATTCACACTATGGTTCTAAAATGGGTTTCTTCTTCCTCTCAGGTTTCCATGACAATGCCCAATAGTCGCATGGACTGTTGCCCATATAAAAACTTGAAGTGGCTAAAGCCAATGGATGCTTGAGATACCATTGTGCCATAAAACATTAGATGTGGTAATAACTGATCCCAATTTTTCCTGTCAGTTTGTATTACTTTCTTCAACATGGACTTTAAGGTTCTGTTGAACTTCTCTACCAGTCTGTCCTTTTGTGGATGGGATACTAATGTCCTAATTTGACTTACTTGTAAGGCCTGGCATAAGTACTTTCTAACGTTGGGCATGAATGAGGTGCCCTGGTCTATTCAAATTCCTTGGGTATTTTCACTCTTGATAATAAGAGAACCATTTCTTTGACTGTAGTCATAGAGTTAGCTTTCTGGAGAGGAATGGCATCTGGAACTGGGCAGTATAGATGGAATTGGGCAGTATAGTTCAGCTTAGTTAAGAGGTACTGGTAGCCAAGAGTACACTAGATGTGTGAAAGCCACAATGTCTGTAACAGTTCTTTAACAGGGGACCTATATTATGGGCAATCATATTAAGCAGGTCTTAAATCCAGGATTAAGCGGGTGGTCTTTTGACACTCAGTAAAACTCAAACAGAAATTGCATATCTCTTGCACTATTCACATCCAATAAAAGTAGGCTTGTATCCATGCCTTTGTTATATCCATGCCTAGGTAGCATCCTAGAATATGGCTTTGGACCATCTTAGTTAGCACAGCCCCAACAGACCAGGAACCAACAATTGGCAGGTGACTTATTCCTTATATTCTGCTGCTTTGTAGAAATATGTCATACTGTATCTCAATATATAAATAGGAAAGAGGGGGTGGTCCATGGGGAGTCTGTTCCCACTAGTTAAGCAATATTCTTATTTGCCTGACTTAAAAGCTGATATTCCCACTATGCTTTTTTTAAAGCTACATTAAATATTTGGAAGTTCCAACAGGTGTTGTCCTTGTACTGGGTATCTCCAGAGGTGGATGCTATAGTGTCATTTCCCACTAAGACAGATACTGGGATTCTGTGACCCATTCTTCCCCAATGAAGTACACCTTCATCCAGTATTCTCTGCTGCACCACATCTCTATCTTCAAGGCTTTTCAGATTAGATTTCATTAAATCTTCACCTTAATTACACTCCTTTGTCATCACAACTTTACTGTCAGTTGTTCCTTCTGTTTCTCCTGTCTCAGCTGCATCTTCTTTTCCCATTCATTTTACTGTGGGAGTACTCTTTTCTTCTCGGTTGACTTTACCCTTCCTGTAGTGCTGTTATCCCTCTGTTTTATGATTTCCCATCCAGTTGTCAAGGTTTTCTTTGAATAGGATCAGGAAAGAGCTCTGTTTTACATGGATAGGGAGACTATTCGATACTGTGGGGATCCTTGGGACATATATCTGTCTCTCCAGCACATTCTGTTTATGTCACAACTGAAGATCGGATCCATGCATCCATTGTTTCTGGTGCTATTTATTTTGTGCATGTGCAACAGATCCATTGGGGCTGGGTCTGAAGAAGCTCTGCAAGGCAGGCAAAGCTCCCCCCTCAGCATCCTGTAGGAGACTGCATACAGATAGAGTCAGAGCCTCTAGATGATCAGTTCAGGAAAGGGTATCTGTGCCCTGAATTCATCTGATGAAAAACCTTTGTGGCATTCCAACTGTTACAAGCGTCTGGTTAGATACATGCAAAAGGAACATTGTATTCAATACTGGGTCTGATGGGGCCAGGCAGAGTGGTACTATAACTTCCTTGGACCTGAATGCCATACTTACCTATAATGTGGATGACTTATAATGATTTCCTTAATATCTTAACTACTTGGTGGTCAAAGGCCAGATCACTATCTACATATGCTCCCAAATTCCTTACTACTGTTTTGACTCCTAGGGGTATTTTATTGATAGAGTAACTGACTTGATTGACAGATTCTGACATTGATTTTGATGCCATGCCACTGGCATCAGCCATTTGTCTGTGCTAAACCCTCTTGCAAGATGTTGGTGTCTTGAAGAGAATACATAATAGCACCCAATATACAGTCATCTGCAAACTGGGTGAACCAAAGGCCTTGAACATTAGCTTTAAATTCCAAGAAGTAATCACCAAACAAAGGCAGGCACATTATGGAGCCCTGAGGTATTCCACTGGTGACTGGTCTCTTGGTGAAGGTTGCCTCACTGATCTTGCCTTCTTGGGCATTGTTTGAGAGCCAGCTGGCAATCCAACAAGTAATATAGAAATTTATACCTAGCTCAAAGAGCTTGTAAACAGTGCCTGAGTGGGGTATTGTATCAAATGCCTTGGCTCAATCAAGATACACAGTGTGCACTGTTTTACCCTTGCCTATTGCATTCAAGACCCTCTCAATCAGGTTAATTAGGCATGACCTTCCTTTAACAAAGTCAAACTGGGATGAGTCCAGTACTTGTAGGTTGACAATATCCTTGTTTATCATTTCCATGATAATTCATTCCATAGCTTTGCATATTAGGCTTGTTAGATTGATAAATCTGTAATTCCATGGGTCAGTTGTTGGGCTGCCCTTGTGGAGGGGAATAACAGTTGTGGTCCTCCATTCACTTAGAATGTAGCTTGTTTCAAGGCTATAGTTGAATCATGTGGTCCTGATAGGTCATGTTTTAGACCGTTCAGGTGACAACTGAGGATTTTATCAGGAACCATGGAGGTGGTTTTCCTGGCTTTAGTGAGTGCTGCCAGCAACTTGTCCCTATTAATAGTTTTGGGTAGTATGGAGGGACTTTTACCTGGAGGAGTTGGGGATTAGTGCAAGGTGAAGTTTGAGCTGAATTTATCAGTCAGTAGATTTGCTATATCACCCTGATCGGTGAAGGTGGTGATCCCGCCAGTTCAACATGCTGCTTTAAGGTGCCGGACATAGCTGAAGAAGGCCTTGTGATTCTTCTTAGCCTGCGAGGCTATCCTGACCTTGTAGTTGCCCTTGTTGGACATAATAAGCCTCTTCATTTCTTGTTTAATTGTACAAGATAGTACTTGTCTTCAACGGTGTCGCTCTTCCTGATTTTGGCCATGAGTTTTCATCTTTTATTATATACCATGTTCAGGTGAGGATTTTACCAGAGGTGTTTGTTTTGATTTTACTTTTGGTAGGTATGGCAGCCTCACTGCAGCCATTCATATGTTTGTATAGGGACTCTGAATAATTCTGTATGCGTAGCTGTGGTCTCAGGTATATAGTCTTCATGAACAAAACATTATATGTATAAACAAGTCTTTTACCTCTGGTTCAGATAGGCAAAACTGGATTTCCATCAAACTGGGAAAATGAACAGAAAGTCACTTATAACTAACTTGATACAAAGAGCGGTCTCAGCAAACTGGCTACATTGTAGTCCAAAGGTTTTAGCAGAATTCCGCAAGTGCAAAAGTCACTCAAACAAGCCCAAATCTCCCCCTTTCCCCCCACTGCTTCTGTAGTATATGTGGCTTGTAATCTTCACAGTTTCATAAGGTCCCCATCTTTTTGGATTTTACCTTATTCTCTTCCATGTTTCCCATAATCCTTCAAAATGTATTTACTGATGCTCTTTGACTATGCAACGTCTGCCATTTTGGTTGTATAAAGTGATCTTATAGGCAGCTGCCCCTCTTTCTCCTATACCTAATTACCTGCATAAAAGATGAGAGCTTAAATGACAGCTACCTACTTATCTATCTATCATACCACATGAAATCCCATCACCCTGAAACTTTTAGAAGAAAATCCTGTGATATTTTTAGAGTCCCATACTCCAAGCAACCATTTGTATTCCCGCTAGTATTAGTTCAGAGGCCCATCCTGGTAATACCATCACACTGTAGTATATATATATATGCGCTTCTATCTGCATCCACATCAAAAACGTAGAGTTTTCAACACTCACCATGATCATCATCCTTCATTTCTCCATTTTTCTACATGCATCAGAGTGTAATGACAACTATTGCCACCTTTCTTGATTGAGTCATACTCTCCTATCCTATTTAGCCATCATACCTGACTGTTGCAGCTCTTCTCATACATAAGCCATCCATCTCATTTCCACTTGCCTTCATCCTGTGAATTTTTAATCTTTACCAGATTGTCTTATGCTTTCCTGCATATGTGATCAGATCGCTGTAATCTGTTCTTGAACTTCTCTGCAATCGTGGCTACTTTGGCTACTGCTTTGATGTCTTCATTTCTTTACCTTTCTCACAGTGCAGAGCCAACAACCCATATCAGGCGCTTCCTTAAGATTCCTCATATCTTCTGCCATCACTGCTGAGGTTTCTGTGCCATACTGATGCACTTATGGCACAGCTGCTTTGTACATCTTATTTTACAGCTTCTTTGTAGTCCTCTGTCACACACTACCCATGACAATCTATGCCATTAGGCTGTTTATAGCTTTGACTTCCTCATTCAGACTCACCCTCTCTTCAGACATCCCGGGCACATTAATCTGTTAACCTCTTTTACTATTTCTCTTCTGTCTTAATTTTCAGCATCTTCTGATTTCATCATTTGCTGCCACTACAACTGTATTGTATGGTCTGCAGTTTCATCCTATGTACCCTCTGTTTTGCATTCTAGTCCCCTATCACTTGTGAAGTTCCAGTTCAGTGTCTGCCTGTAATGCAACATCATCTGCATACAGCAGCTTTGTTGATTGCTGCTCTGTAAAGTATTTGCTAATATAGTCCATCACCAGTATAAAGGCCTCAGACCTGAATCATTATGCACATGCACTCCCAGTGCGATCTTATCTGTGAGTTCAAACACTGTTTGTACTTGTGTCATTGGTTTATAAGTTCATAGATGATTACTAGACTAATGAATCTAGGTGGCCTTTTTAAAGCTAGTCGTGCTTCACAAGGTGACACTCAAACCATGTACCTTGGGTCTGTAAGGTAAACACATTAACCATTATACCAACCCATAACCTAAATAGTTATGTTACTTTTGTATGACCATGGCAAGACTTGAACCTGCAATCTTCTGATCCAAAGTCAAAAGCCTTATCCATTAGGCCACATGGCCAACTTTAACCATAACTCTGGAATCATAATTCTACTAATGTTTGCAGGACTTCAAATGATTGCAGTACTGCTCAAGTCAGCTTTATTGAGACCCCTTGTCTTATGCTTTTCAAAATCTAATAATATCCAGTTGGAGTCTTTCTTCATTTCAAGCTTCTCCTCCACTGTTGGACTAACTGCAAACAGTTGATCAGTTGCGTGCATTCTGTATGGGACAGCACAGCTTCTGCAGGGTTTTGTTCCATCTGCCTTTTATGTCCAGTAGACTGATAAGCAGATTGTTGTTGTCATCCCTTATGGCTGTTGCCAGATAAATCTCTTTATCTTTCTGTCTTTGATTTGCTACCTGAAAGAGCTTCTTTCTGCCATCTGCTGATTCACTTTTCAGAACTTGGTAGTGTTTCTCTGACACCTTGAGTTTTGCCACTGAGAATATTTTCTTTGCCTTTTTATTAGCCATCCAGTATTCTGTCTCATCCTGGTCCACCTTTTCTATCTCCTGCTTTTTCTTGCACTCCTTCATTCTTTTGTTAAGTTCTTGGACTTCTGCATTCCACCATCATGTTTCCCTATGTATTTAATTTCCATAAATGGCTCGGCTGCATATCTATTCTATTGTCTTCACAAATGCTGTTTTAAGACACTGACATTCTTCTTCACCTTCACCTATCCTCTTCTGCCTAAGGTGCTAAATTCTTAAGTATTTCCATGAGCTCCTGGCCTTTGCTGTAACCATCTTCCAGATCTTCAGTCTGGTCAGTGTTGACCTTAAAACTTTCTCTGACCATTGCCTGCAGCTGATTGTGGCCATCAGTGGTTTATGCTTTAATCTCTCAACATCTGATGTCATATCTTGATAGCAAATGCAGTTAGAAAACACCTGCCGTTTTTAAAACAAAACTTCAAAATCTGGACTAAAAGTAAATTTTTCCCTTTTCTTAACTAATTTGATTCATATGGCTACAATTACATGACAGCTAATGTTGCCTGACTGGCCACAAGAGTTCTGCAATGGACCTGAAATGTTTACATTCAGTATTGCAGGTTTCCTTTCATTACTGTTTTCAGCAGCGTGTTTTTTGTTAGCATTGATAACTGAAACATAACCATTTCAGGAACAATATTTTATACTGAGTTACATGCAAAAGGAAAGAATTCTTGGTTTCTCTATGCAGTCATTTACAGATCATATAAAATACAGCAGTATGTTTTCTTTCACTTACCCGGAGGCAGAGTATTTTGCTTTCATGATGGTTATACTGAGAAAAATTGAAAGGCTGATATGGGTGTGAGAGTTTGCACTATGAAGTTTTTACTACATACTAGAGGAGTAAAATTATGCTTTAACCTTGAGGGCAGCATCCGAGGAATTCATAGCAAACATCTCGACCCAAAGCTAAGTGCTACAACTGAGTTAAACACATATCGCACTTCATCATACATTTTATAATTGCTGACCAGTGAGTCTTTATTATTATTTAGTCATAATACACAGCTACCTCAGCCTGTCTGCAGTTGGTCCGGCACATATTTGGTTTCCTTTGATCGGAGCTGACACTGGTATCAGGTACATGCTTATTTTGTTTTGTAGCAGTAACAGGTTGAACTGACAAAAATAAAAAGTAAACATGGGAAGCAAAATAGATAACTGTACAATGATTCCTCCAAGTTAAGGAAGAAACTGCCATGTTTGTCAAAACATTTAAAGTAGCTATCCTTTCAAGCAGAACCAGTGAGGTCAGGGATCAGTTTCTGTGATGTGATGCATTTTTGCCTCAGTAATTTGACTGTTATTATAGTAGACAAGCAATGTGTTAGGTCATAGAGGAAAACAGCAACTAAATATTACAGTCCTGAATATTGTATGTGCTGCATGCAAAATGGAAACAAGTTGTGACGTGTCATATACATTCAAGGCTGGCTTTTATTCTTTTGTCTTTAAAACCTGAAGAAATCCTTATTTTATACCCTGTTTATCAAAAACAGCTATACCTAATGATGTTAAACATTTGCAGCCAAGACACTGAAAATGATCATTTTAAAGTGAGACACAGCATTTTTTTGTTGAAGGCTGACATAGCTTGTGAAAATATACATTTCTAAGAGGTTTGTCAGGCTAAGAGATTGTTATGTATTTTAGAGAGGACAGGAGAGTTTCCTTTATAGAGGATGTGAGAATGTGTGCTAAGCCTTCCTAGAAATTTGTCTTGCTTATTTTTATGGTGTTTTGAGCATGTATTCAATTAGTACATATGATGAAATTGATTGAGAACTGGTGAATAAGTCATTGTCCATATGTCATTCTTCTAATTATGTCATGTAATGCTTTTCTGCCTCAGGTAGGAAGTGGAAACACTATAAGCAAATTGCTGACGGAATATGGATTGAATTTTGAAATACATTTTTCAAAGCACAAGTTATCAAAACAGGTTGATTCTACTGTTGCAACCCCATCTTCTATTTAAATTCACAAAAGGAAATATTTGACTAGAAAACCAAACCTGAATTCAGAAACTTTTTTCATGTTGTGTTAAGTGGCTTTGTATGATGAGCATGAACACTCAAGATAAGGGTGATTCACAGACACACTGAACATGACCTTTGAAGGCCAAGAAATCCTGTGAACTGCATAATACATGCAGGGGGAGTGATAATCACATGAAAATGAGCAACATTATTAAAATAGGGCATTTGTGGATTTAAATGAGGTAAGCAACATGGCGGATGATTCAGAAACGTATCTATTTTGCATAGAATAGCACTACTGCTAGAGGTGTTGACCATAGTCAAATTCAGGATTTATGGAAAAGAGACAATGAAAACTTGTATTTGACAGTTGTTGCATTCATCAGCATGTTTATACAAGATGCTGCTGTGGCTGACATTAGTCACAAAGGTGCAAGTTATCACTCTTAGGGATGTTGATTCATCAGTCCTCACCTAACACACCATGCCCTACATAACATAGAAACAATGGGGTCATGCAAGAGCTGGTCAAGATGTTCTATCCTCATAAGCAGGCCCATGGGGTGTGTGGGATTCCTGTCCCTGAGGATGTGATAATTCCACCTTATTTAGTATCTGAAGGTTTCCTATGGTTTTGTTGATCATTTCCATGAGAATAAGATATGTGTAGCCTTGACAATATTAGCTATACGGACCTTATGGTGACGAACTTGGGACATAGTAGGGCATCACAGACATCTGGCTCAACGATAATCCACCAGTTTCTCAATGCCATGCTACAGCATGTGTGTGTGTGTGTATGTGTGTGTGTGTGTGTGTGTGTGGGGGGGGGGGGGCACATGTGGTTCCAACAAATCATTTTAAGACACAGCCCACTTCCCTGTGTTACTGGGAGCCACTGGCTGTACTCACATTGAAATATGTTCCACACCTGGGAAGTAGGGACTACAGTATATTAACCGCAAGGTGTTCCAGTTCATCAACTGCCAGGTACTCTGCAGTGTACAAGGTATAATATACAACGTATAATCAGGTTACCCAGGCAGTAACAACTAATCTGAAATGTGGCACGCATATGACTTATATTGTTGCTTTATGTTGGGTGATTTTCCATAGGGACATGTTTTTGTGAATCAGAATATGCCCTATAGCCATTATTAATGACACCAAATAGAACCTGCAAACCATGATGGAAAATGAATACCACACTGCACTGTCCTGTGCCTTAGTTAATGTCAAGCAGGTCTTTGGACTTCTAAAGGGTCTCAACTGCTCAGTGCACTGCAGTAGGACCCTGAAAAAAAAGTTTGTAATATGTACAATATTCCACAATTTGTTAATACACAGATAGATACACAAATAGTTACAGCAGGGTAGGGACAGTTAGGAACAGGAAGAACCAGACTCTGTAGCAGACGAGGTGCCTGATAAGAAGCTTGTAGAGGAGTCCACTGCAGGTGATGACTATAAGAAATAGAGTTGGGTGTAGGACACTGTGGCACTCATTAGGAAGCAGCATCTGATTCATTGCTATGGGCAGATTAAGCATAACACATAGCATTAAAAATAGGAATGTGAGTAGTTCTTAATGGAGCATTGTCCAATGGATAAGAGTGAGAAGGCGATATTACTGAAATTCACGACCAGTGATTGTTGAGTATTGCATTTTTCTACACTCCTGTGTGACTATGCGGTTTTCATATATAATTTACTGGGGATACGGCGGGTGTACTCCACAATGGGAGGTTCTGGGAGGCTTACAAAAATATTTTACTACAAGTTACTTCATTGTGTACATGATGTGTACACATTAAGTAACCAGTCCAAATGAACAGATAGCAAAAGCAATATGATAGGAATCTCTATGAATTCATAATTTATTTCCATTTTAATCTTATATTTCCCATATGTAGACTATGTAGGGTAGTGAAATCAGCTATGTTATATGAGTTTGAGACAGTGGCATTGACAAAAAGGCAGGAGTTAGAGCAAGATGTGGCAGAGTTAAAGATGTTACGATTTGCACTAGGTGTGACGAGGGTGGACAGGATTAGGAATAAGTATATTAGAGGTTCAGCCCAGGTTGAAAGGTTTGGAGACAAAGCCAGAGAGGCAAGATTACGTTGGTTTGGACATGTGCTGAGGAGGGATGCTGAGTATATTGGGAAAAAGATGCTAAGGATGAAGCTACCAGGTAATAGGAAAGGAGGAAGGCCTAAGATAAGGTTTATGGATGTGGTAAGAGAGGACATGCAGGTGGTTGGTGTGACAGAGCAAGATGCAGAGGACAGGAATAAATGGAAACAGATGATCCACTGTGGCAACCCCTAACGGGAACAGCCGAAAGAAGATGATGATTTCCCATATGTAGACTGCTTTTCTTTTCCTGCTAATAACCTTCCATTTTCTTCACTAGGCTTACTATAATGATTTTTTTCATTTCTCAAATATGTTTGCAGTTTGCCTTGTACCAGTATATCCATGTATAACCATTAACCTAATCATTTTATTGCTAATTCATATATTAGACCAAGGGATTCCTGTAGTCACATGATGTACTTTAATCCTAATGATATTGTAGTTCCAAACATGTTTCATTCCCAAAACTCCAAAACATCACTTTCTCTAATACTTAGTCCAGATATTCTTTTGTGAATTTTCTAATAGTCTTACATTTTCTAAACAAACATATATGTCTGTCTCTTGTCACCAGTTAAGAACTATCAACCTTTTTGCTTCATTTTATGCCCATAACACTTAATACTACCATAAAGTTACTCCCTACCCTTCTTTTTTGTCCTTTTTAATCTTAGTAATACTTTTCATAGTTTGATATGTTCTTACTAGGCTATAGACCCTAGAGGATTTTTAAAAGCCTAGCCATTCACTCCCATTATTATTTTTTTCCCCTTACAATTGAAATATGAAGTAACCCAGAGCAACAGAATGATTATCTCACCTCTTTCCATAAGAGACAAGTGTACTACTCCAGGAATGATTCTGAAGTTTCTAATCCATTCGTACAGATTACGTTTTAAGAGAGTCAGAGAAGTAATTTGTTTCATGTGGAGATGAAGATGATTCTGAAGAAGTGGAATTGGAATGTGGCATTTGTTGCAGAAAAGATTAAGATTACCTGAGTGAGTGTTTATGCCACCATTGCACTTGTAAATGTGGATGTACAGTAGGTCTATTTGGTTAGGATCTGTTGAGGCTCTGTGTGCAAGGCAGAGGTCATCCTTCTGCAGTCAGTCTTATACCAAGAAGAGAGACATAGCTTTGAGATGATCAGTGTAGTTATTATAATTTAAGTTCTTGATTTTCTTGGTGAGAAATGCTGTGGACATTCAAGTTGTGTCTCATGCTTTGAGAGGTACATGCCAAAGAGGGCATTATACTTAATGACTGACTTAATAAGGGCCAAATACAGTAGAATTATCATATCCTTTGACTTGGTGCTATAGGGTCATAAGGTCTTAGGTGTATACTAGGCTAACAACCACTAGGCCCTTTATAAGCCTAGCTGTGAGATCCAAATGTGTCCCTCAATTTAATGTATTTTAGATGTTTATATGAAGGTGTGTATGTTGGTTAGGAACAGGTTTACTGACAGCCTTTGTCCATCAGACACATGGGCACAAGACCATGGGTAACTTTTTGATTTCCTATTCACTGGTCCAAGTTATGTCTGAGTAAGGTTAGGGAGGGACTCTGTGTCACATGGATGGGGAGCCTATTCAAGAGAATGGTAATTCTCTGAGATACATATCTGGCTCTCCGACATTTCCTATTTATGTCACAAGCAAAATTTAGGTCCTTAGATCTAGTAATTCTGATGCTGTTAGTTTTGTTGATATGCAAAAGGTCCATCAGAGTGGGATGCAAGGATGCCTTGTATGCCAGGCATAGATTGCCTCTCAACAGTCTGAAGGAAATAGAGCATACAGATAAGGGCTTGAGAATGTATAAATAGGACATTGTGTATTCTTTTAGTAAGGAACTTTTGCAGACATTCCAGTTGCTGCACATGTCTGGTCAGTTACATATTGAGGAGAGCATTATACTCAGTGATGGTTCTGATGATTGCCAAATACAGTGGCACAGTGCCCTCCTGGACCTAGATGTATGCCATTACTTATAAGTTGAGTGAATTAGTATGATTTTCTTACTACATTGGGCACATGTTAGTCATAGGCCAAATTACTATCTACACGTGTTCCCAAATCCCTGATTGTCAGGTCTACTCTTAGGAGTATTTTGGTGATGGCATAGTTTCTAAGAGTCGTCAGCTTCAAAAAAGGTACTATTATGCATTTCTTGGCACTGAGTTTTAAACCACAGCTTTGGTACCATTCATTTGTTCTACATTAGACACTTTTGTATAGTGTTAGTTTCTTGGGGGGATTGTATGACTGCTTCCAGTTTGCAATCGTCTGTGAGATTGGTCAACCAGAGAACTTTGAAATTGGCCTTGGTTTCAGAGAAGTAGATGCCAAAGAGGAGCAGCCCCAGGATGGAGCCCTGAGGGGCTCCACTGGTGACTTGCTACTTTGTGGAGGTAGTCTAACCAATCCTAACTCCCTGGGTCTTATCTATGAGCCAGCTAGTTATCTAGCATGTTATATAGAGGTTAATGTTTAATGCCGTAAGTTTGTTATGAATGCCTGACTATTGATATTGTATCAAATGCCTTAGTCAGGTCAAGGTAGGTAGTATGCACTGTTTTACCTTCATAAATTGCCTTGGTGACCTTCTTGGAAAAAAATAAATTGGGCTGAGCCTACTATCTGATGGTTTCTTATGTCTTTGTTGACCATTTCCAGAATAATTAATTCTATGGCTGTGTATATAAGACTAGTCAGACTAATGGGTCTGTAGTTTCCGGTATCTTTTGGTGGTCCACCATATAAAGATAAATGACCACTACAGCCCTCCATTTCCATGATGCAAGACCTGTTCTAAGATTATAGTTAAATAGTGACTCCAGTGGCATAGACAGTGTATATTTTAGGCTATCCAGGAGGCATCTGGAATATTATTGCCCTTATCAAGCGGAGACTGGAACTGCTCCCTGTTTATAATTGGAGGGGTTATGTTTGAAGGTATTTGCTGGGGAGGTGGCTAGGGGAGAATGGGAGTTAAAATTTAAGCTGAATTTGCTAGCCACCAGACTAGCTGCATCACCTGGCTCAGTGAATGTGGCATCATTTATCACTGGTCAAGCACACTGTTGTGTAATTCCTTTGAGGCTTCTGACATAGATAAAGAAAGCTTTATAACTGCCTTATGTCTGGGAG
Source organism: Protopterus annectens (assembly GCF_019279795.1). Taxonomy (NCBI): domain Eukaryota; kingdom Metazoa; phylum Chordata; order Ceratodontiformes; family Protopteridae; genus Protopterus; species Protopterus annectens. The sequence continues at coordinate 488,944,836 of NC_056736.1, read as the reverse complement.
GCTATCTTGAAATTGAAATTGGCTTTCTTGGACTTAATAAACCCTCTTAGCTCTCTGTTTTGTTTGATGAGAAAGTACTTATCTTTTTGGGAGTTACACTTTTTGATTTTAGCAAAACATTTTTTCCTTTTGTTTATAACCTGATTAATTCTGAATTCCACCAGGACTGTCTGTTTTTAGAGTTAATTTTGGGCTTACTTCTGGTAGATGCAGCAGCCTTTCTGCAGCCATTGACATGGCTTTTCACTGTCAGTATGAACAATTCTGCAAAGGTTGCTGTGTTCTGTGGGTTTTTAGGGATATTTAATTTTTTGCAAACTATTGCTTGATAAAAGGTAGTTTGCTTTGGAATAGTTCCTAACCTTTACAGGGTTTACTGGGGTTACCAAATTGATATTTATCTCGCAGAAGACAGCTTCATGATCAGATCTTACCAGAGAGAGCATAACATGTGGGGGGGGGGTGTAGTGCTCTCCCATATTTCATAGGATCATAGGATGTTACTAGCCTAATGGCCCTGGGGCCCTTCCACCCCTGGCCAAGAGTGTATCCCCGAAAAGAAACCTCATTCAGAACCTGTCATCCCTGTCAATGAGGGACACAGGTGGAGTCCCTGGAAAAATGTCTGGTCTCCCATCCACTCATCAAGGTTGCACTTGAAGAGAGTCAGCGAGGTGCTCTTTTTGACATGTATGAGAAGTCTATTCCAGAAGCGGGGCAGCCTCTGGGAGACAAACCTGTCTCTCCAGCAAGTTTTGTTGATGTCACATATTAGATTCAGGCCTTTTGAGTGGGTAATGTGTGAGCAGTTAGACTTACAGATATGGAGCATCTCTAGTAGGGCAGGGTCCGAGACTGCCTTGTAGGAAAGACATGGATCACTGCTGAGCAATCTGTACGATACCGAATAGAGTGCTAGTGATTTGAGCGTGTCCACATACGACAGGTGTTGGAGGCTATGGATTCTCTTTGTGAGGTATTTCAGTGGCCTTTCCAGTTGGTGTAGATTTTTAGAGAGGTACATACCAAACAGGGCGTTATACTCAATTATTGGACTAATGAGGGAGGAGTATAGAGAGGTAATAACTCATTTTTTCTGGATGCAATCCCTTTACTTATGAGATGAACCAAGTAAAAGGCTTTTCTGACCACTGCCACTACATAATGGTCGGATGTGAGGTTGTTATCAACCTGAGTGCCCAGGTCTCTCCCCACAGGTTGTGTGCTTAGGGGGTTGCCGTTGATGTGGTAATCAGCAGGGGCCATGTTTTTGCCAGATGGTATAATGATACATTTTTTTGTGTTTAGCTTCAGGCCATGACTTTGGCAGCAGTCATTAGTTGCTGTAAGACTCTCTTGCAGTATGTTAACATCATTTGGGGAGTCAATGACAGCACCCAGCTTACAGTCACCCGCAAACCTGGTCAGTCACAGGCCTTTTGTCTTTGACTGGACCTTTGAGAAGTAGATGCCAAACAGTAAGGGTCCCAGGATAGATCTCTGGAGTACTCCACTAGTGACAGGTCTGCTATCAGAGGTGAAGGCACCTATTTTGACCTGATGAGATAGGGATTTACATCAAGTTGTGTTAGCTTTTCAATGATGCCCGAGTGTGGGATTGTATCAAAGGCCTTAGCCAAGTGAAGGTGAGCTGTATTCACTGACTTTGTGAGTACCAATTCCTCCAATACATTACAATCTCTAGTAGGCATATGCACTATCTGGTCAAGGGTGTTTGCATTTACAAAGTCTACGAATATCTATGCCTGCAAATTTGAGGTCATATAGGATTTATAGTCTATAGAAGTCAAGATGAAGTCCCCCATGAGTAAGGTGTTTGATTGAATGGAGAGTGCCTGCAGTAGTTTTAAGCATTTGCTGAGCAATGAAAAAGGACTTCTTTACAATAGCAGATACATGGTGGTTGAAGGACAGTTCACTGTTTACATAGATTCCCAGGTCACTAATGGCTGGATTGATTTTTTATGGGTGTTTTTTTAATGTGATATTTGTAGGAGATATCTGTTTGCTAAAAGATACTATTATTCATGTTTTGCGTTTAGTTTTAGTACATGGTTTTGATGCTTAGTATTTGTTTGGGAAAGTGTCAGTTGGAGGATCTTGATGTCCTTTGGAATGTTAATAATAGTACTTAGAGTACACTTATTATTAAGCTTGGTAAGCCCTTAATATTGACTTTGATCTCTAAGAAATAAATGCCAAAGAACAGTGAATGAAGGACAGAGCCCAGGGGTACAACACTGGTGACAGGTCATTTAGAGGAGGTGGAGATGGCCACCTTAATTTCCAGGGTTCTATTTGTAGGCCAATTTTTCCCCACTGAGTAACATATGGCTTGACATTCAGCTCTGAGGGTTTATCAACAATACCAGAGTATTGAATGGTATTGAATGCCTTAGCAAGATTTAAATATGTAGTGTGCATTGATTTTCCCCTCATTCATCGCTTCAGTAACCTTCTCAAAGAAGTTAACCAGGCTGAGTAGGCAGGCTCTGCCCTTGAAAAAACTGAACTGGTTTGGGTCAAGGGTTGGAAGGTTACTTGTATCCATGTTTATTAATTCCATAATGAATCTTTTCATTGCCTTTTAAATGAGGCTCTGCAGACTTATGGTTCTATAATTCTATGATAAGCCACCCTTATAAAGGGTTGGGGGGGGGGGAGGCTGCGGGTGACCGAGCACATTGCCTTTTTTCACAAAAAATAATAATAATTAAAAAAAAAAAACAGGCTAACCTGAGTATTTCCTCCCATTAAGAATTATCACACACAACAAATGCTGTTAGTAACCATTTTTAGCACTTAAATTTACCCACATTTCCAAGGAACGATTAAAGAAAGGCTTTCATCAGCCATTATATGCACAGTCTGATAGGACTCAGAAAAAAAAGTTTTGTGCTTGCATTTTCAATTTTCTGTAGTTCTTAATTGCACATCTCTTTTATCTATTTATTTATTTATTTTGGCTGAATATTATTTCCTGACAAATTTCCTGTTATTACTCAATCCTTCCATGTTGTACAGAAGAATTTCTTATTGTATGTCATGAGAAGTTTTTCTGCCAAAACAAAAGTTTGCAAGATATTTGCACAAAGTACTTCTTGGCATAAATGAATTATGGGTCTGACGACCATAACATCAAAGGTCATTGATGTAGCTATGTTGTCTCAAATGACATACCTGTCAATTGGCTAATCATCCTTCATTTGTACTCTCAGCATCACTCTCTTCTTTTCACTACTGGCACTTAAAACATTTTGCCTGCCATGGTTATTGCTCACTACAACTGCATCATACAACTTCTGCAAAGATTCAATATTCACTGACACGCTTTCATTGTTTGGTTGACATTTCTTACTTGCACTGATATTTTCTCCCTCATTATCAGCACTCTGTTACTCATTATGTCTCACTTTGTAATCATACTGGCCCTGCATATCATCTGTTGCTTGTTTCTCACGTCCTGCACATGGCTACTTAATCTATACCTAGGAAGCTGCTAAACCATTTTTCACTACTCCCTCTACCCTCATTCACATTGTCAGCAACTAGGAATTCATCTTCTGACAAAGCTGTTAAATTCACAGTATTCTGCACAAAGTTACACTCCAGTCGTACTTCCTGGACATTCTACAAGTCAGCTCACTCTCCTGCACATGCCGCTGTTATTATCTACAGCCCTTCTATGGCAGCTGGCGATAAAAAGAGTAGGTATATTTCCCTTGTGACCTAGTCCAATTTCCCGTAGTCAGTATGAATACAACCTCAGGACTTCCCTGAAAAGATGCCATTAACCTAGTTGGACTAATCTAGTCTACAAAGTGTAAACAAATAAATATATCAATTAAATAAAAAATGGCTATGTGTCCATATGGATTACCTTCACTTCCCCTAAAGTTCATTTCCCCTAAAACTCATTTCCCTGACAATTAGTACTGGCAGTCTGTAGAGCACTGTAAGGCAAGTAAAATGAATATGTCCTTTTCCCCACTGTAGTGCGACCCTGGAGTTAGTATATATAGTTAGGGGAGTGTGGGGGGCATAGCCCCCCCAATTTGCTGCTTTTGGTTTTATATTGTTCAGTAAAACCAAACTAGGTGGGAGGCTATGCACCCTTCACCCCCCCAATGTGGGGGTCTATGCCCCACACCCCCCAACTATATATGCTAACTCCAGGATCGCAGTACAGTGGGGAAAAGGAAATATTCATTTTTACTTGCCTTACAGTGCTCTACACACTTACAATACTAATTGTAAGGGAAATGAGTTTTAGGGGAAATTAACTTTAGGTGGAGTGAAGTGTCAGTCATTTGGTCTCAGTCAAATGAATCTCAGTCAAATGAACTTTAAAGGAAGTGAAGGTAACCCGTCTATATATATATATATATATATTTATATATATATATATATATATACAGAAATAGATAGCTATAGATATCACTTGATACATATATAAAGACCTATTTTTCCATCCTGAGGACTACATTTATTTCCCGAAGGTAAGAACTTGACAAAAGGAAGTGAAGTAACTTGCAAGTCTTCTAGATATCCAGCCCTTTTGCCAGAAGAGTACCCTTCCCCCTCTCAACAGCTTTCCAAGCTCCTCCTCCTGTTGTTAATAGGGCATGCATGCAGATGTCTTTCAAGACTGCAATGCAATGCTGATAAAAAATCCTTCTTTAACACAGCTCAACTGAATAGTAAATCCAACCCACATAAATTATGGTCAACTATAAATAAAATTCTCTCTCCTGGCTGCCCCACTAACCCCTCTCCCTACCCTAATACATCTCCCCTAGAAACAGCTACCCTACTGAATAAACACTTTATTGACACTATTCAAGTACTCTTACCATCCAATAGTAACACTGCAACTCAACCTATCCCTCCCTATCCATCTAACAATAGCCCCTTCACCTTTCATCCTGTTCCCACCTCATATATCCAGTCTCTACTTCTTAAGCAAAAATCTTGCTCCCCTTCCACTGATAATCTACCTCCATCCTTCCTGAAACTGGCTGCTGACTTAATTGCATACCAGTTGATTCATCGCTCATCTCTATCTCTGATAACATCTCTGAACTCCATACACTCACTCAGAACACCTTTTCATCTACCGAACAGTGGCTAACTAGTAACTTACCCATCCTTAACCCAAAAAAGACCAAACTCCTACTATTTCTTCCCCATTCTCTGACTCATCACAAATCCACCTTTTCAATCACTTCCTCAAATAACACAGTCATTAAACCTGAAACTCGCACTAAATTGCTAGGAATCATCATAGATGATGAACTCAAATTTAATATGCACCTTCACCAATGCATAAAAAAGACTAACCAGAAACTAGGTTTACTTTATCATAACAAAATATTTCTAACTCCAAATGCTAGACTCTCCCTTGCTCAAGCTCTCCTCCTCCGCTCCCTTCTTTATGCTGCCCCAGTGTTCACCAACATTCAAACTGTAACTTTAAACAAATTCCAACAAACATCATAAAATAGCTAGATTCATCACTAACTCTCCATACAACACTCATCACTGCTTGCCCCTTACATCCCTCCACTGGCGTAAATTCCCCCACCTTCTGTTGCAATCAGAACTTCAAATGTTACACTTCATTCTCTATAAGCCTTCACCTTGTCCTGCGCTCTCTTCCTTCATCTCTATCTACACACCTTCCCATACTCTTCGTACCTTAAATCAGGTACTACTACACACCTACCAACCAAAAAAAGCAGTAGGCAAACTCTTACATAAAAACTCCATCGCCCAAACTTGGAACAAACTTTCCATAGACATATGCTCCACCATTCACCCCTGCCACTTTAAAGAAAAATTAAAACTCCATCTACTTAACTCCAAAATCTGTCCCTGTCAGGACCCAACCTAACCCCTTTCTCCCCTACTTGGGTATACCTCTTAGTGCCCCCCTCTCTACAAAGTATTCCCCCTATTTGAGGGTACTTATTTTCTATTTAGTACTCAAATCTGAAAAACTAAATAAAAAGAAGAAAGAAAAACCACACCAAGTTCAAAAATAAGGTTAGCACTTTCATTTACTAATTAAGCAAACTTTTTCAGACAACTGGCAATACAAAAATTCACAACTTAAATAAACTATCATATCATGACATCACTATACAATTCAGTAGGTCAAGCCTCCATTTAAAGAACCCACATACCCAACGTGTTTACACATTCATCAGAATAGAGTAATAACCCTAACAATACATATATATTACATAAATAAATCTTAATAACAAGGAAATAAACATACATTTATATAAAAACATTATATTATCTTGTCAAAGCCCTCAATTTTAAAATACTTTTAAAAGAAACAGCATCATTTAGACCTGGGGCTGTGACTGCATTCAATTTCACTTGCCAAATCAATTCTTTCTCCTGTTTTTTTTTTAATAAGGTTGTCATCAAGCACTAAAATTAGTTTTATTACTACATTTTCTGTAGATGCATATTTGTTAAAATCAATTATTAACAAAAACTGGTGCTTCCTTGTGGATGGCAACCTTGTTAAACACGTTGGGTATGGGGGTTCTTTAAATGGAGGCTTGACCTACTGAATTGTATAGTGTCATGATATGATAGTTTATTTAAGTTGTGAATTTTTGTATTGCCAGTTGTCTGAAGAAGTTTGCTTAATTAGTAAACAAAAGCGCTAACCTTATTTTTGAACTTGGTGTGTTTTTTCTTTCTTCTTTTTATTTAGTTTTTCAGTGTTTGTTTTTTGGTTTGGTAGTACTCAAATCTGATTGGAATGAACTCTTTCTGTAAATATGTAAATAAATCATAACCCTGATAACATGAGATAGACATAACTACAACTGTTTAAATGTATCTCTTTTTATTTTTATCTCTTAAATACTATTGTATAATTAAAATTTTTGATCACATGTTAATGTATACATTACCAGTTTTGCTGTCTTCAAAATGTCTGTTTTTTTGAAATTTTTGTTCAGTTCCTGTTCACATATTAATGTATATGTTATCACTTCTCTTTATACATAATCTCTGTTTTTCTTGGAGCTTTTCTCCTCGGGTCTCCACTGTAAACGGGCCACAAGCCCAGGTGGCCCAACCCGGTTAACAAATGTCAATAAATAAATAAAATAAAATAAATAAAAGATATCAAGCAAAAATAATTCCTTTCCTGGATGGAACAGGATCTTCCTCTAGAACGCCACATATTTCTCATTATAGTGATTCTTTGTTCAAGCTTTGCTTTGAAAGTCTACTGAAGTCTATCCTTGTGGCACAGTGCTGTAATCTAGAAAACACAATTCTACTGATTATTTAGGCCCCCATAATGCACCAAATGTTCCAGGTCCAAAACTGTGCCTTTAAATTTTGTGTGTGTGTGTGTGTGTGTGTGTGTGTGTGTGTGTGTGTGTGTGTGTGTGTGTGTGTGTGTGTATATATATATATATATATATATATATATATATATAATATATACACACACACATAGATAGATAATATGTATGTATATTGATTACGTATAGATATTGATATAGATATATATGTATAGATAGATAGTTTTGAGAAAGAGGTCGGTAGTTTCCTTTACTTTCATGCTTTATGGCTATGCACATGATACAGTTTTGACTTTACCGACCTTAATGGAAAGGTATGTGGTTTATGTATGACTTTTGTCATTGTAACCAGCAGCTTGGATTGGTAAATTATAACCTATTCAAACACTGAGTTCATTTTATTGTTAGCATGCATTCAGTAGTAGATATACATTGTTATTTTCTAATGAGAAAATACAGAAATGGTCTGTGGTACAGTAAAAGCATATATTTTCATATTTCCCTAACATTCATGTGAAATTATCATTATTATTATTTTTTGTTAGACTACAGATGTTTATTTGGATAATGCCCCATTTGTTTTAGCAGGATGTGCTCACTCTCCTCTTCCATACTAGCTAATGAAAATAAACATTAATTTTTGTCTTTGAATTACTAGAAGAAAAAAGCACTTCACAGCCAAGAGGTGATGTTACCTGGGAAGCATTGCTAGCAAATAGTATGTCACCATTTTAAAATCTGTGGCAGTACATAGCTAGCTAAACAGCCAAAGCGTAACAAACTTAGTAAATAAATGACCCCACCTTTTCTCATTACAAGATTGAAGAAACCTTACATCTAATGAAGCACTGTTAGCGTCATCCCTTTTTATATTGTTATTTTTTTGTTAAAAAATTACATTTTATGATGGCTTGCATTTTTCAAACATCAGATATATTATACATTGATTTATGTTCTCCTTCTTAAATGAAATTAATATTTGCAATCTGTTTAAAGTCTAATTTCTATTTAAAGTTCAAGTATGTTGCAACAACATTGCTGGACATCCTTAAATGTCTTAGTAAGTCACAGTACAAGAGTGTTGCTGATTTTGAGTTTGAGTGCTGAAATATATAAAGTTCAGGAAGCCAAAATAAGGTTTTCTGCTGGACTATAAGCATGTATGTTTTATGCAGTAATTCAAATGAGGGACAGACTCTTTTTTTTAAAACGTTAAATTTATATAGGAATCCAAATCCAACTACCTGGTGAATTCTTTACCTTGTATAGTATATATTATTAATAATATTTTGCAGTGATTAACAGAAGTTTTACTTACAGAGAAACTGCATTGTGCTACTAGAACTTTGACATGAATGAACAAAGCCTCTCATAAGGCCAATAACCCCTATATGACTCACCTGGTTGTGGGATTGAGATAGGATGTCAGATTTATTTAGGCAGGACATGACATCCAAGACAATCTGGGAGGCATTAAAACAAATCAGTACAAAAGTCTGAATGTTTACACTTTATCTACTTCTTGTGTAGCAGGCAATGCAACCAGCACATTCAGTCATTGCTGCCAGTCCTTAAGGAGTAACATTGAAGTACTGCACACCATACTAAAGCGGCAGGAAGAGTACTTTGTATCACTGATCAGAAAAACAACAGCATCGACAAGTAAATAACAACACAAAGATTTCGGTCACCATGCCTATACCATGGACGGATATATTGATGAGGATAGGCATGGCTGATGAGGTGAGCAGACAGGCGAGAAACCACAGTGTTAGATCCCATATGTTTTGTATGGCATTCCTGTATCCCATAACAGTGTACAATATGTCAAGTCCACCTGTGGAGTCTTTGGAGAGATGGCAAAATTCGTCATATTGTGGTTTAGTGAAGCAGATCTATTCTTATTGATGAGTCTATTGGCAGTGGGTACTCAGCTATGAAACAAGCATGTGTAAAGGGGAATTAGTCTTATGGTCTCTACATGTTTGTCAAGGTCTTTTGCCTGGTACTTATAAAAATGTGCTGTATAAGCTATCTTGCTCAAGTTCATTTACTACAGAATGTGCTATATAAATGCCTCTATCAGTACAATGTCATGTAAAGCAGCAACCAATAAAGCTGTCTGCTTCATTATTATATCTTTTATTATAATCAAGTATTTCAGAGAAATAGTCTTGTCCACTATGGTTATTTATCTATCTGTTTATCTATCTATCTATCTATCTATCTATCTATCTATCTATCTATCTATCTATCTATCTATTTATCTATCTATCTATCTATCTACATGTCTATCTATCTCTCTATCTACCTATCTATCTATATATATTTCTATCTATCTGTCTGTCTATCTCTCTTACATGTATCAAAGTGATCTGAGCTGAAGTTAATTTCCAGTGGTGGCCCAGGGGAATAAGTACTACATTTATAACTTACAGGAAAAACAATTACAAGACTTTAAACAAGTAATAACAAAAATGACAATTAGCAACATATTTAAGATATGTATTTAATATATTTAAGAGACAAGATGAGCTAGACCAAAAGACGTATTACAATAATTTCAGGATATAAAGGTAGAAATACAAATGTCTTTTTCCTAAAAATACTAGCTGCTTGATTTTTAACAGCAGGTATATTTTTATAAAACTAACTACAATTAAAACTATACTGCTGTCATGAGACTAATACACATTCTTCAGGAATAATACATATAATGGAACAAATTAATTATATTAGGAAGGGAAAGAACTTCAATATTTAATTGCAGAGACTATCCTAGAGGTTTGGACACTTACTAAAATAATACACCTTCATAAAAGTAAGCACTATATAAAGTTCTGTAATTTTAGGCATGTAAGATATATAATAACCTTAAGCAAGTAATGGTAAACAGCTAATATGATATTCCAACAAAATGTTATTTGAAACAAACCCAGTGCTTATCTATGAATAGAAATGTTAAAAACTTACATAGTAGAGTTCCAAGGAAAGTTAAATTTATAGATTTCAGTGAAGCCTTCTGATAAACTTCCTCAGGGCAAGCACTGTAAAAAATAATATTAACCCCTCCATTATACTGTAGGTTCATACGTCCATAGATGTTTACTAAGCTAATGACCATAAAGGCCTTTTTAAGCCTACCCTTGCATCCCAAATCTCTGACAAGTTCTGGTACCCTTGATAAGTGAAAGCAGGGGCTTGGGAGATGAAACATTTATAAACATAAACCATTTACAAGTTACATGTGTCCATTAGAGACATAGGTGCTAAACAACGGATGAGTTTTTTATTCCCCATCCAATTGTCCAAGTTACACTTGAATTTGGTTAGAGAGGATCTCTGCTTTACTTATCAGATAAACTGCTACATGGTTGTTCATAGGTTCAAAGGTGTATACTGGGCTAATGGCCCTGGAACCGTTACATGCCTAGCCCATACGATTACCCTGGCATCGTGCTACCCGACCTTAGTTCCCAGTGCCTCTGTCGAGTAGAGTCACTGGAGTGATCCATGGGGTGAATATTCTATTTCCCGTCCACTCATCAAGATTTCTCTTCAAGACGGTCAGTGAGGTGCTCTGTTTGACATGTATGGCAAGTCTGTTCCATAGCATGGGCAATCTCTGGGTTATGAACCTGTCCCTCCAGCGTGTTCTGTTGATTGTGCTAATGAGGTTGAGGTCTCTGGAACGTGTGGTGCAGAGGGATTGGAATTTCTTTAGATGTAGCATTTCTAACAGTGCTGGGTCAGACATGGCTTTGTAAGCCAAGCAGAGATTGCCTCTAAGTAAGCAATATGAGACAGAATAGTTGGATTTTTTTGCGTCTGTCCATATAGGACAAGTGTTTAAGGCCTAGGATCCTCTTTGTGAGGTACTTTTGTGGCCTCTCCAGTTGTTGCAGGTGTCTTGTGAGATACATGCCAAATGGGGCATTGTACTTGACGATTGGCCTAATGAGGTAAGAGTAGAGGGAGACAATGACCTTTTCTTCCTGGTTGCAAAACCCTTAGTAATGAGATGTGCCACATTGAAGGACTTCCTGACCACAGTGGCAATGTGGTGGTCAAAAGAGAGGTTGCTGTCAACCTGTGTTCCTAGATCTCTTATAATGCCTTCTGTGTTCAGTGGTCTACCAGCCATGTGGTAATTCATGGGAATGTTTTTTTTCCCAAAGGGGATACAACACATTTTTGAGCTTAAGGCCATGGTTCTGACACCAGTAGTTGGTCTCAGTGAGGCATTTCTGTAGGATGTCCACATTACTTGGGGAGTTAATAACAGCTCCCAACTTGCTATCTTTTGTGAACTTTGTCAGCCAGATTCCCTTCGTGTTGGCCTAGACTTCAGAGAAGTAGATACCAAACAGGAGACAACTGAGAACCGAACCATGTGGGACTCCACTTGTGACTGGTCATCAGTCTGATTTGGAGTCAGCTACTTTCACACTGTGGGTTCTATCTGTGAGCTAGTTTTCAACCCACCTAGTGATATAGGGGTTGGTGCCTAGCTTAGTGAGTTTTTCTATGATTCCTGAGTGGGGAATGGTATCAAAGGCTTTGGCCAGGTCAAGGTAGGCAGTATGAACCACCTTGCCTTCATTCTCAGCTCTGGTGACTGACTCCAGGAAGTCGACCAGTCATGATCTACCCTTCATAAAACCAAACTGTGTGGCATCCAGAGTTTGGAGAATTCCTCTATCCTTGTTTATTAGGTCCATGATGATGCGTTCCATAGCTTTGCATATCAGGCTCATCAGGCCAATGGGGTGATAGTTCCCAGAGTCTGTAGTCACTCCTCCTTTGTGGAGAGGGATGACTGTAGCAGTGCACCATTTGGTAGGGACAAAGCCTGAGGTGAGGCTGTGATTGAACAGGGTACACAGATGAGGTGCCAGTTCACTTTGTAGTTCATGTAGAACACAGCCAGTGATATTGTCAGGTCCCATAGAAGCTGTATTCTTGGCCTTGGATAGTGCTGTTTTAACCTATGCAGCAGTAATATTGGGTTCCTGGAAATCTACTGGTATTGTGATTGGTCCTTTGGTGGGAGAGAGAGAGGGTTAAAGTTGGCAGTGAATCTGTCGGCCAGTATATTGGCAATATCTGTTGGCTTGGTATAGGAGGTACCATTGTGCAGTAGCTCAGAGCAAATCTAGGTATTGCTGTGGAGATTCTTTACATAACTATAGAAGGCCTTGTGGGTGTCTTTACTATCTGCTGCTATTCTGTTTTCACAGCTAGCTTTAGAGGATTTAATGAGGGATCTCAACTTTTTGTTGAAGCTGATAAGGGAGTTTTTCCAGTCTTGGGACTTCATCTTATTCCACATCAGCTTCCTCCTTCTGTTGTAGAGTTTGTTTATGGCAGGGGACCACCAGATTGGGTTCCTTTTTTGGAGGAGAGTGTCTTGGTTCTATTGGGTATAGTGAGATTCATGCATTTGTGTACGTGTTCATACAGGCCATTAGTGTATGATTTGGTGGTTATGCAACTGTTCTCCATTTGCATGGGTGCTGGAAAGTTAGCCACCTCTGTTTTTAGGAGCCCAAAGTTAGCTTTGGAGAAGTTTTTCATGGTGGTCACCTTTGCGGGGGGGGGGGGGTGTAGATTTCCAAGGTGATTAGTTTGTGGTTGGATCTAACCAGGGAGGAGTTGACTATTGCTGTAGAGCAACACTCGCCCATGTTAGTAATGACCAGGTCAAGGATGTTGCTACCTCTAGCAGTAGTAAGAACGAGCTTGTCCAGGGCATTGGAATTAATGAATTCCAGGAAATGTTGGGCAAGTGTATTGGTACATAGGTTCATAGGTTCATAGGTTGGTACTAGGCTATCAGCCCTAGGGCCCATACAAGCCTAGCCATAACAATTCCCTGGCTATTTCTTCCCACATTATTTACTTTCCTGGACCCCTGTCTAGCAGGGCGACTGACGTGATCCCTGGGGTGAATTTCCTTTCTCCCATCCAATCGTCAAGGTTCCACTTGAAGAGGTCCAAAGAGGCACTCTGCTTGACATGTATGGGCAATCTATTCCAGAGTCTGGGGAGTCTCTGGGTCAGGAACCTATCCCTCCAGCATGTTTTGTTTATTGTGATGACAAGGTTTAGATCCCTGGAGCGTGTAGCTCTGAGGGATTGGGATTTCTTTAAGTGTAGTATGTCCAACAGCTCTGGGTTTGACATGGCCTTGTATGTTAAGCAGAGATCGCCTCTGAGTAGATGATATGCAACAGAGTTTAGCTGGAGTTTTTTAAGGCGGTCAGCGTAGGGCATCTGCTTTAGGCCTGTGATTGAAAACATGAATAGTTTTCCCAGTTAATGGAGGGGTAGTTGAAGTTGTCCAGTATGACAGTGTTAGTGTCTGCCTGGGATGACATGATTGACAAACCACGATGTTTTGCCAGAGATGGCCTGCAGCTGTTGCCCCTGGGAATCTGGATACTGGCTAAGGCTCTAGCCACCTCTATAGTGCCTTTTTTAGGCAAGGTTCAAATGACAAATTCACCACCGTAACAGGTACAAGCAAGCAGAATCTGACGGTATTGCTGCTCAATGCTAGAAGTCTAAACCTCAAAATGCACTCACTGAAGGTACTTGGAGAACGTCGACATCTGTGCAGTGACAGAGACCTGGTTCAAGGTTCCAGAGAGTACCCCTGCATTACCAGGCTATAATTCATACCACACCTTTCGGCCACCTAACCTGGACCGAAACACTAAAGGTGGAGGCGTGTCCATATTCATTAAGGATATCCACACCTCCAGGCTAGTTGCTCAGCATAATGCATCCGAGATTATCCAAGTGCAACTAACTCTGGGCAAGACCGCAATCCAAATTGTAGCTTGCTACAGATCCCCCACTATGCTCCAGGATTCCCACTCCTCATTTCTTGATACACTGGAAAATATTAGGGTACAACCTAACACCCTAATAATGGGCGATTTCAACTACCCCACCATTAACTGGGAAAACTACTCATGTGCCAACTTTTGTGCTCAATGTTTTCTGGAATTCATAAATTCCAATGCCTTGGATCCACTTATCCACACCCCCACCATGGGCAACAATATCCTAGACCTGGCTATTACCAACATGGGCAACATGAGCTCCACATCAGATGTCAATTCCTCGTTGGTCAGATCCAACCACAAGCTAATCACCCTAGACATCCACATCCCTCCCCCACCCCCATTAGGGAAACCAACAACTTCACGCTTCTTAAGACAGAAGTGGCAAACTTCATGACACCCATGCTGATGGACAATAGAGGTATAACTGCCAAATCCTACACAAATGCACTTTATAAGCACTTACATGAGTGCATGGATCGTGCAATCCCTAACAGAACCAAGATGCTATCCTCCAAAAAAAGAAGTCAATCTTGTGGTCACCTGCTATAAACAAGCTCTACAACAGAAGAAAGAAAATGTTGCAAAAAAGAGTAAAATCCCATGACTGAAGGAACTCCCTGGTCAGCCTCAGTAAGAGGCTGTGATCCCTCATAAAATCCTCCAAAGCTAGTTACGAAAACAAAATCACCACTGACTCTAAAGGCAACCACAAAGCATTCTATAGCTGTGTCAAGAATCTCAATGGCAACACTCAGATCTGCTCTGAGTTACAGCACAATGGCACTAAATATACAGAGCCAACTGATATTGCCAACATCCTGGCAGACAAGTTCAGTGCTAACTTTACCCCCCTCTCATCCCCCAAAGGGCCTATCTCTATACCAAAACAATGCAAAGTTCCTGTAATCACGGCTGCACAGGTAAAAAACACACTCTCCAAAGCCAAGAACACAACATCCCAGGCTGCGTTCTACATGAACTACAGAATGAAGTGGCACCCCACCTAAGTACCATGTTCAATCATAGCCTCACTTCAGGCTATGTGCCCACTGAATGGAGCACAGTGATGGTTATCCAACTCCACAAAGGGGGGAGCCACCATGGACCCCAGAAACTACTGCCCCATTAGCCTGACGAGCCTGGTCTGCAAGGATATGGAACGTATTATCATCGAACTTATAAACAATGACATTGGAAATCTCCAAACTCTGGACCCCACCCATTTCGGGTTTGTCAAAGGCCGATCATTTCTCCCAAACCTGATAGACTTCTTTGAAGCGGTCACCAAAGCCGTAGATGAGGGTAAGGTGGTTCACACAGACTATCTAGATCTCGCCAAGGCTTTCGATACCATCCCCCACTCTGGAATTATAGATAAACTCACTAAACTAGGTATAAATCCCTGTCACAAGATGAGTTGCCAACTGGCTCACTGACAAAACCCACAATGTGAAAGTAGCAGCCTCCAAATCCAACTTCAGGCCAGTGACAAGTGGAGTACAACAGAATTCAGTCCTGGGTCCTCTCCTGTTTGGTATCTACTTCTCTGAAGTGCAGGCTAATGCAGAAGGTCTTTGGTTAATGAAGTTCACAGATGACTGCAAACTAGGAGCTATAATCAAAACTCCAAAAGATGTGGACATCCTACAAAAGGGCCTCGCTGAGACAGATGCCTGGTGTCAAAGCCATGGCTTCAAGCTCAATGCCAAAAATTGCATTGTCAACCCTTTTGGTAAAAACTCTGTACCCATGAACAACCACATAGACGGTAGTCTACTTAACACTGAAAGTGTGATAAGAGACCTTGGGACAGTAGTCTCTCCTTTGATAATCACATCGCCACAGTAGTCAGGAAATCCTTCTACGTGGCACACCACATCACAAAAGGTTTCTCATCCAGGAAAAAAGAGGTCATTGTTCCCCTCTACTCGTCACTCATTAGACCCATTATAGAGTACAATGCCCCTTTTGGTATGTACCTCATAAGACATCTACAACAACTAGAAAGGCAGTAGAAATACCTCAGAAAGAGAATTACTGGCCTCAAATAGATGCCCTATGCAGACCGTCTCAAAAAACTGTAGCTTTACGCCATCACATATCGCCTACTCAGAGGCGATCTCTGCCTAACACACAAAGCTATGTCAAACCCAGAGCTTTTGGATTTGCTCCACGTAAAGAAATCCCAATCCCTCTGAGCTGCACACTCTTGGGGCCTAAACCTTGTCACCACAATAAACAGAACATGCTGGAGGGATAGATTCCTGTCTCAGAGATTTCCTATACTCTGGAACAAACTACCTATCTATATCAAACAAAGCTCCTCATTAGCACTCTTCAAGAAAAATCTTGATGATTGGATGGGAGATAGGAAATTCACCCAGGGATCACTTCTGTGGCTTTGCTCGACAGTGGCACAGGAAAATAATTTTCTTGGGTGGCGAAAGTCAGGGTACCTTTTGGCTAGGCTTATATAGGCCCTAGGGCCAATAGCCTAGTAGCTACCTATAAACCTATGTTAGGTTGGACCCTAATATTCTCCAGGTTGCTTAGGAACATGGAGTGTGAGTCTGTGGACATGGTTGGGGACCTATAGCAGGCTACGACCTGAATCACTGTCTTACTCAATGTTAGCTGCACCTAAAGTATCTCTGGTGCCTTATGTTGAGCTACCAGTCTGGAAGTGTGTGCATCTTTTATGAATATGGAAACACCACCACCTTTAGAGCTTTGGTCCATTATCTGGGGCCGAAAGGTGTGGAATGAGTTATAGCCTGGTAGTGCACTGATGCTTTCTGCTGCCTTGAACCAGGTTTCTGTTACAGCAGTAATGTCAATGTTCTCCATTTTAAGGAGGTCTTCAAATGAGTGTATTTTGAGCAGTATAACCCTCAAACTGCATTTGTTTGTAGCTGTTACAGTGGTAATTTGGTTTTTGGAACACCTCCTAAAAAAGCACTATAGGGGTGGCAGGAGCCTTAGCCAGTATCCGGAAGCTCAGGGGTGACAGATGCAGGCCATCTCTGGCAAAGCATCAAGGTTTTCAATCATGTCATCCCAGGCAGACAAATACTGGACTCCCCTTAGAATGACATCAGAAACTTAGCCGATTGTTGAAATCTGTCTTTTTCTGCTTGTACTGTAGTATCATTCTGGGTGATGGTAGGAAGCTGCTCAGCACTAGGGTCATACCCGCCTAGGCTACATAATCTGACAGCTCCTCCATGTCTCTTTTCATATAGTCCAGAGATTTATGTCTCAGGTCATTCACACCCACATGTACAATGACAGAGTCATATTTGTACCTGTTGTTGAGGGACTGAGTGCGTGTGTTATGTGATGGATCCTGGCACCTGACAGGCAGCTGACTGATACTTTCTCCTTATTCAACCTAGTAAGTGGAACGTCAGTGTGCCTCACTATCGAGTCACCTATGACTAGTCTATTGG
The DNA here is from genome assembly GCF_019279795.1 of Protopterus annectens. Lineage (NCBI taxonomy): Eukaryota > Metazoa > Chordata > Ceratodontiformes > Protopteridae > Protopterus > Protopterus annectens. The sequence continues at coordinate 488,927,175 of NC_056736.1, read as the reverse complement.
GCATGCTGTTTTGCCTTAGAGGCTTTAGTTCAATGCCACACTGTTTAGGAGAGTTATGTGTCTCATGATTAGTGTTGTGTTGTGGTGGTCAAATGCATTTCTGCCTTGGAGGTCTCTGCTGTTTGGGTAGATTTTTATTGAGATCCTCCGTGAAGATAGGTGTGTGGTTTGCATTTTTATGTGAAGGCAGTGCTGGTGTGTGTTCTGGAGGGCTTTGTGTTCCATGTGGTGTGGTGCAAGTGTTGACCATCTCCTCTTGACCAGCTATTCTGGTCTTGGCTGGAGAGTGTATGGCTTCCAATTTGGATATATAAGTGCAGCTCTTGCGAGTCTGAGTGTTGGGAGGTAAGAAAAAAGGGTTGTCGGTGTACATGAGGCAGTTGCTACATTGCCTCAAGATGCCCAAGTTCACCAGGTTAAAAGGAAAAACCACAGGGAACTAACCTTTAGACATGCCTGGAGGGGTGGGCATTAATAATAAGTACTGGAGCTGTTTCCTTGTAGAACGTTTAGTACTAGTAGCTCTTTTGTGTGCTACAATAATTGCTACAAGAAGTCTTGTAAATTGCTAGACTAATAAGAAAGTAAAAGTGCAGGAGAGGAGAGAACTAGCAGATCTAAGTTAAAAATTGAAGAGCAGACTTTTTGGCACCGCTCAGAAGCTTACAAACAGTCCTGGATACAGCAAATATGTATCTGGACTACACTAGTTACAGGAAAGGTGGGAAACAAGCACAAACACAGGCTTTTATACCAGAAAGTTGAAAGAGATGGAAAAACTACTCAAACTGAGAATAAACTACAATTTCTGGGCCAGAAACCACTCCTCTTGTGGTAGATTGGCTACCTAGTGCTTACCACTCCCACTGATAAGCTGGAAGCCTTCCCTCCAATACAGAAAGTGTCATGTTCCTTGTACTGGGAAGAATGAGTGATGCATGTTCAGGAAAAAAAACAGCCTCACTATATGAAACAGTATCTGAGAATCACATTACTTATTTCAAGTAGTCAGCTATTATCAATTAAATTATGCTAATTTAAAGCAGAATACATATGACAATGTAAAATACTGACTGATCTTTATCAGACATTACAGTGACATTCTGATTCAGATAGACATCTGGCAATAAAAAATGTATAGGATCAACTAATTTTTGGGAGTAAAAACTGTACAAAGCAGTTTGTTTATATGTTTCTAAAATATTGATTTGTAAAAAATCAACCAGTGGACACCATTTCAAAATTATGGAAAATGTCATAGACTTCACAAAAAATAATGCAGACCTATGGACATCAGTATTCTACAAATAGATTACACTGACAGTAATGCTCTCTCCATTCCACTGTAATTAAGTTCATACTTGTCCTGCTTTTTTTCTAAACTTGATGATATTACTTGGAAATTGCTAACTCTGACAGAGCTCAGAATATATTGTTTAAACTGTGTACCTCAGAATGAATAATAGTGTAATAGATTGCAGTGGTTTTGATTTTAGAGTGGGTCATTATATATATATATATATATATATATATATATATATATATATATATATATATATATATATATATATATATTCATGGTGGTGCAGCAGTAGCGTTGTTGCCTCACAGCAAGAGGTTCTCCTGTTCAATTCTCGGTTGGAGTGCGGGGAGTGCCTTCTGTGTGGAGTCTGCATGTCCTCCCCACGGTTGGGTGCGCATTCGAAAGACATGTGTAAATGGGCGTGCCTTCATTGAAGGTTGAACGTCTAGCTGGCACCTAGGCATTCATGAAAATCTACTGCCAATCATTAGCAGACCTGAGTTCCGCTGTGGCGACCCCTAACTGGGAAAAGCCGAAAGACAACATATATACATATATATATGTGTATATATGTGTATTTTCATAGGTCTACAACACAAGACCGAACTACCATATAACTGAAACTCAAAACGCAGAGACCAAAAAATGAACTGTCAAAATCCTGAAATGTCAAAAACCTGGCTATCACATAACTGAAATTACAAAACACCGACCAACCTCAACTGCAAAACTATACAGGAACCGCAAACACATTTTCAACATATATTACCCTACAACATTAAATCCTCTCATTACAAGCCAAAAACAGTTAAAAACATAAAGTATGACAGAAAACGCAAACAGTACGCTCATCATCAACATTATAGCAATGGTAAACTACCCTAACTAAATCCAACCAATGTACCTAACCACAACCAAACCATGCCCACCAACCAATAACAGAAAACACGAAACATCCCACTGAATATTCATAATGGTAGCTATAGCACTGACATGAATATTCATTGCAAATATATATATATATATATATATATATATATATATATATATATACACACACACACACACACACACATATATATATATATATATATATATATATATATATATATATATATATATATATATTTAATTAAAAAACTTCCGAAACTTAATTAAAAAACTTCCGAACTTACTTTTCCGCACTTGAGAAAAGAAAAGAACAGGAAATAATGGAGTCTGACACCAAGCGGGTACAGTTACTGAGCGCTTTCGTTCGTTTATTGGAGTAATTCGAACTTCATCAGAGTAATAGCATTACAAAAGAGAATCATGTTTTATACTTTAGTAGGTCATGCCCATTGTTAATAAGGTGTAAAATGCTGCAAAACTATTGGTGGAAAAATAGCTGATAGGACCAATAGTAACTAATGCACACAGTTAAAACAAGCTGTTAAATGCTGTAAAACTATAGGTGAATGCTAGCTGAAAGGACCAATGGCCTTGGAGACCGACGCAACGCTCTCAGCAGGCATAGCACAGCCTGCAACAACTTCACCAAATTTCTGTTCCTGGTAGTTGAACAAATCCGTCCATTTTACGGAGACTACAACACTCTCCTTGAACTAAAAGAGCTTAAATGGCAGCTGCTTCTACAGGCCGACTCTCCCCCAGGCCTTAACGAAAACTTAAATGTTAAATGCGCTTTGAAATGGTACAACTAACCATTCAAAAGCACACCCACTTTCCCTGACAGCTTAGCCATTCAAAACCCTCCCAACCCAGGCCTTGCCATTGGTCCTTTCAGCTAGCATTCACCTATAGTTTTACAGCATTTAACAGCTTGTTTTAACTGTGTGCATTAGTTACTATTGGTCCTATCAGCTATTTTTCCACCAATAGTTTTGCAGCATTTTACACCTTATTAACAATGGGCATGACCTACTAAAGTATAAAACATGATTCTCTTTTGTAATGCTATTACTCTGATGAAGTTCGAATTACTCCAATAAACGAACGAAAGCGCTCAGTAACTGTACCTGCTTGGTGTCAGACTCCATTATTTCCTGTTCTTTTCTTTTCTCAAGTGCGAAAAGTAAGTTCGGAAGTTTTTTAATTAAGTTTCGGAAGTTTTTTAATTAAGTTTTGAAAGTTTCTTCCTAGTTCAATAGTCGGTTATACATAAATATATATATATATGTGTGTGTGTGTGTGTGTGTGTGTAAGCCAATAAGTTTATCCAATTAGGTAGCACAATTATGAACTTGATATTCCTAACAAATTAGATTTCTTATAGAAGCTGTAATTCTCCTATAACAATATAATTCATAATATCGAGTAGCAACAGGATAAGTCTCAAGATAAATATGGATATAAATCTTGCTCCAAGTTTACAAGGTTCTGAGTTGTGTCTGGAGCAGCTGTCTCTCCTCATGCATAGAAATACAATACTCAAAAAAAATGTGCACATACTTTAATAGAACTGCTTTCCATTTTGATGTCAGATGGAAGAAGAAAAAAATATTTGCATTTTCTTTGAATAGTTGTGACCTTTGATGCCATTATAATAAGGAGCAAAAGGACTGGGGACTGCCCACCAAATAATACACCTTTTCAGGACGTGTCCATTTACAATCCTCTGATAACTGTAAACTGCACATTACAATAGATATGGACTGGCTTAGCAGAACATTAGAAACCTCACTTGCTTACCACAATGCAGGTAAAAAAAAGCCCAGTATAATTTTACCTTTTCTTTTGGATAAACCTCAAAATGGCAAAGCTGCGACTTAAAATTTTGAGTGCAAATATATTTTTTTTGGCTGAGATCTGTTTGTATTCTGGTGGCACCATAGCTGGACTGAATTAAAAACATAATTTCTCCTCATTCTGACAATATATTGACAACGTATTGAAGGACAGTGCTGATGGTTACTTCTGTGGCAACAACAGACTAGAAGTGTTGGTGCAATTTTGCCCACAAGTTTCTTCTGTTAATCACACGCAACGTTCTAAGGCAAGACAGTGCAGCTGTTCCGAACTATAACAACCTCATAATTATCCTGTCCAGTATTCACCTTGTAGAATGTCAAAATGGCATCAGGCTATTTAGCACTACATGTACCAAAATATAATAAATATAAGACTATGACGTACACAAACATCATGACATTATACCACTGCCTGTGCTGAAGCTTCTTTATATTTGGAAACACTTTTTAGTTTAATAATATTGGTTACTTAGGATATTAAGCTGTTTCCTGTCTTTTTTAAACATTATTCTAAACTGAATGCTTATTTGTTTTGTGTTAATGGATTATTATCCCCTGCAAATGGGTAATGCCCAGTAGCAGCCAACCCCCTGATATAAAACTGTAATAAATAAATAAAATGGGTAACCTAACAGTCTTTTCAGTTACATGCTATTTTGTGGTTCCCAGTGGGAGTGGGTGTACACCAGGGTTCAGCTCTGAGCCCACTGCTGTTCATACTGGTAATGGACTACATCAGCAAACAGGTTGGAGGGGTCAGAGCAACAAAGCTGCTGTATGCAGACGATGTGGCATTACAGGCAGACTCTGAGCTAGAACTTCAGCAAAGGATAGGTGAATGGAATGCAAAACTGAAGGCACATGGGATGAAACTACACACATATAAGACACTAGTAATGGCAGCAAACTGGGGAAATCAGAAGAAGCTGAGAATAGAAACAGAAGGGAAGATAGTGGAAAAGGTAAACAACTTCAACTATCTGGGAGGAGTAATTGAGGAGAAGGGTAGTCTGAATAAAGAGGTTAAAGCTAGAATCAGAGGGGCTGCAGCCAACTGGCATAGAGTATCAGGTGTAGTCTATAATAGAAGAATGCCAAAGAAACTGAAAAGTAAGGTGTACAAAACAGTGGTGTGACCAGTACTACTGTATGGGAAGTAAAGGAAGAACAGTTAAAGAAGCTAGAAGTGATGGAAATGAAGTACCTGAGGAATGGTGGCAGGATGCACACTGTGGGACAGACGAAGAAATGAGGACATAAGAGCAGAAGCCAAAGTAGCTCCGATTGCAGAAAATATCAAAGAGAACAGATTATGGTGGTTTGGGCATGTGTGTAGAAAAGCAGAAGGCAATCTGGTGAGGAAGATTTGGGAAAGACAGGAAGAAGGTAAGAGGAAGTAAGGATGTCCAGCAAAGAGGTGGATGGATTGTGTGAAAGAAGATCTTTGACAATCAGGCATGAGTGTTGAAGAAGGCAGGAGTGTGGCACTGAATCGAGAGAGTTGGCGACAGTTAACACTATACCCTGACCCCATGTAGAGAAATGGGAAAAAGGGGCTGATGATGATGATGATGTTATTTTGTGGTTGTCTTTTGGCATGGAGCAAGTAAATTTATGGTGAAAAAAAAAAAAAAAAAAATATATATATATATATATGGGAAAGGAGTTTGGAAACCATCATGAAGTAAAGCATGTCAAGGGACAAAAATCTGGGTCAAAATAATGCATATTATTATTATTATTATTATTATTATTATTATTATTATTAAATACATCATGTCACAACTAGTTCACTGAAGGATAAGGCATGACAGTCTATGTGTTAACTAAGATGTTCCCGTATTTCATTTGCTGTTGCTAAGAATAACAGTAATGCAAATCAGCTGCTTGAGAAATAGATAATTATGCTGTGAGATACATAAACATGCTTCAGTTATAATTGTTTATGTACCTGATGAATCTATGCAAAACTCAGTCACCATTAATTTATATGGATGGTGAACGAATAAATGACATAAATTTGATATAGTTTCATAGAACTGCAAGTAACCATATTAAATATTCTAATTCTAGATCTTTAGTGGTCCCTCACGGGTCAGTGTGTGTGTGTGTGTGTGTGTGTGTGTATGTATGTGTGTGTGTGTGTGTGTGTGTTTGTGTCTTCCCTGCATGCAGATCCATTGTGTCATGTAACTGATTCCTTAAAAGACAATCTTTTCAAATACAACACAAAGTCAAGTAAAATTCTCCATAGCAGTTAGCGATAAAGATGCTTTTGTAGGAGGCCAAATCTTTTTGTATCATCATTTGAGTGGCCCATGCACACTACACTTCTACAATTTAAATATATTAAGTCCAAGGATACACAGTCTTTGAGTTCAGGAAATACTTGGAATTTGCTTAAACTATGTGTATTCCCAAACCACTGGTGTGTTGTGATAATAAATTTAAGTAGCTGGGATGTGATGGCAGATGAGATGCTTCTTGTCCATGTAGTTACGGTAATAATGACTGGTTCCAGGAGCTCCATTTTGTCATGTGTCTTTCTGAAACAGTATTGTTTGCTTTGCAACTCTGCACTTTCTGTATTTTTCATTTCTATCAGGCTATCCACTTTGGCAGGCAAGTACTGGAAAAGGTGTTGACAGGAAAATAAATACACAGGTACATGCCCATGTTCACGAGACAAACTTCTTAATGTCCATAAGTCTGATAACTTATCAGGAGATGCCCTATACTCAGCTAATGTCACTACACTGTGGACCTCAACCCTTCTCTCACTGAGAACAAACATCCTCCTCACCTTCAAAACTGAACTGAAAAAATACCTGTCAGACTGTTTGCTTTGCGCTTTCTCAAACCCTCAGTAACCCCTCACAACTTAAATATCATTTCTGATTGACATCTATGAACTAAATTGCCATAAATGTTTCCATATCATAACATTTCACTAAACTATCTGTAAATATTATAAGCATACCTACCCCTTCTGCAATATCTTCTAACAAAACAACTTTTACTGCCTAATTTAACAACTTTTGGACCTCACCTCACATTATCTTCATCTTAACAGTCATGCATAACCTAAAATCTTCCCCTTCTTGTCACCCTTAATTTCCTCTCTCTCTTTGACACTCAGTTTCTCCACAGTTTGTCTCTAGCACTAGCAAGAAACAACACAAATATAATTCTATTGCTGATCCGATGACTTAGACTGATAAAGTCCTGACTACAACCCAGGTGACCCGGGTTTGGTTAGCATCTCAGGCAATGGACGGAGTGACAGGGAAGGATGACTGTGCCCATTTTGGAGAGTGGGAAGTATATGGGTTTCTCTTGAAGATGATCTGTTATGGTGGCCAGGGATGTCACCAGAAGGAGGCATGGTCAATGGGTTGGATTGAGCCTGACTGAGTTGCTTCAGAGGCAGGTTGATATGCCGCTAGCCCACATTGCACTCCTATTGAGTGGCCAAACCACATTGCACAAAGGGGTGGGGGGATGGGTAGGCCAAGTAAGATCTCCACCAGATAGAAGCTCAGACATGCTGCAGTCCATTGTTTTAGATCTTCGACCAACTCTAGCAATTACTATAATAAGTTGGGGGGGCGCGGCATGTCAAGGAGACCCAGAATGGACAGGGAACATGGGTCAGGACAGTATAAATGACATGAGTACAAGGAAAAAAAAAAAATATATATATATATATATATATATATATATACATATATATATATATATATATATATATATATATAAAATATGTTCCATTCCACTTCTATATTTTTATGTAAGTACAATATGTAATCACTACTAAATCTTCCACTTCCTCTCTTGTGCTATACTATACTAAACTCACAGACCACCCTAACTATGTGTAGCACAATCTGCTAATAAATGAAGCATTAATTTTTATTCATTCTCAAGCTGGACAGTCCTTGACATTTCTGTCACTATAATTCTTGCAAAATAATTTTATTATATTTATTATGTTTAAACAATTGATGTCTTGATTCTTTTTAGCTTTTGTGTTTAAACCAAAATGAAGTATACCAGTGCCGTAATAACCCAACACTCAAGAATGTTGCAAGGTAGTGAATTAAAAAAATATCAGTCACATGACTAAACCATTACCTAGGTTTAAAGTGCACTTGCCACTAAGATGCAAAAATAAATAAAAATTCACTTGGGAACTGAAATTAGAGGATGTATGTAGAAAGAAAACTGATTTGGCAGTTGTGGTTTAATGCAGGCCAATTTCCTGGGTAAAATGACACTATATCTATTAACAGTGTGTTAAAATTAACAGCTGCCAAGTTGCAAATTCAACAAATGTGGAATTTCTACTGTGTTATGTGTGTTTTCTATAAATACCTACCTCTTTTTAATTGTTATGTTTCTTGAAATGACAGGATGTTAACAAAAATAAAAACATTTGTGGATGTTACTTTTATAATTAAAACATTTTATTTGCATTTTAATATTATTTTTAAATATTTGAATATTTATTTATTTTTTATCTTCGTGGGCAAGTGCACTTTAAACATAGGTAATGGTTTAGTGACGTGACTTCTCAATGGGTTATTTAAATCTGTGACATATTGTAAAAAACAATTCTGATAAAGTCCTTACTTTTTTGTATGAAATTACTTAACTCCAATAAAGTTCTTTATTTATTTCACTACCCGGTGGAATTGTTGAGAGTTGGGTCATGTGAATTGTGGCAACGGTGCATTCCATTTGGTTCTTAGTTTCTTGGCACTGGGAACTCCTTTGCATTTGTGCTTCTTTCCTAGTTTCTGTGCTTGCATAACCAGTGTAACTGTGCATTTAATGTCATTCATTATTGTTAAGAGAAAAAGTTTTAAAACATACTGTTATTTGTCTTTTTCCTGTTCTTGCAAAGTGAACATGTTATTTGTTGGGATATGCCTATCAAAGATGGGCCTCATCTGTGAACAAAATGCAGCATTGCTTATGAACCTGAATGATATCTGTTTTCTGCATTTCAGAATAAAGAGATTTGGTTATAGCTCAGTGAAGCCTGGGATAAGGACGCATGGCCGAGTAAGAGTTAATTTACTGGGGCAGGCTGTGTGTCCTGGAAAATTTGAGCTACCGTTGTTGAATTGAACATTCTGTACTTCTTGAACATTCTGTACTAGCTGTGGGTTTGAGGTAATTTGTGATAAACATGTTTACCACATATGTTTTTCATAGCCAACTGTCAACGGTCAGAAATGTAACAAAAAGGTGTTTTGCTTGCAATATAAAAGTTGATGTCAGTAAACAAGTTGATCAGATCAGATCAGATCAGATCAGAGGAGATCAGATCAGTCCAGACCGGACATCTTGGCCAACATGCTGTGTAATCTTGTTAACTGCTAATAAAGGAAAATTCATCACCTGAGGCAGATGTGACTCGTTTGAATTTTTTCTTCTGACATTTTGGTCCTTCGGACCAGAAACCTTTACGAAGATACGGATCAGATCTACAGAGAGACCAAAAAACCTGTGCAGGTGAGGGTTTCTCATCTTAAGATTCCCTCGACTGAAAGCCCTCTGACTGATTTGTCGTTGAAAAGAGGCCGGCCGCTCTCTGATCCCTATCTGAGGGATGGTTTCTGAACAAAAAGGGGAAACGGAGTCTCATCTGGTTCAGGTAGGATGAAAAATAAATTTCTTTTAATTTAATTTAATCTTGTCAACAAGGTTTTATTTTTAGTTAAGGATGGGTAGGATTACTTGTTAAGATTATTTTGTTAGGGTCACCCGTTAAGATAGTCCCATTTTATAATAAGCCCTGTAAAATAATTTTGATACAGTCCTAAATACCTGAGGGAAAAAAAAAAAAATGGGAAGGTAAAATAAGAACTCTAGGGGAAACATGGGTTCGAGTTGCTGCAAGTGTGAAAGTGATGCCTGTTTTAATGTTGATGCTAAGTATATGAAAGGTTTAAACAAAAATAATGTTAAATTTCTGAAAAACTGGAAATTGAGATATGATTTTGATAGTACACTGAATAAGAATGCCTGTGCAAAATTGGTTAGAGATTTGAAAAGAGATGTGGGAACTAGAACTAAAAAACAAAGACAATTGGGATTTCCCCAAGCACAAAAATGGTTAGAAGAGGCAAATAAATGAGCTATAAAAGAAAAACAGTGCCAGGAAAAAGAAAAAAATAAATCAAAAGGGATCACTGGTGCCAAGTGGAAAAGTAGCTTTATTTTTAGATAAGGAGGATGAGCATACAGTTTCTGCGGTACAAAGGCAGGCAACTTCCCCACCGTATGGGGAAATTGCTGCTGCTGTACCGGCAGAACCTCCTCAATATCAGTCTGAAGATGTGGGATCTGTACAGCAGGGTGGGTTATTGGCTGCTCAAGGAAACGCTGTGACCCCTCCAATTTACCCTCAAATTCCCGTAGTACCCAAGGTTGCTTTGCAACAAGTAGACCAACCTATGCAGTTAAGGTTGGGACCAGCAGGGCAAGTACGTTGGGCCATTAAACTTTCTGACCACTCAGAAGCCCTTCCCTTAATACAAGTTGCAAACCCACAAGCAGGGGATGTTGGACAAGAGCCAACTATTTTAGTTTATCGTCCCTGGGCTAGAGAGGATATAAAATGAGCTACGGATGGTATTCCTCATCCCAAGGTTAATTTTCAAAAGTTTTCTGAGGACATAGTTGGTATGCGTTTAAGTTATCATCTAAATGGTTTAGAAGTAGAACAAGTAGTGTGACAACTCCTGGGTCCAGATTGGCACTTCGTTTGTGGTACTTGGACATGTAAGGCAGATGACGGCACTACATTAGAGCATAATTCTGGGGTGTTAGACACACGAGTCACTGATCTGTTGAAGAGAATTTCTGATAAGTGGCATCCAAGAGCAGATTGGACAGTAATAAATCAGTGCATCCAAAATGATGATGAATCTGTAGATCACTATATTGTAAGATTGACAGAAGTGTTCAGTAACCATTGTGGAATGATGATTCCGCAGGATCAGACTACTGATAGTCCGTACGAACAGCAATTGAAAAACGCTTTTCTTAAAGGTTGTAAGGCTCCGATAAATAGCTTTATAACTAAGCATATGGTTGATCACAGAACATGTAGACTGCAACCTTTGTTTGAATATGCACGGCATGCTGAGCGACATTTCAATTTAAAAAAGAAAAAGAAAGTACAAGTGTTAGCAGTAGGGGATGATGGTGGTATATTTTTGGTACAGGACCAAAGGGGGCAAGGGCGCCGTGGTGGCGTACAAAGACTTGGGGGCCCGAAATGGGACATGTCAAATAAACCGGGTGGACATTCAGAGGAATATGAGGGGAGGTTAAAATGTGGAGAATGTTTTAAATGCGGTAGACGTGGGCACTTTGCTGCCGACTGCGAAGAGTGGCAACATCCCCCACAGTTTACGAACAAGGGCTCCACATGACTATATGATAGTAAAGGAAGGCGCCAAATTCATTATTGTGATTATTGTAGAGAAGAAGAAAGCAAGAATGATTGTGATGATGATGAGGCAGACACTCTCTGCGATGAATGTCAGGACACCCAGGAAATTAAGGAAGGGTGGGATTGTGACTGTGAAGTCATAAACCTGGCACATTTGGGTATTGCTATGCATCTGGATCAAAAACTCATGATAGAGTTTTTGGTTGAGGGACAGAAAGTGGAGTTTTTATGTGATTCAGGTGCATCGCGTACACTTTTGGGTCCAGCAGTTCTACCCCCGAACTGCGAAACAGATGAGTTTGTCCTTGTGAAAGCGGCAAACGGGAAAATCTATAAGGAACCACTGTCTCATCCTCTATTGTTCACAGATCCGCAAACAAACCAAACTGTTAGGTGTAGGGTAATTATATCGAAAGTTTGTCCAGTTAATTTGCTGGGAAGAGATTTGATGCATTTGTTTGGAATAGCGGCAATTCCCACACCTAAAGGCATTGAGGCGAAAAGGTTAGCGGATGGCTTGGTGGTACAAGGAATACAAAACTTGTTTTACTGGTATAGCCAGGACTTGATTTCAAATGGGCCGGGGAGGGTTGATACAGATTTGATCAACCTAGCTTTAAGTAAATCTAGGAGCGGGTCACCGCAGGTTGCGGCACACTTATATTGTACTATGTACTACAGACAGGCCCCTGGTCCGGATAAAGAATTTGAAAAAGAATTCTTTAGGCACAAATGTGCAAGGATAATTTTGAATGATATGTTTTGGGATAAGCAAGGTAATACAGTAGTGACCTGTACTTTGACCAAGGAAATGAGTTCTTTATATCGCTCAGGTTATAGCCCACATATTTCAATTACTAAAGCGGTGGGGACACATTGGGTAGATTTGGCGAAAAAGGTAACAAATTGGGACACAATGTCCGAAAGTCAGTTGAAGGATCAACAGATCCAGGTACAAAGATTAAATTGGGTGACTTGGGCACAACCAAGTGTGCACCTCAGGGATGACAAAACAGAAATGGCATGACAAATCCTCCTAACTCAAGAGGAAGATAGTGCGTTAAGTGCCTTATCTGTAGATTTATGGTCAAAAGGTAAAGGGGATGTAGGACTGATGAAAACAGCAGATAAAGTTTGTATTACTCCAAAGTCAGGTTTTAAACCTCGTAAGCACCAATACCCACTAAGTAAACAAGCAGAGGAAGGAATTAAGCCAGTCATTGAGCAGCTAAAACAGGTAGGAATTCTTGTTGAATGCCCAGATTCGCCCTGCAATACTCCGTTGTTTCCTGTAAAGAAACCGGCTGGGTCATGGAGGTTGGTTCAGGATTTACAAGCAGTTAATTTGGCTGTGATCCCAAGAGCACCGGTGGTCCCTGACCCCTATACATTACTTAATGATTTATTACCTCAGCACAGATATTTTTCTGTCATAGATATAAGCAATGCCTTTTTCTCCATACCACTACATAAGGAGAGTAGATTTTGGTTTGCATTCACTTATCAAGGTAAAAGATACACCTACACCAGATTGCCACAGGTCTATTGTGAGAGTCCAACAATATTCGCACAAGAAATGGCTGCGAATTTAGCTCAGTTTGTTCCCCCAGCGGGAAGCCAGGTTCTGTTGTATGTAGATGATATTTTGTTGGCCTCACCCACGCAGGAAAGTTGTAGAAAGGATACCCTTGCCCTTCTTAGTTTTTTAGCTGAGCAAGGACATAAGGTAAATAAAGAAAAGTTACAATTGTGGAAAGCACAAGTAAAGTACAATTGGAGAACAAAAGAAAACAAGCAATTCTTGAGGCACCTATGCCTACGAATAAGCGGGAGATGATGTCCTTTTTAGGTGTGACTAATTTTTGTAGAAGTTGGATCCCTAACTATGCTGAGGAAGTAGGGCCATTGACCACACTGATCTATGATACTCCCATGGCAGCTAAGAATAATATACAGTGGACAAATAAGGCAATACAGGCATTTATTAGAATTAAGCAATTGATAGCAGGATCCTCTGTTTTGGGTTTTCCAAACTATTCTAAGCCGTTTGTACAAATGATTGATTGTAAGGGAGGATATATGACTTTGGTTCTGGTACAAGTACATGGGGATAAACAGAGGCCGATAGCTTTCTACTCCTCCAGATTAGATCCTGTTGCAAGAACATTGCCGCATTGTGTTCAAGCTGTAGTGGCGGCCGCCATGGCAGTACAAGCCTCAGCATCATTAGTTTTGTTTCACCCATTACAATTGCTGGTTCCACATTCAGTAGCTACTATACTTTTGCAAGATAAGATAACCTTTTTATCTCCTAGTCGACATTTGTTGTGTATGACAGTGCTACTGACACAGTCTCATATGACCATAGAAAGATGTACTACTCTTAATCCGGCGACACTTTTTCCGACTCCAGAAGAAGATACTCCACACATTTGTTTAGAGAGCATTCGTGACAAAGTACTTCCCCGACCAGATTTAACGGATATTACGTTGATAGATTCTGATCTCGTTTTGTTTGTAGATGGATCAGCAAAGAAAGACACTGTAGGAAAAACACTAGTAGGGTATGCTGTCACCACAGAAACTGAAGTTTTAGAGGCAAAAGGATTGTCAAACATTTATTCTGCACAGGCAGCTGAGTTGGTGGCTTTGACTCGAGCTTGTACCTTAGGGGAGGGTAAAAAAGTGACAATTTATACAGATAGTCAATATGCTTTCTCCACTGTACATGTTTTCGCTCAACTATGGAAGAATAGGGGAATGGTTACTGCGACAGGCAAACCAATAAATCACAGAGATTTAATTTTACAGTTGTTAGATGCAGTGCAACTACCACTTCAGATAGCGATATGTAAATGTTCCGCACATACCAACAGAAAAGATCCTGTCTCCAGGGGAAATGCCCTTGCTGATATGGCTGCAAAACAGGCAGCTCAAGAAAATGATTTGCTTTTACATGATAATGATTTGGAGCCCGGACACCTCTTAGACTTAGAGACACTAAAAGTAATGCAAACATTGATGACACAGAAGGAAAAATGTCGTTGGGTAAAATATGGTATCACTCAACAGAGTGGGTTGTATAGGGCATCAGATGGCAAAATGATATTACCCTCAAACCTTTTAAGGTATGCAGCATTGGTTAGCCATGGACCTGCCCATGTAGGAGTACAGACGATGATTCAAATAGTGTCTAAGGTGTTTTGGTGTAAAGGGTTTTCAACTTATGCAAAGCAATTCTGTTTATCTTGTTTATTATGTGCAAAGTATCATGCTCAGGGGGGAGTTAAAAAGTCTCAGCAGGCATTCCCTACCCCTCCGTATCCATTCCACACACTCTGTATGGACTTTATTGAATTGACACCCTCAGAGGGAAAAAGGTTCTGTTTGGTCATTATTGATGCTTTTTCTAAATGGGTAGAAGCTTTTCCAGTGAAACATCTGAATGCACAAACAGTAGCAAAGCTTTTGACTACAGAAATAATTCCCCGATTTGGCCTACCAAGACGCATTTACAGTGATAATGGGTCTCATTTTGTTAACCAGATTGTTCAGAAATTGGGTCAAGTGTTTCAAATTGATCTCAAAAATCATTGTGCTTACCATCCCCAATCAGCTGGACTGGTGGAAAGACACAACGGTGTCTTGAAGAGTAAGCTCCGCAAACTAATGGCAGAAACACATAGGTCATGGACTGCGTGCCTTCTGTTGGCACTCCTGTACATGCAAATCTCACCTTCCTACAAAGGACTTACACCATTTGAACTTTTGTTTGGGAGACCATATTACATCCCGCAGTGGCAAGGATTGTTGCCAGCGGAACGTGAGGGGGGTGAGGATCTAGCGGATTATATGAAGAAGCTTCTAAATGTCAAATCTCTTGTAACCAATGGCTCCTTTGCAGATTCCAGAAATGAAACCTTGTTAAGCGTGGCACCCGGGGACTGGGTGTGGATCCGAATTGTGAAGAGAAAGAATTGGTCATCCCCCAGGTGGGAAGGCCCATACCAAGTACTTATCTCGACACCTACGGCTGTAAAGATCGCTGAGAGGACTCCGTGGATTCATATCACCCACTGTAAAAAACTCAAGGCTCTTCCTTCTGCCATTGATATTGGTCAAACTCCACCGGACCTCTGAGCGCAAAGTCTGACTACAAAGGGGGATTAGCCCAATAGGGGTTAGTTCATCTCAAACCCAGTGAAGAAACCAACGGCGCGAGGTAGTCCTTAGGGAGGATGGCCATGTTCAACTGGTACTTGAACTGTTACATGATGATGATGATTTTGGTGGCGAAAGTAAATATGTCCATACGAGAAGGAACAGTTGCAAGAGAAAAAGGAATGGTGGTGCTGCAAGCGCAAACAGGTGTTACTACTGTGTTTAAGGTGAAACGAAGGAATTTTGGACTATTCTAAATGGAACAATAATAATTTCTTGACTCATGCAAAATACTTGTGCAATAGAGACTGTACATCCTGGTCAAGTGTTTGGTGGTCAACAGATGTGAATGGATGGGAAACAAGTGGTGCAGTGATACCAGAGAAAGATAAAAGCAGGCAACAAAGAATAAAAATTGCGCATTTCCAAGGTACCAGAGTAGTTACTATAACCATTGTGTCACCACAAGAAAGTGATTCAGGAGTTTATGGAATCGGAGTGTCTCTTCCAGCTAGAACTGATCCTTTGGGGCCCTCCAACTTAAAGTACAAAGCCTTAAGAATGCTACAAATAAAGCAGATTTTGCATTCACAAAAGAAGAACAATTGTTACTCGAGACAGGATTCGTACACCATAATAAATGGTTATCTTGGGTTAGATATAGTACCCGAAAAGCACATCGTGAGAACTGTATTTCTTGTGCTGAAGGTAAAGAGCAATTAGCAACAGTCCCATTGATGCAAGATGAAGGTAACCTGACGTGTCTGTTGAAATTATTCTTCAACAAAACTGAAGATAAATGCAAAGATGAAACTCAGCGTTTCCTGGTCATAAGCAAAGTTGAGAAACCGCCTGCAGCGATTTCCTATCCAAGTTCATATATGTGCATTTCCAGAGATGCCACAGGGAAAAATTATGGCAATATGGGACAGAACTATTGCAATGTTACCGTGAATGGCAATGGAAATCCATTTCTGGAGAACCAAACTCATAGTTTAGCAGACGTATGGTGGTTATGTGGAGACAACAAACTCAGATCAAGGCTTACTATTCCCTGGAAGGTAACTTGTGCACTTATAAAGTTAATTCTGCCATTCTACATTTTCCCAGTTCCAGCAAGCAATTTCGTAAGAGAACTTGAAATAAAGCCGAAGTGGTTGAGTAGGAGAAAAAGAGAGGCACCGAAGCAATCTTTCAATAACGGTGTCTACATCGATAGCATTGGCGTACCAAGAGGCGTACCTGATGAATACAAAGCAATAAACCAAATAGCAGCTGGTTTTACATCCATCTTTGACTGGATTCAACCTAATAAGAATGTGGACTGGATCAACTACATTTACTATAACCAGCAGCGTTTTGTGAACTATACCAAAGATGCATTGAAAGGAATTGCTGAACAACTGGAGGCCACTTCACAGGTGGCATGGCAGAATCGAATTGCGTTGGATATACTCCTGGCCAAAGAAGGAGGAGTTTGCAAGATGTTTGGGACTTTCTGTTGTACATATATTCCAAACAACACTGCGCCTGATGGAAGTATCACTCGAGCTTTGAAAGGTTTGGAGATGTTATCCGAAGAATTGGCAGAGAACTCTGGGGTAAATAATCCCTTTACAGATTTTCTACAAGTGTGGTTTGGAAAATGGAGTCATCTCATCAGCAGTTTCCTGGTGTCTATTGGAGTCGCTGTGGCTATCGTGGTGGTATATGGTTGTTGTTGTATACCCTGTATCAGAGGTCATCTACAAAGACTGGTTGATACTGCTGTTACGAAGACGATGTACCAGCAATTGCAACAGACTGGTGAAAGTGAATACATTGAAATGTGACTCTTTGCAAATGTTTTTGAAGTTTAAAAATTTGTCTTGCCAATGAAGTAATGTATGCAAAGAAAAACTTAGTTTTTACCATATATTGCTGAAATAAAAGACAAATAAAAGTGTTTTCAGGGGGGAAATGTTAAGAGAAAAAGTTTTAAAACATACTGTTATTTGTCTTTTTCCTGTTCTTGCAAAGTGAACATGTTATTTGTTGGGATATGCCTATCAAAGATGGGCCTCATCTGTGAACAAAATGCAGCATTGCTTATGAACCTGAATGATATCTGTTTTCTGCATTTCAGAATAAAGAGATTTGGTTATAGCTCAGTGAAGCCTGGGATAAGGACGCACAGCCGAGTAAGAGTTAATTTACTGGGGCAGGCTGTGTGTCCTGAAAAATTTGAGCTACTGTTGTTGAATTGAACATTCTGTACTTCTTGAACGTTCTGTACTAGCTGTGGGTTTGAGGTGATTTGTGATAAACATGTTTACCACATATGTTTTTCATAGCCAACTGTCAATGGTCAGAAATGTAACAAAAAGTTGTTTTGCTTGCAGTATAAAAGTTGATGTCAGTAAACAAGTTGATCAGATCAGATCAGATCAGAGGAGATCAGATCAGTCCAGACAGGACATCTTGGCCAACATGCTGTGTAATCTGGTTAACTGCTAATAAAGGAAAATTTATCACTTGAGGCAGATGTGACTCGTTTGAATTTTTTCTTCTGACAATTGTTGTATTGTAATCACTGTGGAGCTTTTCTCCCTGGGCCGTCACTAAAAATGATTTTTCTGCCCAGTCAGACTTTCCCGGTAAATTAATGCTGATAAGTACAAAAATAAAGGGAGAATTTCACATTGAATTTTATGTGTTAAATTTTAGAATATGAAATAAGAATAAATGAAACTGAAATAAAACAGAAACTAATTAACGATAAAGTAAGCACAGAAGATATAAAGATATAATTAGTGCTTGTGTAATTTTTGATGCCCCTACAGGAGCAATAAATTCTAATAACTGTATGTTTAGATTTTAGTGTCTCATAGAACTCCCTCTCCCTCATAATGCTAGAAACTAAATCTCTTAACTCTGATGATACACTGTCTCTGATAGCAAGGAACTACTTTGCTTTCTGGGAAATACAAATACTCCTACTTTCTCACAGGTAGTGCTACCTTGAACTTAAATGCTTTTTGCAGGTTTAGGGGGACACAACTTCTTTATAAAGAGAAGTGTTTCTCTCTATTTGTTATAGAATTTTTCTTGAGTAATTAATACAGACTATAGACAGTCCTAAAGTCAATTAAATAGGAGAAGGAAAATGTAAACAAGCTGTCAAGCTTGGTGTCCTTACCAGCAATATAAAAACCAGTAACTGCTCTAAAGATGTGTCTAACGAAATGAGACAGAGACAAATCTGTAGAAAATATGGGACAGGGATTTAAGTAGTTAAACAACCTCTTGAGGTGGGGCAGGCATTCCTTGTAAATCCACAAAGAAAGAGAAGATACTAAAGGTTGATTGAATGGTGCTAATATTTGATGGCGTGCCTTGTAGCTGTGCTTCCTGAATTCTCTGTGCTTTCTCATGTGCTTCTTATTATCCTGTATCTTTGACAGCTATAACGATGGGACACATTACTCAAGATAAAATGTCATATTCTGGCCTAAACACAAAGAATGTTCATCTACAACATGAACTTTATTGGTATATGGGTACTTATTATTTGTAGGAACTAGGATTAAGGTAACATTCTGATCAGAAACTGACTAGCAAAACTAGAACAAAGAAAAACAAATGTTTGTTTGTTTGTCTTTTGGCTTTTTTCGGTTAAGGGTCACCAAAGTGAAACTCCGGTCCGCTAATGATTGGCAGTAGATTTTCACGAACGCCGAGGTGCCATCTCGACATCCAACCTTCAACGAAGGCACGCCCATTTACGCATGTCTTTCGAATGGTCAT
Organism: Protopterus annectens; assembly: GCF_019279795.1. NCBI lineage: Eukaryota > Metazoa > Chordata > Ceratodontiformes > Protopteridae > Protopterus > Protopterus annectens. Next base: position 488,907,707 of record NC_056736.1, on the reverse strand, counting down.
CCAACCGCGGGGAGGACATTCAATAAATGCTGGATTTAATCTGTTAGGTCATGTTCCACATGTGAGATCACAAAGAACTGATAAGTTAGTCTCAGCACTTTCAGAGGATGGATCTGACAGTGGAGATACTAGATGTCTCCCCTCCAACAAAAAGCAGAGCAGCCTTAAATGTTTAGGAGGCAAGTCTTGGTAATCTTAAAGTAGCACAGAATAGTTTCACAGAATAGTTTGTTTTACCTTATCAACTGGGAAAATAATTTAATCACTTACATATGAAAGAATCATTGAGTCATCAAAACTGTCGGGTAAAGGGTAAAAGGCAACATATGGTTATCATAGCTGGAAGGTTATGACATCATGTCAGATAAATCTAATATATTTCTTAAGAGTGAATTCCAAAGTTATGGACATTGTGTGTGCCTAGATGCCAGGAATGCACTGAAGACAGACTCGCACCGAAGATTAATCTACAAGTTAGCTAATGGTGGAGTAGGGCCCAGGCTGCATACCTCTCACCTCTCCCTGATTTTGACTAAAATTGTCGCTCTGTACCTCTTAATCCCTCCAAACTCTTAGAGAAAAGTTGGGGAGTTACATTTAAAGTTGTGGATTTGCAGTTAATAAATAATGACAATGACTCCTTTTACTTCAGAAAATGTATGTTAATTCACATTTGCTTATTGTGTCAATGTCTTAAGTTAATAGTACTAATATTTTAAAAGTGTCCCTGATTGTCCCTAATTATTTGTCAATTTGTCTGTGATTCTGTTGACATTTCTCCTTGACTGTTTAAAGCTATGCCATGCTGGTGTATTGAGTTAAAAAATAAAGTGAAAATGTTATCCAGTTTACATGTGACCTATAACAAGGTTCAAATATGGATCAGTACAATCAGCATTTATGCAAAAGAGTTGTAAAGTAAATGGGACAAATATGATGAGAAAGACATTGTATGTTTAAATGTACTGCAACTTTATTCAGTGCAAAGGAATGCAGCATAAGTCACCAAGGTGACAAAAATCAAAGGATGGCTGCATAATGATTTATGAAGCAAAAACATAAAACCTGTAATGGAACATCTGTATAACTATGTCAGGTAATATAAAGGTTGGCTTTGGTGTGATCACGCAGTATGTAAAGCTGGGAAGAGTATGATACAGATGGAGACAGAGCAAGACACACACACACACACACACACACACACACACACACACACACACACACACACACACACACACACACACACACACACAATGGATTGAATTCTTCACACTACAGCTTTGCAAAAATGTTGACAGGATGGATGATTTTCAAATATAATATAATGTCTACGTCATTAATCATATGGAAAAATCTGCCTAAATAGACTGTGCAAAAAGATGGAGTGGATATGCCAGAAGCATTTAAGTACCTCAGAAGAATTAAAAAAAATCTAAGGGGCAGTATTTTCAGCTATTATGATAGCAGGGGGGCAATACCTGAAGGCTCAAGAGGAATGCCTATAGGTGATATAAAGAAGCATCTTTCACAGAAAAAGTCAAGTATGTGTGGAACATCTTTGCTGAATAATTTGTGAAATTAGAAACTGATAAGTAATTCAGTAATATTTAATGAGACATAAAACAGTTCTATGGAAATGCAGAGAAGAAAAGTCTCGATTAAAAAGGAATTTCAGCTTCTTCAGTAGGTAGGCTGACAGAGAGAGCGGAAGGAGAGGGTGGTGGTTCTTTATTTTTATGTTTCCACTTCCCTTCATCTGCTAACAGTTGTCCTATTAATGGTGGTTAAATATTGTTTTGCACTGTTGAGTATGTAATATCTTTGCCTTTTAGCCTGGGTTGTGAGCATACTTTTCAACCTGCAGACATTGATTATAGGTAAAAGGGCTGTTGAAAAGGAGGTACAGCAGCCAGAAATCTAGGCACCTAGAGTGGCCGCCAGATGCAGAGGGATAAATCCCTTACTTTGTCCACATGAGCCATGTTTGATTAGCAGCATGGGTGCTGCAGGGATTGGAGGGAGGAGGATGAGATTGAGTGTCTGACATCTTATTGCTAATGCTTGGGGGAGGAAGGCAGCCTTGGCTCATTGTAATACATCAGCATGATGTGTATGGCAAGGTCTGTGCTACATAAATGGTGTGTTTTACAGTTGGAAGGCTGCACACATGGAAGTGTGCATGTACTTCCTGAATGTAGTTATCTCAGAACGCACATGTTGGGTCATAGAGTTAAGGGCTACTCCTTGGCATCAGTATTTTTAAACATTTCTTCATGAAGTATAAGACCTGAAAATCGAATGGAGCAATTCTGCACTTTATTCAAAAAATTGATATCACCATGCATAAAATCACAAGTTCATTTGCTAACTGTTTCTCTGTTTCAATAAATCCATCCACCACCAATAGATCAAATGTGTCCAGCATTCAATGGCAAAGGCAGATATACACTATGAATTCTGATATGCTGTTAATAATTTATTTACTTTCTACAGTCAGTTGAGCTACACAAAAACCCTGGCAAATGTACCATATTTCTTTAGCTTCCTTTTGTTTGTCAAAATGCAGGATGGCTATTTTTTTAGCTTAAACCACTTCAAGTTTTTGGTTTCAGCATTGGAAAGTATTCTGTCCAGCAGCAAATACTATGAAGGGTGGGGTGTGTGGGGAAGGAGGGGTGTGTGGGGGGGTTGGGGTAGTGCATTTAGAGAGGAAGTGGACTACATTCTCAAAGTCAATGTACAATTGCATAAATGCTGGCTATCTCCTACATACGACATGCAATTAAAAATACTGTATCAGAACACATAATATTACAATAGATAATGAATGACCAATATTCCACAATTCATACATATGATTAGTAATATCTGATGTCAACCTCTGACATAATATTACAGTAGATAGTATATATCCAATATTCCACATTTCATACATAGGATTAGTAATATCTGATGCCATCCTCTCACATAATATTACAGCAGATAATGTATAACCCACATTCCACATTTCATACATATGATTAGTAATATCTGATGTCAACCTCTGACATAATATTGCAGTAGATAGTATATATCCAATATTCCACATTTCATACATAGGATTAAAAATATCTGATGCCAACCACTCTCATAATATTACAGCAGATAATGACCCATATTTCACATTTCACACATATGATTATTAATATCAGATGTTGACATCAGTAAAAAAGACACAATAGATTACAATGTTTTGTTCCAATATTAGAAGACTGTACAGTGTAAAATAATTTATTTAAACCTAGACCCACGGTAGTGGTGCTGCGGTAGCATTGTCGCCTCACAGCAAGACGTTGTCGTATTCAATTCTCAGCTAGAGCGTCTTCTGTGTGGAGGCATACATGAATGGGCGTGCCTTTATTGATGGTTGTGCATCAGGGCTGGTAACTTGGCACGTAAAAATCCACTACCAAACATTAGTGGACTGGAGTTCTGCTGTGGCGACCCCTGGCCGGGATAAGCCGAAAGACACAACAGAAAATATGTCTGACTTTCTGACTCAAATATGGTACTCCATTGAGAAGTACATCTACCACTCCTGTTATGTTATTGTGCACAACCAGTGAGACATTTTCATAAGATTGTCTTCATAAGTTTCAACACTGTTCTGCTGTGACCATATAGATCTTCTGAAAAGCAAAATTTGATACTAGATTTAAGATGAAAAGGACAAACGAATGAAAGGCACTTTCACGTGAGGTAGAACCACCTTCCACCACATGGGTCATACCTCAGAAAATAGTTCACACAATCTTTATAAATGGACATTTGAGTCATGATGTAGCTTATATCACATTATACAATTACTCCCGATTAATATTCAAAAACGTGCACGCTCATTGGTCAGCATGCACGTTGTAAATCAGAGTTATAGTAATGGAAAAAGGTTCGGTCGCCCGGACTTTTTCCATTACTATAACTCTTTTTTTTTTAACAGCAACGGAGAATGCAAGATCTCCATTGCTTCACACTGTCTTGCTATGTTAAACTCCTTTAACATAGCGAGACAGCTTTAAAAAAAGCAACGAAAATTCTCCGTTGCTTTTTTAAAGCTGTCTCGCTATGTTAAACTCCTTTAACATAGTGAGACAGTTTGTAAAAAGTGACAGAGATCTTGCTTTCTCCGTTGCTTTTTTCAAAACTGTCTTGCTATGTTAAATGGGTTTAACATAGCGAGACAGCTTTAAAAAAAGCAACAGAGATTCTCCGTTGTTTTTTTAAAGCTGTCTTGCTATGTTAAACTCCTTTAACATAGCGAGACAGTTTGTAAAAAGCAACAGAGATCTTGCTTTCTCCGTTGCTTTTTTCAAAACTGTCTCGCTATGTTAAATGGGTTTAACATAGCGAGACAGCTTTAAAAATAGCAACGGAGATTCTCATAGCAAAACAGTTTGCAAAAAGCAATGGAGATCTTGCTTTCTCCGTTGCTTTTGCCCACAGCTCTGATGTACTGTGTAGGCATATGCATGCGCAGTACATCAGAACTGCCGCAGGTTACCAGACAGCTGCAGAAGGGCAGCAAGGAGGCATTATACAATGCCATTATTTAAGAAAAGTAATCATTTTTTTTCTTAAATAATGTCATTGTATAATAGCAATAACCCACTTCTGGGTGTGCGTAATGCTGGATTTACCCACAGTTGGCTTTGTTTGGCCATTCGGGCTTCGCCCTCGTGACCAAACCACACCAACCGTGGGTAAATCCAGCAATACCCACACACAAGTGTGGGTTATTGCTATAATATTACACATCATTTAATGAATAATCTGAGAAAAGCTTGTGTATAAAATGCTCTGTAATGATTATTAATGTTTCAGACAAAAGTATTGAGAAATACTAGTCTCATGGTTTAATGCTTGAATATCTGTGCATCCCTTTTATTTACTTAATATTTAGTAATCAAAGGAGTCTGTTTTGCCAAAGGTGTATCTCATTTAGATCTGGCACAATGAATACAACATAATCTTACACATTTTAAAAAGTACATTAATAAAAATAGTAATTTAGTAATAAATACCAATAAAATTAGCAATCTTTCAAAGGAAAACTCAGCAGCTTTAAAATTTGAGTGACCCAGTATAATAAAATGGTATACTTAAAATGCTTATCATTTTTTTTTTTACACACACATTAATTAAAGAAATTGGTGTCTATATGTATAGTCTTTTACTAATATAGCTTTATAATCTACCTTCTGCAATTTTTTTAACTACAAAGGCTAACTGTGGAATGCCTTTCATCCAACATTATTTTGTCTTAAAGAAATGTTTTCTTAATGATTACTAAGCTAAGCTTTTGATTTACAATATTATGTCAGGGCTCTAATTCCAGAAGTTTACATTTATCTAACAAGAAGGTTATGGAGGAAAAGTAGATTAACTAATCTGTTACAAGATTTATGGGAAAGAAGCAGCTGTTATGAAATCTGAATGGAAGTCATACAAGTGACCTACATTTAGTGTGGAATGACTGCACCTAATGTATAGGAAGCAATGTGGGATTCGGAGGAAGCTGCTGCGTTGAACGTGTGTTCAACAAATATGAACATGTGAAGTTAAATGGGGATTATTATGTAGAGATAAGTGTCAGAATTTAAGGAGAGGAGGGACAAAGGTCAAGGAATAATACGCCACTTATGAAGAGTACAAGGAAGAACAAGGTAGTATTGTTTTCTTTGGTATAAAAATATCCAGGTCGTCTGTGGTATCACGGTGATGCTTGAGTTTAGGTGGGAGCAGTTTTCAGAACAGGTTTCTAAATTGGTTTGCATGGTCTGAAGTTTCAAAGTTTCATGAGCAGGCAGGAAGGTTACAAGGTAAAGTTCATGTTTAAAAGCATGTCTGCTGATTGGTGGGAGCTAAAGTGAATGACAAGTTATCAATGACAGTGAATGGTCTAAATTGCTACTGTTCTTTAGAAACATAGAGGTTAAACCATTTGCACTAATGGATCATCTGTTGGGGAGCTTATATGTGAAAGTTTCACCTTTTTTTTGTTTGAAATGAAAAGGAAGGTAACTTGAGAATCATAAGATAGAATATTGCAGAAGAAGATTTATGGAAAGTTATTGTTAAGAATGAGAACAGAGCTTAAGTAACTGTTACATTCTTTTGTAATAGTTGTTAGTGTTTACTGAGCAACATGGCACCCTAGCCAGCTAAGTTCTGTATCCCTCAACTTCAGGTTCAAAGCTTCAATCTGTCCTGACCTTCGATCACTACCTTTATGGAGTTTTGTCTTTTGTTGGTACCTCTCTGTGCACTTTTCTAAGACATTCTGATTTCCATCTTCTTCCCCATGCTGGATAACTGACCAGTTTATTGCTGGAATGGATCCAAGGGCCTGGATAACAAATAATAAATAAAGTTAGGCCTTTGAGAACTGGCGGGACACTTTTGAAAGGAAAATGGTGACAATCTGGTGATTCACTGGTGGTGGGATCTAGGGATGTGAGTTATTTTATTTTATTTTTTTATGCTGTTGAAGTAGACACTCAGCAACATCATGGTTAGCTGTTTACTGTTATGGTCATTCTGATTTATTATATTATGTACAACTGATATCTTCACTCATTAGAGAGGCCTTTTCTTTTTGTCTGTCTCTCTTTTATCCTTGGGGTATAGAACCCAGAAAAAGTCACAAATTGTCTACAATAATTGCTGAAGAAGCAGAAAATTTTAGAAATCACTAAGGTGTGGTCATAAGACTCATAGCCAGAGTAACTTCACCTGCCCACCTGTGCCAGTGCCAGTGTGCTCCTCAACTTTGAGTTGAGCAGTAAAGAAAAACATAGATCAAGGCAAATCAAAAATAAAATTGCATATATCAAAAAAGCACATCACTATACTTAAATTAACTCACAAAGAACAATTTACAGCTTCAGTATGACCACAGACACAGAACTGATATTAATTTCTGAACCTATGATGTCCTCTCAGCTTCAGAAATAAATTCTATTTCTGCACTCCCACACCATCAGTGCTTCCAATCACGTTCCCCAACATCATGCACCTGGGGCAGCCATCCTCTTTGCTCAACTCAAGTTGTGGCTCTTGTGGGGCCGACATTATCAAGAGATGTCAATGTTTCTCTTTTAGTATATTCATAAATATATACCACAGATGGTTAGGCAATCAACTGTAATTTATTTTTAAAATATGGACTCTTTTTTTGGTTGCTGCGATAGTCCAAGTGTGGACTAAAGGAAATCCATTTCAAGTTGGTCTATAGTCTGGCTCAATATTTGCTTTAAGTAAAATTAACATGAGCAGAAGAAAAAGATTACTCACTTGGTGTATGTAAATATGATGCTTCGGGGATGAAAAATGCACTAATGAATGCTCACATCTGCAATGTTCAATAGACAAAGCAGACTAACATATCACTTTGCTGTGAAATACCACTACCTGACTGTCCTGATCAGTGCCATTTTCATGTTATTCAGTGCACACTATATATATATATATATACATAGGCAGACGAATGTCCCAAGCACAGAAAGTTCCAGAAGTTTTTGTGAGGTAATGCAATAATGTCAGACTTGTTGAAATGCAATATGCATCTGATCTGTGATAACATCTTTGTTACTCTTATGTGCAGCTTTAAGAAAAGATAAAAGACAAGATCAGTGAATATGATGGAGTACAATTTATTAAATCCTGCTTTATTAAGCAAACCGATATGATTTATTTCACACCTTCAAAAATGTACACATGGAAGGGACTGACCATGGGCAATACAGGCCTATTAATCTTAGCAATATGATTTCCAGATCTATGGAACATATTAGACTTGAACTAATAAACAATGATATAGGTTACCTTTTATGCCTTGATACACTCCATTTCTGCTATATAGAAAGTGAGCTGTGCCTTTTCAAACTGGTTAAATTAATCAAAACGGTAAGTGAGGCCATAGATAAGCTACAGATAGTCCATGTTGCCTACATGTCTCTTACTGAAGTGTTTGATACTATCACTATGATGTAATTATTGAAAAGTTCTCCCAGCTGAGCATCAACCCATACGTAGTCTGCTGGATAGGTAATTGGCAATCTGAAAAAGGTTGCACCACTAAGGTCAGGGTTATTTGCTCTTTATAGAAAAAGATCACCAAGAATGTGCCACAGGGTTTTGTCTTGGGGTCCCTCCTCCTTGCTATATATATTTATTTACAAGAATGTTGGTAGCATGAGAGATGGTGAGCCAAGTCTGATGATGAATGCAAACTGGGAGCAGTTATTAAATGCCATTCTGATACACTGGTACTCAATATCTCTGGCAAGGACTGATCAAACAAATACTTGGAGTGTTTGGCAGTCAGCACAGGGGATTTGGCTGCTGGTGTGGAGGGTTAAGGCTATGAGCTTCTGGTGGTGAAGGGTCTGCATCCCTTAGTTCCTTAACCAAACAATGCTTGGAGGCAACTGAGAATTTAGAATAGGCTCCTCAATGCTGTGAGATCTTTTATATCCGCCTGAGCTATCAAAAAGAGTAGGGGGAAATTCCCCAGTACCATGGTCAAATTTCCCCTAGTAGTATAAATGCCACCAAGTATATCCCTTGAAATGATGCTACTAGTCTAGCCCTCTGAACTGCAACCCAAGTAACTAGCTATGAACCTTTCAATTGTAGCCATGCCTCCATGTAAAGAGATACAGCAGTGTTTCCTTTGGTACATTTTACATCAGAAAGACTATTGCTGATATTTTCCGGTTTTCTAAGTAGCAGATTCTTCTGTCTGTAGGAAATCAAAGTGTAGGCTCTTTTTGCCTCTAAGCAACAAATATGGCCCCTACACAATCAGGCATGGACAGAATATACCTGAGCCAAGTGTGGCTCCCATACACTGAGCAGGATTAAAGTATACTGGAGACTCAAGTGGGCCCTAGACAGAGTATACCAGAGACACATATGTCTCCTACATGATAGCAGGGCTAGAGTATACTGGAGACAAAAGTGGCTCTTTTTGTGTAAATAGTGCCACAGCATACCAGAAACTCATGCTTTACACAAAATATGTAAGTCCAGAGTATACAGAAGACATCCAGCTAGCTGCTTTAGATGTCAGAACTTGGAATGATAAATCTGATAAATCAGACAACTATTTTATACATTGTAACTGACAGGCCGTCTTCATTAAGAATCGCACTGAGTACAAAACTGTGAAACTAATCTGAAGCAGTAGAGAAGTATATCAGCTGAGAAGCTTTTTCATCCTGTGGTAGCAGAATCAATTTAGAACAGTTCAGATCTAGAAAACTTTATATGAGAACCAAGGAAAGTTCAATTAGTGATTGGTGACAAAAGCATATTGCAAAGGAATATCAGAGAGCTAGAGCCTAATGGTGCTAAAGCCAGGACTACAAAGGTGAGAGATGAACAAAAATATGGATGTTGTATTATTCCAAAAATCTCCTGGGTACTACTCTATTTGACAGTGTGCAATCGATTGAATATAAAGTGCCCACGGAAGGTATGTGGTTTGGACTAAGTAGTACACAATGTGGAACTGTCTAATCATAAATATTTGCAAATGGGGTGTCCAGCTCCACAGCACAGAGAAACTGAGTCATGACTATGCCCTGCACCTAGTACTTCATGTGTTGTATAAGCCATTTGGGGATGGATGGTTTTCAGCGGTCAACATAAGCTCACGTATCCTAGGAGAAGCACTGACAGAGTCCACATGGATATCATACTGGTCAGCACCACACCCATTAGTCATGGCACTAAGTTTTTGTGAACTTTGAAAGCTTAGTAAGTCTGCAGTGTTACTGGAGGCCTTGCTTTACCACCCAGTTTTCTTGCTGATTCCAGACCCATGGTATTTGCCCCCAAGTTACTACACACACTTAAAATAGGGTAACATGTCTGATGCTTGTGTATACCTGGATAGTTTACTGAAGGTGTCACTTGGGGAATGTATAATTTTGTAGCTTGTGCATACTTAGACATAACTCCTGAAAAGGTTGCTAGAGGAAATAATTTATTCTTATGTCTGGAAGTGCTTGTACATACATGGTCAGGTTGCTGAAGTGATTGCTAGGCAATATAATTGTGACATTTAAGTGTTTGTGCATCCTTAAGTTAAACTAATGATGGGGTTGCTGGGTGAAATAATTTGTTTGTCAGGAAAGCGCTTGTGCATACTTGAACAAATTACTGGTGGGATGTCTGGGGCAAGTTCATGGATTGTAACTCCAATATCAAAGATGAAGCATGCTGTGCTGATATCGGACTATGAATTGCAAAATCACCTCATTAGCATATAGCACTTTACAAAATTTTGCATTTGCATCTCATTATATTTTAGGCCTTTCACATTAACATAAAAGGTCTCTATGAATCTCACCTTTCCTATGCTCATTCATACGCATCAGGAATACCCCTATTGCATTTGCACAAGTGACCATGAATTCCAGCCAGCCATGGTTCTGAAATTGAGATCCAATATTTAGACTTATAGTCTAAGTGTGTCACGGTAGAGGGCTAATCTAATCTCTTAAATCCAAAAATGTCATATTAAATTCAAGCATAGGTTTGGTGCTTATAAGTAGTAATAAAGTATAACAGCAAAACATCTTGTTTCAGAAAATAAAAGTAACTAGATTCCACACATAGTATTAGCTAATCCAATCCCATAATTAGTAGACCATGTGCAGTGCATCTCAGCATCTGTTTTCTAATTCAGTGTTACCCAAGATGCTCTGCACATCAGAAACTAAAGGGCATCACTAAACCTGTAGAATGAAATTAATTAATGTGCGGTATCTCTGTATGTGTTGCTGTATGTCTTGAAGTTAATGACTGGATATACTGCAGGTTTGTAATAGCTTGATAGCTACATTTAAACATGTTCCTTTTTCTATCATACAGGGAATGTATGTCAACTCTTTGACCTGGCTCTGTCTTAGTAATATTAACAGATCAGAAGGTCTGAGATGATGCAATAACTTTGCAAATTGTGATACCTCTAATTTTCTCAAGAAATGAAAAGGGAGTTTGTTAAAGATTAATGTGTTGAATGAGAAAATACCAGTCGACTTGTTTGCTCATCTTAAAGTGTAGAACTGTTGATAATGTAAGAAAGGAATATCGTAAGTGCAAACATCACTTTATAATGAGAGTTAACAGTCTGTAGGCAAAGTGCGAAACTAGAAGCTCTTGAAGAATCATGTTATTAATGAAAGCCTTACAAAGCAGCAGACTAGCTTAAGTTTACCAGAGAATATATATATATTTTAAAAAGAACAAGAGAAAGAAATTTCATACTATAACCTTAAATATTTGTGTCACAGAAGCAATTCAAATTAAATCGATCAAGAAAATGTAAATAAAAATAAGAAAGTCATGACCTTATGTCCTAGAAATAGAACTGCTTAAGACAGAATTATAAATTATAGTAATAGGGCTTAAGATTGGTGATACTAACATTTTAAAGTGAAACATATTTCTGTAGAATGTCCTCAACTCGAATTCGAAAATGAAAAAAAAAATGAAAATAATAAATTACATTTCTGAAGAGAGAAATATAGTTTGTAACCCTCCAGGCATTTGTTAAGCCTAGTGTGCTAAAAATATGAGTCAGTTTCTTTATTTAGTTAACAAAATCACATGCACCCACATCTCTCTCACTTTTTATATCTATCTATAGATATAGATATATATATATATATATATATATATATATATATATATATATATATATATCTATATGCACACACACATACATACATGTATATATATATATATATATATATATATATATACATACACACACACACACACACACACACACACACATACATCTATGTGTGTGCGTGTGTGTGTGTGTGCGTGCGTGTGTGTGTGCTCGCATACTGATACAAATGTGTGTGTGTGTGTGTGTGTGTGTGTACAAACACATACACACACACACACACACACACACACACACACACACACACACACACACACACACACACACACACACACACACACAGACACACATGCATAGATGTATATATACACATATATATATATATATATATATATATATATATATATATATATATGCGTATGTGTGTGTGTCTGTGTGCGCACGCATATACTGATACAAGTGTCTGTGTGTGTACACACACACACACACACACACACACACACACACACACACACACAACACACATATGCACACAGAGGTGGATCGCGGTCAGATAGAGCCTTAGCAGGGAACGGCTCAGAACTGCCAGAACATTCTGGTGTGCCATTACTTGTATCCTCCCCTGATTAGCGGAACAGCTGCTCTTAGCTGTCAGGGTGCATATTATTGTCTTCCTTACTTTTGAAATGAAGGCAGAGATATGCATTTAATTTAAAACTCTTAATTTAAATATCCTTTCTTGACCAGGTTAGTCCCACTAGGCTAGTAGCATCATTTCAAGGGATGTTGTTGTTGTTGTGTCTTTCAGCTTTTAACGGTTAGGGGTCGCTACAGCGGAACTCCGGTCTGCTAATGATTGCCAGTAGATTTTTATGTGCCGAGTTGCTGGCCCTGACGCACAACCTTCAACGAAGGTACACCTATTCACGAATGTCTCAACACAGAAGACGATCTAGCTGAGAATCGAACAGGACAACATCTTACTGTAAGGCGACAATGCTACCACAGCATCACCACCGCAGTATAGCATCATTTCAAGGGATGTTGTTGTTGTTGTTGTATCTTTCGGCTTTTCCCGGTTAGGGGTCACCACAGCGGAACTCCGGTCTGCTAATGATTGACAGTAGATTTTTACGTACCGACTTGCCAGGCCTGACACACAACCTTCAACGAAGGTATGCCCATTCAGACATGTCTCCACACAGAAGACGCTTTAGCTGAGAATCGAACAGGACAACGTCGTACTGTGAGGCGACAAAGCTACTGCAGCACCATCACCGCAGCAGTAGCATCATTTCAAGGGATACTAGGGGAAACTTGACCAGGGTATTAAGGAATTTCCCCTTACCGTTTTTGATAGCTCAGGTGGATGTAAAAGATCTCACAGCACCTACTATTAATACAGAGAGATGGTCTTAGTTTAACATTTCATCCAAAGGACAATACCCTCAGGAAAGTCACACTCACCCTCCCCTAAAAGTGTTCTGCAGTATAAGCAATCCATTTACATGGTGTGGAAGTAGAACCCACAGCCTTCAGCAACAAAGGCAAACATGTCACCTGCTGTGCTACTAACACTCCTTTCAAATTCCATAGGACAAACATAGATGACAATTTGCTAAACAAAACTGCTGCACATTGAAAACAGATTTTCCATGAACATCAGTAAACTTTTTTTTTTTGGATCTCACATTCCTTGAAAATGCACTGAAACCAAAATTCTTTGAAAATGCACGGAAACTCACATTTACAGAAAATGCACCACTATAGTTCGAAAGGTTTTTTCCATTAACAGAAGACAGAATTACCCATTTCAGCAAATTTCAATCAATTCTGATGACAATGTCAGTAGTCTGGTAGTTGGTGTTGAGGATTCAGGCTCTTGCATTCTGTAGCCAGTGTACAGGTTTTTAGCCTGAGCAATTTAATTAACTTACCTACCTTCTCTAACAATGGCATTTTGCAAACACATACACACTTCCATTCTGTGAGTAACTGTTGAGGGAACACTTGTCTCCCAGTCAATAGTTGCCCTCCTCCATGCATAGTTTCAAGTTCTCTAGTTCATGTTGCCTAGGAAGTTAACTCAGAATCAAAAATAGCTGACCTGAGGACACCCCAAACCACAAGCCAAAAGAAAAACAAGGGTACACAGTGGAAGAGCTCATCAAGAAACCAAAGAAAAACACCAATGAGGTGTTGAAAACACAATTTAATTAATGAGTTGAGCACATATAAAATATGTATAATGCTTTCATCCCAATGGCAGCACAGGACTTCATCAAAACATCAACAAAAAGGTAAGTCAAACAACACAATATATATTTATACCAAATTAAACAGTCACATGCTGGTGATCTGACCAATGAAGCCTCTTTCCAAATTTGGAAACACTTGATTGTGACATTCTTAAGCAAATACATAATGTAAATATATCATAAATATAATAATAACAACAACAAAAAAACAATGGCAACCGTGAAAGCATATTTTGTTTCCTGCACCCAGCACCAACAGACAACTAACATACAAAATTTAATAAAATTTGAAAACATTTAAAATACTGATGCTGTAAGAAAAAAATGTATCTATATGCTATAAAAGTTATGTGACTATGTGATGGCCAGTAACAAAGCTAAACAGCTGCGTACCATATTGGACACAAAATATAAACTATGGTTCACATGTATCATAAAACAGATGTAAATGCCATTGGTATATACTAAAATTGTAACCACCAAAAGGTTGTAAAAAATAGAAAATAATATATATTATATGTAACAAATAACAAATAAAATGTGATAATGCAAGAACAACATAAGAATGCCTACATGTGTAATACAATTCGTTGAGATGTGTTACCAATAAAAAAATCAAGATTGTTGTCTAATTAAGATAAGAAAAGTTGATTTAAAGAATATGCTGGGGAAGGTATAATAAATAGCACATTTCCACCTTATACCCATAGAATTCTAACTTAAAATAATCTTAATTTTGCTGCTTTAAGTTTCAATACAGGGGTAATAAATAGCATGTCATTTAAACCGGGGGGGGGGGGGGCATTAGCATGAACCTTTAACTGCCAAAAAAGTTCCCTATATTCTATCCTTGTTTCCCAAGCTCTACCATAATATTCCGTGGAATGATATCTAATATGGCAAAAACAAATTTTTCAAAATCCTGACACTTAAATGAATGTTTATATAAAGCATTGTTCACGTTCCCTTTACGGATATCAAAAGCATGTTCATATTATCCACTTTTTGAAACACCTTTTGGTCTTGCCAATCTAAAAGGCTGAGCAGGAGACATATCTAGCTATTTATCCCAGTCTCTTGCTATTACAGTTCCCACAACTAGGGAAAATTCTAGCTTTGTGTATATCTTTATTTTTTTATATTTTATCTACATTTATATTTGCATTGATTACACAAACCACATTTTCTAGTGCCCTTGAAGTAAATGAAGCACTACATTCTCTGCCTGTCTTTTTTCAAACAGATTTTTCTTATTGGTAGCAGTTTTAAAAACAAATCATGGGGAATTATCAAGTACCTTGTAAATATCATCATTCCCTTAAAAATGGTCCAGCTTTTATTGACCATTTTTCAAACCCTGTCAGCACCAGTGCAGTATGATAAAATCAATATCCTCTTGATATTCTGATTGTTTTTATCCAAGTCTCCTGTTCAAGAATCATTGGGCAGTCCATATCCTAGATATGGTTTGTGCTTATCTCCCCATCGACCAGTAACCTCATTTTTAATGTTATACGCAATTGTATGAGGATAACCTCTCTGAAAAAACATCTCTTCTAAAATATTAGCCTACTTATAATGTAGTTCCTTACTAGATGTCATTTAGGCTATTCTAATAAACTGTCCTTTTACCAAATTCTTCTTATAGTGGTAAGGATGATAACTAGTAAAGTGTAAATGAATATTGGTAAAGGTCAGCTTTCTGTAAATTACCAATCCAAAACCTCCTTTTGTTTTAAAAGTAGTCAAATCCAAATAATGTTTTTGCTCAGAATGTAAATTGCAGGTAAACTTTTAAAAACTGGTGGAACAATTAATGTATTGAATAAAATTGTGGATCAATCTCTCCGGTCCCTTCCACAAGATAAATATGTCATCCAGAAAACATAGATATGATTTACAGTGGGTATACAATTTGGAGGGGAAATACATGTCTAATCTCCCAAGCCCACATAACTAAATGTGTATAAATGGGAGTACACGAGGTTCCCATTGTCACTCCCTGGATTTGCTTGTATGCTTTCTTTCAATGCAAATAAAGTTTTTGGACGATATTAAGTCCACCATATTCAGCTCTAGGGATATATCAGCATTACAAGTGAATGATTTAAAATTAATACATCTTTAAACGTTATAATACCTTCTACTTTCAGTATACAAGTAAATAGATCTATTACATCAATAGTGAGGAATAGCATATTAACTTCCCATACATTTGGGGAAATATGCCCAAGAAAATCCCAGCAGTCCTTAAAAATGTGTATCGCTTGCTATAAAAAATATTACAATAATTTGTCACTATAGACCCACACACTACAGATGTGGAGAGTGTCCTTAAAGAAGAAATATATAATTTCTTTTAATTGTTTAATTAAAAACTAAATGTTGTGGCAGCCTCCAATAGGGGTCCCCAAGCCAAGCATGTCCTAGGCAAATGCATAGGTCACCTAGTTCTAGATCTGGCTCTGCACACCCACACACACACACACACACACACACACACACACACACACACATATATATATATATATATATATATATACACACACACACACACACACACACACACACACACACACACACACACACACACATGATACACAAATATAAAAAAACAGCAAAAACTACTGATTTATAAAATAATGTGCTTTTATCGAATACAAGCTGAAAAAAATGCAAATTGTTTTAAATAACCATATGTCAATACAAAGTATCTTAAAGAAGGAAAATAATCTCTCTCAGCAAATCTGATATTCTTAGCAACACTCTTTTTTTCTAGAAAGATGTCTAGGTATATCAGAGTCTTATTTCTCCAGCTATTTCTTTACTCTGCAGTGCTTCAACAAGAACCACTGCTCTAGGCACAAAATTCTCACACAGGAAGGGACAATGACTCTAAAGGGGCTGACTTCATAGGCTCATAGGTTCATAGATGTGTACTAGGCTAATGGCCCTGGAGCCCTTACAAGCCTTGCCCATAGGATTAGCCTGGCATTGTGCCCCTCGACTTTAGTTCCCAGTGCCTTTGTTGACTAAAGCCACTATAGTGATCCCCGGAGTGAATTTTCTATTTCCCATCCACTCATCAAGATTTCTCTTGAAGAGGGCCAGTGAGGTGCTCTGCTTAACATGTATGTAAAGTCTATTCCTTAGTATGTGCAGTCTCTGGGTTATGAACCTGTCCCTCCAGCATGTTCTGTTGATTGTGGTAATGAGGTTGAGGTCTCTGGAGTGTATGGTGTGGAGAGATTGGGATTTCTTCAGATGTAGCATTTCTAACAGAGCTGGGTTAGACATGGCTTTGTAAGTCAAGCAGAGTTCATCAATAAGTAGGAGATATGAGAGAGAATACTTGGAGTTTTTTTTAGTCTGCCCATATAGGACAAAATGTTTAAGGTGTAGGACCCTCTTTGTGAGGTACTTTTGCAGCCTCTCCAGTTGTTGCAGGTGTTTAGTGAGGTACATGCCAAATGGGGCATTGTACTCAGTTATTGGCCTAATGAGGGAAGAGTAGAGGGAGACAATGATGTCTTTCTTCCTGGATGCAAAACCAGGTGTGCCACATAGCAGGACTTTTTGACCACAGTGACAATTTGGTGGTCAAAAGAGAGGTTGCTGTCAACCTGCATTCCCAGTTCTCTTATAACTCCTTCTGTGTTCAGTGGATTACCATCGATGTGGTAATTTATGGGAACTGTGTTTTTCCCAAAGGGGAAGACGACACATTTTTTGGCATTGAGCTTAAGGTCATGGTTCTGACACCAGTCGT
>NC_056736.1:488870000-488885000 GCF_019279795.1 Protopterus annectens | reverse complement strand
CCAGTGGGGAAAACCATAAAAAACTTCTGCAAAGCCAACTTCATGCTACACAAGTCAGATGTGACAAACTTCATGACACCCATGCAGATGGGAACTGAAAGTCCGACTGCTGAATCATACACTAAGGCACTGTATGAGCACATCCACTCATGCATGAATCATGCCATTCCAAATAGAACCAAGATGGTCTCCTCCATGAAAAAGAACCTAATCTGATGGTCCCCTGCCATAAACAAACTATACAACAGAAGGTAGAAACTGTTGCAGAAAAGAGAAAAATCCCAGGATGCAAAAAACTCCCTTACCAGCCTCAGTAAGAAGCTGAGATCCCTCATAAAATCCTCCAAAGCTAGTTATGAAAATACAATTTCCAAAAATTCCAAGGACAGCCACAAGGCATTTTATTGTTACGTCAAGAATCTAAATGGCTGTGCTCAGATCTGCTCTAAGCTACAACAGAATGGCATTAAATATACGGATCCCAAGGATATTTCCAATATCCTGGCAGGTCAATTTAGTGCCAACTTCACTTCACTCTCACACCCTAAAGGGCCCATCTCAATACCAAAAGATTGCCAAATTCCGGTAATCATGGCCACACAGGTAAAATCACTCTCTACAAAGCTAAGAATACAGCATCTATGGGACCAGACGACATCCCGGGCTGTGTACTACATGAACTACAAAATGAATTGGCACCTCACCTAAGTGTCATGTTTAAGCATAGCCTCACCTCAGGCTTCGTGCCCAATGAGTGGCGGACAGCTACAGTTATCCCACTCCACAAGGGGGATCCACCTTCGATCCCGGGAACTATTGTCCCATCAATCTGATGAGTCTGATCTGCAAAGCCATGGAATGCATTATCATGGAACTTATAAACAAAGACATTGGCAACCATCAAAGACTGGACCCTACCCAGTTTGGTTTTGTAAAGGGCCGATCTTGCCTCCTCAACCTGATTGACTTCTTTGAATCAGTCTCCAGAGCCATGGATGAGGGTAAGGCAGTCCACAAAGCCTATCCGGACATCGCCAAGGCCTTCAACACCATCCCCCACCCTGGAATCATAGATAAACATACTAAGCTGGGCATTAATCCCTACATCACTCGATGGGTTGCCAACTGGCTTACTGACTGAACCCAAACTGTAAAAGCAGCTGACTCAAAATCCAGCTCCAGACAAGCGACAAGCGGAGTACCTCAGGGTTCAGTCCTGGGACTACTCTTGTTTGGCATCTACTTCTCTGAAGTACAGGCCAGCACTAAGGGACTCTGGCTAACAAAGTTCACAGATTACTGCAAACTGGGAACCATTATTGAATCCCCAAAGGATGTGGATATTCTACAAAAGGGCCTTACAGAAACAGATTCATGGTGCCAGAGCCATGGGCACAAGCTCAATGCCAAGAAATGTATAGTTATCCCCTTTGGGAAAAACCATGTACCTGTGAATTACCACATAGGTGGCAGTACATTAAACACCGAAAGTGTGATAAGGGATGTAGGGACACAGGTGATAGTCGTCTCACCTTCAATAACCACATAGCCACAACCATCAGGAAATCCTTCTATGTGGCACACCTCATCACTAAGGGCTTTTCATCCAGAAAAAAGGAAGTCATTATACCACTGTACTCACCCTTCATTAGACCCATTATAGAGTGCAACGTCCCTTTTGGTATGTACCTCACAAGACATCTGCAACAACTGGAAAGGCCACAGAAATACCTCACTAAAAGAATCACAGGCCTAAAACAGATGCCCTATGCTGACTGACTAAAAATACTCCAGCTATACTCTGTCGCATATCGCTTACTCAGAGGTGATCTCTCTTAACATACAAGGCCATGTCAAACCCAGTGCTGTTGGACATGCTACACTTACAGAAATCCCAATCCCTCAGAGCCACATGCTTGAGGGATCTAAACCTGGTCATCACAATGAACAAGACATGCTGGAGGGAAAGGTTCCTGACCCAGATACTCCCCAGACTCTGGAAAAGACTACCCATACATGTCAAGCTGAGCATCTCTTTGGCCCTCTTCAAAAGGAACCTTGACGATTGGATGGGAGATAGGAAATTCACCCCAGGAATCACATCAGTCACCCTGCTAGACAGGGGACCAGGGAAGTAAATATTCCGGGTCGCCCGGACTTTTTCCATTAGTCTTTTTTTTTACAGCAACGGAAAACGCAAGATCTCCGTTGCTTTTTAGACACTGTCTTGCTATGTTAAAGGAGTTTAACATAGTGAGACAGCTTTAACAAAAATAACAGAGATCTTCCTTTCTTCCTTGCTTTTTTTAAAGCTGTCTTGCTCTGTTAAATGGGTTTAACATAGCGAGACAGCTGCCGTCTCACTATGTTAAACTCCTTTAACATACTGAGACACTTTGTAAAAAGCAACGGAGATCTTGCTTTCTCCGTTGCTTCCACCCACAGCTCTGATGTACTGTGTAAACATACACGTGCGCAGTACATCAGAACTGCCACAGAATACCAGACAGCTGCGGAAAGGCAGCAAGGAGGCATTATACAATGCCATTATTTAAGAAAAGTAAGTTTTTTTTTTCTTAAATAATGTCATTGTATAATAGCAATAACCCACTTCTGGGTGTGGGTAATGCTGTATTTACTCACGGTTGTCTTTGTTTGGCCACTCGGGCTTCGCCATTGTGATCAAACCACACCAACCGTGGGTAAATTCAGTATTACCCACACCCAGGCATGGGTTATTGCTATATTACTTGTTACAATGTTACAAATCATGCCATTCTATATATCCAGTTGTTACCCTACTAAGCAGTGGTTATTGTGTGAAGCAGATGTCAGTTTCCTCTTTACAAAAACAACTTTCTGCATTAAATCATTTGCAGGATGCCAGATGACACCTTATCCATCAGAAGCTATGATGAGGCAGCACCAGATCAATATATCTACAGATGGCATTTCTCTGTGATATGGCTTGATTTTTTATTTATTTATTTATTTATTTATTTATTTATTTATTTATTTATTTATTTTCTGTGCCTGGGACAAAATCTATTCTAAAAGCTCTGGCTGAGCACCAGTAAAAACTGAACACACTGAATCAACAGAAAAAGTTAATCATAGGACAGCAAAATGAGCAGGCAAATCAGTGAAGGAATTTAAAGCAGTACTGCCCAAGGAAGTTTTCTACTTGTTACATGAATAAGTAATACACATGGTCCAGGAGGTTAGAGCAATGAAAGGGACAGAATGAAGAAACAGAAAGCATGGTGAATTCACATAGGTACTGAAGATCAACGTCTAGAGACAGAGCCTTTTTTTTTCAGGACATTGGGCGTGTGTGTGTGAAATCTGTGTTTTTTTAACCCTGTATGTTTTTAAAGTCATAAGCTAAGTAGACTAGAGTAGCGGCCAGATACTGCACTGTTGATTCAATCAGCCCTGCCTTTATTGAAGTGTTATCTTCTTGGCAGGGACTTAACAATAATATGGCTACATTCTTAACAGGATAAGAATGTTTACTTTTGCAGGTGGACACTCTCCTTACAGCCATTTATATTTACTGTAAAACATTGGTCAGACTTGACCGGCTACAATGCTGATGGCCTTCATAGTGTTCACAGCCCATCCAGTGCACCTAAAACTGAAGTTTTCAAGCTCGGGACATCAAAAGCAATACAGAATGGCAATGCTTGATCACCAAGCATTCCATTTCATCAGTGCAGTGCCTGGCCTCTACTCAAAGTCCTGTAAAAGCACTGCTCAAGACCTTCATCCTCATAAACTATGAATGGCTAACTAAAATCTAGGTATTCCAAAACAAGATGTGAACATAATGGTTCCTTCACCTGCTTTAAGACACTGCTGCTGGTGTCCACTTCACTTTAAGAAGCATCTTCCCTTTCCTCAATTCTGTAAAAGGTATTCTATAAGTGCAAAAACTGTGCAAAAACTTTGATAGAACTCCACTAAACCTAAAGGTGCTTGGCCTGCCTTTACCCACGCCTCTCTCCTTTGTCTACATTTATTCATCTCACAATTCATTTCTCTTCAGAAATGTGTATGTTCTCCAGCACTTGTAGTATGTTTTACATTTTTTTCTAACTTTTTCTTAATGATGTACCAGGCAACCATCTTAGAAACCTTGCTGCTACAGGTAAAACATTTATGACACTTTTTCTATAATATAGTCTTCTGATGTCAACTATTAGCTTTTAGTTAGGATAACAGACAAGGAAATAAATGCATGTTAATATGAGTTCCTTCAATCTAAATAAAAAGCCCACTTTGATGACTGAAATAGGTTCATAGGTTCATAGGTTTATACTAGGCTATCTGCCCTAAGGCATTTATAAGCCTAGCCCAAAGTTATGTGGCTTACGCCACCCCTTATGTTAGAAATAATGTGCCCATTAGTTTGTTGTGCCTCTGTCCAGCAGTGACACAGAGATGATTCCCGGGGTAAACCTACGATCTCCCATCCACAGGTCAAGATTTCTCTTGAACAGAGCCAGCGAGGTGCTCTGCCTCACATGGACCGGGATTTTATTCCACAGCATGGGGAGTCTCTGGGTGATAAATCTATCCCTCCAGCACGTCCTATTTATATCTGTGCTAAGGTTTAAGTCACTTGCTCTAGTGGTTCTGGTGGATTTGGATTTTTTAAGGTGGAGCATGTCCATTAATTCCGGGTTGGTCATGGCCTTGTATGTCAGGCACAGGTCACCTCTGAGCAGACGGTATGCAACTGAATAGAGTTGGAGTTTCTTCAGTCTGGCAGTATATGACAGGTTTTGGAGTCCCTTTATCCTTTTGGTGAGGAACTTTTGGGGTCTCTCCAATTGCTGCAGGTGTCAGGTGAGATACATCCTGAATGGGGCATTGTACTCGATCATTGGTCTGATAAGTGAAGAGTACAGGGGAACAATGACCTCACTTGATCTGGATGTGAATCCCTTCATGATCAGATGGGCAATGTAGAAGATCTTTCGAACCACTTTAGCAATGTGAGTGTCAAACAAGAGGCCACTGTCAACCTGGGTACCCAGGTCCCTGATAACCTCTTCTGTGCTTAGTGGGTTGCCACCTATATGGTAGCTTGGGGTTACCTTGTTTTTTCCGAAGGGTATGACTATACACTTTTTTGCGTTTAACTTCAGGCCATGGCTCTGGCACCAGCTATCAGTTTCCGTGAGACCCCTCTGAAGGATGTCTGTGTCCGATGTACTATCCAGTATGGCACCCAGTTTGCAGTCATCCGCAAACTTTGTCAGCCATAGTCCTCCTATGTTTGCCTGTACTTCTGAGAAGTAGATGCCGAACAATACCTTGCTTCGTTCCCTGCTGACTACCTCTTTGACTGAGCACAGATCAGCAGGATACTATTGTTTACAAATATACTGTTCTCCTATTTTTATGTAAATACAGAGGTCAGTAAATAACCAACCCCCCAGTTCTTACTGAGTTGTTACTATGAGAGATTAGTCAATGTTTAGTAAATTAATTACTACTAGCAGTTAAAGAGGTATACATTGCAAAATGTTTTATCTACCTATACCCACAAATATCATACAGAGTATGCGCTTTGTACGTTCATAATCATGGTATACCCATATTGAACATTTTATTCTGGTTCCCCTAGAATAGTTAAGTTCATCATTTTGAGAGTTGTCATTTAAAGTTGTGCACTTTCATATCTCTTTAACTCATTGTTTGGCATATGGACTGTGAAAATGTTTTCTCTATCTCTCCCTCTCTCTCTCTCTCTCTCTATATATATATATATATATATATATATATATATATATATATATATATATAAAAAATTATTCTTACAAAACTTAAAAAGATTCAGAATGAATGCTGAGCTTACGATACTGCAAGAGAAAGACACTTGGTGAGCCCTATGACTTCTGAGCATGCAAATAGAATTACAAATGGGTCTTAAAGGCAGAGCTAACCTTAAGGTGAAAAGAGAAGTGTTATTGAGATTTGTATGATTTTAGTATTCAGGGAAGGAAGAAAGAAAGGAAGGAAGGAGGGTTAAATAGCTATGAACACATTCCCTATATATTTGGCCTTATAAACAATGGTAATATGTCTTTTTTTTAAGAAGGAAATTGTCTTAATTCTGGAAAAGAAGAAAACTGCATGACAAAACAGGTAGGGCAAGATGAAATACCACAATTATGGCATCGTGACAATATCTTTACTACTGTAGGGCATACATTTCTGAGTGCTTATAATAACCATACATTAATATGTTTACAGCGTAAGAAGAAAATGTTAAACATGTCCTAACTGTATTCAACTTGATTTTGTAATACACATTAAGGAAGAATATGTGAGGAAAGACAAATCTGTATTTAATAGTAACAGGAATTCAATTAAGTATATTCTTGCAGTAATTTAAAAGTCTCAGTAAGGGACTTGGGGTTGATATGGGAAGTTTTTTGATTTATGAAATGAATATTAGTTTGGGATAGCATTTCGTATCTTCCATGTTGCAGTATGGTTTAATAAATGAGTGCTTCTACTGTATCAGAAAGCTTGGCTGTGATAATTGCATAGACCTTAATATCACAGCCATTTAAATTATTCAGGAACATCTTACTGCCTGACTCCCTTCATGTAGCACGAGATTACTGCTATTGTGAATTTGCTGTTTAATCTATAATGTTGAAATGGAGGCATGTGAGTCTATGCTTAATATGCTTGTAGGCACTGGCATGCCATTAAACTCCCATAGACCATTATTACATAAAAATCATTGCAGGCCTTTGATAATACATTATACTTCATTAATAACTGCAGGAAAATGCAAATTCTGTATAACTTCTGATCAAATATAGTAGGAAGTAATTTGAAACCAAAGTAAAGTAAAGTAAAATAAATACTTTAAGGCAATACATAATAAAAAATAATAAAATTAATCAAGGAAGTTATTCATTTGTCCTGTATCAATCACTTAATACACAGCAGGTAAAGTTCTACAACATTAGACAACAGTCTGTCTACTTTCTGAAATGTTAATATGAAAGAAATCTTCCATGTGAGATTAAATGGCAGTGATTTTAAACTCTGGTTATCCTTGTCCAATTCAAATGCAGAATGGGAATTCTTTAATTTAACAGGACAAAAACAAATGTGTATACCTTAACAAAGAAGGGACTTTACACGCACTTTACATGTCACATATGCTCCCAAAATGACCTCTAACATCTTCTTTAACATACGTTTTATGAAAATTCTTTAACTGATTAAATGCATCTGAGTTACCACAAGTTATGATGGAATTTTCAGGAAATGTATTACTGTAAGGATGTATTAACACCCTGCCTTTATCAAAGAAATGGTTTCATTGGGTAATGTCATGCACAAGTTGACTGCGCCCACCAATTCCTCAGTGCACCACAAAAATTAAACATTAAGGAAATGTGCTAGACACATATCCTACAACTTTCATCTGTTAAATGTCTGCTGGTTACTTTACTATTTTACTTGTACTCTAGGGAAGTGTTATGTTACATACTTGCATTAAAGCAGGGTGCTGTAATCCTGTCTACCCCATTTCATATATATATATTCTCGACTAACAACAACTGAAACAAATAAAGACGGAAAGACTGAATATATGCAGCTGTGTTAAGAAACACCTTTATATATCCTTTCCACAGGAGATTGTGAAAAAGATAGAAAAAAAATGGAAAAAAAAACAGATAACATGACCAAAATAAGAAGATAACTCTAGAAAAATAAAACTTCTTAGGTTGTAAATGCGTTTTATAGATCTGTAATGTTGATTTACTGTATCGTCTGTTGATATTGTTTGCACAGGACATTGATTTAGTTCCCTGTAAATGTTTAAAGTATAAATTAAGCATATGTACATACATGACAACCAGTTTGAAATATGTATTTGATGACGTCTTATGAGGATATTCAGAAAAAGGCAATACATTTTACTGGTTTTACTATGGAACCTCAGATTCCATAATACTATGGAGCTGTGACATACAAAATAAATGCCTGAAAAACAAAAAAGATGAAAATTAAACAGAAATTGATTTTTGAAGATAGCAAGCCCAAGTCCTCTCATACCCACCCTAACTTATATATACCAATTTCAAGATCACAACAACTCAAAGAAGGAAGAATTCTCCCAAAACAAAGAAATCTCTCCTAAATGCCATTTCTAAGAGTGCACTTGCAATGAATCATTGTGCAAGTAGTGATTTCCTATGGAAGAAGCAATGGCATTATTTTCTTCAATGTCTTAGGCCTCAGGCAATAGATGCTCATGGAATTTCACAGCAGGTACCTGTAGGTATTTTCAGTTTTTACTGAACAATTATAGTGGGAAGCAATAAATGTTATGCAATGGAAACTATAATAAAGCATTCTTCAAAGATGTATGATTTCGTACCTCAAATAAAGAAAACCTCCAAAAAGTATGCACATATTATTAATGCAGTCAGATTCTGAAAAAAGTCTGTGATTAACTCAGATGAAATACTTTATAAATTGTTTTATTATGATCCATTTCTACTGTGCTTTTATGTAGATTCTTTTTTGGTTATGTTGATCAAAGAATGTATGTTAGTATAAACAATATTAAAGGTTTACTTAGCAGTTTAAAATGCCAAATAGAGGTGGCGATGTGTGTGTGCGTGTGCGTGTGTATCAGATCTGAAAATTATAATGACATCATCTATACTTTAAATTTGGTGGTTTGTTTTGGTTTAAAATTCTAGTCTTTATATTTATAAGATTGTATAACTCCACCTATATAGCTCCATTGCCCAGATTTGTCTCAAGTATTTTTCCCACATTGATTCAACTCATGTATCATTATCTGACCTCACAACTCATCCTCCACTTATACTGCCTAATCACCTTCCCTGTCTTTCTGTTATTGTTGTCTACGACAGCTTCCTGACCGATAGCATGCACCTGATGTACGTATTTTATTCTTATGTATATTTTATATAATTAGTATTAAAACCCGTTAGTATTGTGATATTGATCCATTTTTTTCCTATGCTCATTTTTCATGTCTCCATGATATATTTGTTTTTTGTAATCTCATGGTGTTTTCATTCCAGTCTAGTATTACACTGTGTTAATATTACTTATATTATGTTATAGCTTCATACCTTCCAGTGTCCATAGCTTGAATTTTAGTATTATGAGACTACTGGAGCTAATGTCCCTGAATCTCCTCTGAAATAAACATTACCTACATGGAATTCTCTAGTTAACAAACAAAATATAAAAATGCAATATGCAAAATAAATAAATAAAAGAATAAAAATGAATTTGTTTACCAAAAATATAAATTGAGATATACTCTAAATTTCAGGGACATTGGTCATCCTCAATTATATTGCACACCAAGCTGCAGAAATGTAAATTTGCTTGACTTGCTCAGGATTATGAATGTTCAAGTGACTGGTTTTATAACCGAGGCTTTGATCTGGATCATTATAGCATTCTTTACAAACAACATGTGTGTGTGTGTGTGTGTGTGTGTGTCTGTGTGTGTGTGTGTGTGTGTGTGTGTGTCTGTGTGCAGGCTTGAGAGGGAACAAGGCATAGAGAAAGAAAAAAAGTTTCAATCATAAATGCTGATGATGCTGTGAAAAAAAAATCAAACATATATAAAGAATTTGTAAAAAGAAATTCTGGAAGGCATCATAGCATGAAATTAATTTTTAATGGAGTCTAGTTAAAGATAATATATTACTGTACATCATGCTAACATATTATTCTTTTGCTCTGTCGTTTGCCTTTGTTGCATAGCTCCACCAAAATGCATGTTTTCATTATTAGAAAAGAAGTGTTACTATATCAAAAATAATAATTAGTTGCCCATTTAGGGAGTCTTGTTGTTTGTCACAGGTGAGGGGAGCCCTACGTTGATAGACGCTCTGAACACTGAATCTAAAAGATTCCTTGCATTCTGTTATGGTGGCTAGGCTCAGAACAGCAAGAAGGTAAGGGTATCAGTTCTCTCATTTTGTCCCTCTTTCTTTGTTCTCCAACTTTGTATGATCTCATAGCTGACAGCAAAATGCACAAGCATCAAACTTACTTGGCAGATTCTGGAAAGCAAGCTTATCAAAAATAAAATCATGAAATAAATAAATAAGAAATATTGCAAAAGAGAAACACACAGTTTCATTTTGCAGTCCTATAACACAAACTCTACCCCTGCATTCAGACCAAAATTACTGAGCTACAGAAACTTTTTTTCAAAGGGAAAGTATAGAGTTATTGTCAGTAGCAGGTTTACAGCTAGGGTTAATATGCATTAGTAGGGTGATGTGGGGGATTTTTTACCCCCCTGCATCACCTTACTAATGTGTGCTAAGCCTGTTGTCAACCGCTTCCCTGCCCCAGTCCTATTCCCTACACCTAATACTAGAAAAGCCCTTTCCAGAAGACACTCAGACATGCACCACACATTATTATACATGCACAAAACAGACATCATACAGTCTCCATCATATTTCAAACAGTTTATGTGATGTTAAATGAATTAATCAGTGTTGTGTTTATTTGCTGTACTTTAGTCATTTTTTTAAGTTACATCAAACGGGTGTGAGAGTCCTGTAGAAAATGTAGCTGTTATTTTGGTGTCTGTCAGGTAGTTGTTGCAGTTCTGAGGAAGATAACCACTACTTGTTAGAGTTTTAGCTGATTTTCATTGGTTCTTTAATGTTGACAGTTTATATTGCACAATTGGAGGAGCCAATGAGGAGTTATTCTAAGACTCAAGGAAGCTGCATTCTTAATTACAGTTATGAGTCTGTTTTGGGCAGGTGTGTGAGTCTTATAGAGATTGAACTTATCATCCAGGAACACTGCAGTTTCTTGAGTCCCAAGGGCTTGAAAGTGACTGTCTTAAAGCCTTGTAGTTCATGTAGGCTGCTGTTTGCAGTAGGTCTTGAATAATAATGTATACATGCAGCCATAGGGAGGGACTGGGAGGAGGATTTAAGCTCAGGGAAAGGAAGATGGAGTTTAGGATTAAAGTGTGAGAGGGGGATTTTAGACATTGGGAGTGGGAGGGGATGATAGGATTAGGGAATGGAAATGACGTTTTAGGGATACAGACTGAATGGGAATCCTAGGATTAGGGACTTAGAAGAAGAGGATTTGGTTAAGGTTGGAAAGAGTTCAGAGAATTTAGGGATGGTGGTGCGAGTTTTTGATTTAGAGAGAGATTGTGGATTTAGGATTAGGTAGTGGAAGTGGAGCATTAGGGTAAGGGAGATGTGTGAGTTTTAAGGTAAGAGTTTTGGATGTTGGCTATATAGTTTTATAACTTCATGTTTTGGGAGGGCTAGGTAGAAATGGAAGATTTGGCTAGTGGGAGTTTGAGCACTTGTTTATTTGAGCCAGTGTGAGCAAGTAGGTATGTTAGAAGCTAGTAACATGAAAGTACCTGTGCTTAACCAGGTTAATCTAGTGGCAGCAGGGGAATTGTTGCAGTTCTGTGGAAGATAAGCACTAATGATAGAGTTTTAGGTGTTTTTCATTGGTTCCTTAATTTTACCCATTTGTTTTGTATTGTGCATAGCTGTTCTTAGAGAGGTGGTTTCAAGCATGCAGAAAATAGATGCAAGCACTTTCAGTTGTAACTTTTCCTAATATAACCGGTTCAGCCAAGTCCAATCAGTAAATAGGTTATTGCTATATACAGGCGTAGTATGTTGCATATGACTGCATGTCACACAGACCCCAGCACCTATCATTCTAAAAGTAAAACACAGTGAACTCAAGAGCTGTTACATTGTGCAAAGTAGGCCACAGCTGCTGCAAATAAGCTTAATATTAATCTAATGCAAGGTCCCTAAGCTGTGCTGATCACAGTTGCATTTAAACTCAAGTTATGTATTTACCTAAGTAGACATGTATATGTAACAACAATAACCACCTCTTCTGATAATTATCTCAATAGACTCTAAATCTCTATTTTGTTTAAGCTCTGCAGCACTAAGTCAAATCAAGCTTTAATTCACACTGAACAAAACAGAAGGTCAGATTCAAAGCATTAGGTATCCTAAAACAGTATACAAACTGCCTTATGTTCACAAATAATGACCTCTTACTAAACCAAAATAACTCTTTTTGGCAGGTACTAAAATATTAATGAGATATGGAGGTCTCACTCTCACAAAAAACACAGACTATGAGAACTGCAATAACATGTCACACACTATGCACCCAAACCATAGCACATAATATAGTACACTTTGACAAAGCCATAAAGAAATTCTTAGTTAAGCCTCCTAGACCCATCAGGATTAAGTCTCAGCAAAAATCAGAATCAAACATTGCATCACGTAATATCTCAACTTTAACAAAGAGTCACTATGAGACAAAAGGACACATTTCAGTACACCAAAACACTCCACATGCAAAAGCTGTTTAATGATAGGAAAGAGCAGCCTTAGATCAACTGGTGCCCTAGGCAAAAGGTCTCCATGGTACCCCCCACCACACCACCCAGCACCCCTATCCTGGTCTACCTACGCCAAATAAATACTGGAAAGTACCCCTATTAGAGCGGTGCCCTAGGCAGCTGCCTAGTTGGCCTATGCCTAATGCTGGCTATGATGATAGGTGAATCTATAGTGAGACATATAGACTCTGCACTCATTATGTTGGCCAAAGGCAGGGAGACAATGAGTTGTCTTTCAGGAACCAGAATCTAAGACGTCTCATGGACCTTTAGAACCCTTGCTCCTCACAAATAAAGCCACAGTATACAGTAGTTGTGCATATGGGAGTGAATGACTTGGGGTGAAAAACCCTAA
This sequence comes from Protopterus annectens, assembly GCF_019279795.1. Taxonomy (NCBI): domain Eukaryota; kingdom Metazoa; phylum Chordata; order Ceratodontiformes; family Protopteridae; genus Protopterus; species Protopterus annectens. Next base: position 488,872,182 of record NC_056736.1, on the reverse strand, counting down.
AGGAAATGCAGAGAGATATGTCTGAGCTTTCTATGCAGGTTACAGATGCTGACAAGACAGTAATACTGAGAAGAAATCCCTATTCTTCACATATGATTCCGAGGTACAAATAAAATATGATTGGCTTCAACAATTAGCTAAATAACTGTAGTCATTTTAGAGGAATCCAGTATGTATCAACAAGGGACTAAATGACAGACAGTACTACTTGCTTTGGAAAGAATGGTCTGCTCCATATGTTGAAAGGCATCCACGTACTGGCTACAGCCATTGCTGCAGCCACGTACTAGCTACAGCCATTGTTGCATCCACATACTGGCTACAGCCATTGCTGCATCCACGTACTGGCTACAGCCATTGCTGCATCCATGTACTGGCTATAGCCATTGCTGCATCCACGTAATGGCTACAGCCATTGCTGTATGCATGTACTGGCTACAGCTATTGCTGGATCCACATACTGGCTACAGCCATTGCTGCATCCATAGTTTCAGTTAAGGCAAAGTTCAATTAATGAACATTCTAAAGTAGCAATAAAAAAATAGGATCAAATTAAGGTGGCTACACTGAATGATACATTAAGACTAAGCACAACCCTGAGGCACTCCTGCATTTGAAAGGCATCAGTGTATATGTAATCACAGAAATATGATTGTAATGCCCAGAAAGAAGCTCATACATACATAAGTTTAGCACTTGTCTTACCTTCATGGCCAATGGGATCTGTGGTTCCATGTCCATATTTGTCAAAGACCAAATCACTTCTAGATATATTCCCAAAGATCCACAAATGGAACTTAATGAATTTCAAATCACACTAAATAATATCAACTGTCAGTTTACCACCTTCTGTGGGATAGCTTCCATGACCCAAGACGTTTGTATCAGATTCTTATATGTCATGGATGATCTTCCCTAAAATAAGAGCTCCAGCATGCTTGGAGACTTTAACTACCCATCAATCAACTGTGGTATCTATATCTCCAACACAGGGCATGCACAGAAGTTTTTAGATGTAGCAAATAAAAACTAAATGGACCAGAATATTACTAGGCCAAATAGAGGATGAGAAATTATTGACCTGTACTTGCAAATGTAGTATCATCATGCACAAGTCCACTAGTAATTCACTCTTCAATTATGTTGGACTATAAGCTACTAACATTTCCCCTCAAACTATCTAAATCCCTTGAGTTTAATATATTACAATTCAAAGACTTCAAGTGCACAAATCTAGTCAGAATCAATGATGAAGTTTTGAAATTCGCTCATAATAACATCACCCCAGATATCACCTTAGTAGATAGATTTAGAAAGGAGTTTTATACCCGCACAAATAAAGGTATAGAACTGGCAGTAACAGCAATAGTCAAATATTGTGGGAAATTTAAATGTAAAAAACCATGGTGGTGACTGAAATAGGTAAAATGCTATGACAAAGTATTTAAAAAACAATATTAGGTACTTAAAGGTAGCTCATGAGCTCATGTTAACATCTGATGTCAAGGACAATTATAGATCCTTAATTATGTTAGGAAAGTAAGAAACAGAATTCGACAATATACAGAATTCATATTAAATATCAAAACCTACCAAGACCTAGCGAACACTGTCAATACAGCAGCAAATACATTTATTACAAAATTCACTTGAAATGACTCTCTATACCCCTATAAGCCCAGTTTCCCTTTACCCCCCATCACTAAAGACCATGTACTGAATGTACTGTCTATAACTAAGAACACTTCCTCCATGAGACCAGATAAAATGCCAGCTTGTTTGTTAAAAATTTCTAATCATGCTCTGGTGGAACCTCTCCATAAGCTAACAGAAGTATGGCGTGCAACACTGGTGATGCCATTACACAATGTTAGCCATACCACTGATCCCTTAAATTACAGGGCCATCAGCCAGACATGTCTTGTTTCTAGGGCCATGGAATGCATTATGACAGATTTGTTTAACATACTCATTAAAAATCTCATCTGGCTAGATCCTCGTCAATATGGGTTTGTTAAAGGTAGAAAGGTAGATACTGTCTAATTAACCTTGTAAACATTTTTGAAAAGGTAACACAAGCTGTCAAAATGTTCACACAGTACACACAGCCTGCTTTGATATGGCCAAGGCATTTAACACCACCTGTCATGCTAACTTAACTAATAAAATAAATGAATTCTTA
>NC_056736.1:488755000-488865000 GCF_019279795.1 Protopterus annectens | reverse complement strand
TTAGTATATATAATGCAGAGAGTTTGGGGGAGCCCTTCTAGAAATGATGGGAGGAACTTGCCATCTTCAAAACAAATAAATAAATAAATAACATATTTTTTTCTGTGTTTTTTAGCATTTTTTACTCACCATTTTTTGAAATTCAACTTTTGGAAACTGGCGAGTACAAGAATCATACTTCAGTTGCTCATAATTAAACTGTTGGGTGTATTGTGTAAAACCTAATTTTCAACCTTTCCTAAACAACTTTGAATCAAGGGCATTAATTGTTTTTTTTTTTTTCATTTCATCAAGAACTGTTTTGTGACCAATACATTTGTTGATTAAAAGGCTGTAATAAATGCATGCAGCTGACTGAATTTACTAAATATCATAATGTGGTTGTTTTAACAACCAGTACTCCCACAGCTGATAAAAATGTCAACTTACTAACACTAACTGATAATGATTGCATGGATAATTATGAGCAGACTTAAAAATAAATGTACATTTAAAATATGAATTATCTAGAGATACATATCATGGAAATATATTGCTGAAGACAACACAGTATTCATAGCAATGTAGGTGGTGAGGGTGGCTATAAATTATGGTACCTTGCCAGTAGCAATCATAATAAAATGAGGGGTTTAAAGATGAGACTGTCATTATACATAGTCACAACTAATCCTGAAATTCAAATCAAGAAAACTATTTAGACATTTTTTTTCTTTTCCTTTACTTATTTGATTCACTTCATTTTTTTTGAAAGAGGTCCTTGACTCCAGTGATCGTTGACAGAACACTTGTCTGTTGCTCATCAGATATAATATATGTTGTTTAGTTCTAACAAAAGAGACGTTATTGCATACATTTTAATTTTGGAATATTCCATTCCATGGCACATTGTTAAGGAAATTAGATTTAAAGTTTATTCATCATTTATAAGTTCATATTTTCTAAGAGCTATGAGCATACTCCAGGACAAATCAGGAAACCGATCAAGGAAAAGACACCTACAATTTGGAGGACATAAAATAAATAAGTGATTGTTCTAAAAAAACTATTCTATATTAATACATTCATATGCTTTTTGGAAGATGTGTTGTACTAATGTATTTTTGATAATAATTGCAAATTAAAAAGCAATGGAATATATATTTTTAAAGATGAATGAGGCAGTTTGTTGAAACAGTCGTACTTTGAGTCACAGATATCCACAGTAGTACAATATAACATACCACGCAAATGTGAGGCTTGAATCTTTGCATTCTTATTACCACCATCTAGAACATTTCTATTCACCATTTTAATAAGTACGCAAACAATTTCCATCAAGGCTGAGACAAATCAATGCATGAAAAAAAATGACAACAGTTTTATTATTCAGTATTCATAGCAGCATAAAACCAATTAAGAAATTTACACTAGAATGAAATGGGGAAAAGGTAACCTGTGCAAACGTAGGGTTACGCATCGCAGAACAAGACTGCAATTCAAGTACTGCAGTGTACATAGCATATTAAACTAAGAGGAGTATAAACCACGGTGGGGTGGTAATTAGAATTTAATGTTATTGACTGAAGAGGGTGGCTGCGGTGGTGCAGCGGTTAGCATTGCTGCCTCACAGCAAGAGGTTCTCTGGTTCAATCCTCAGCTGGGGTGCCTTCTGTGCGGAGTTTGCATGTCCTCCTTGTGGTCGTGTGGGTTTCCTCCGGGTGTTCTGGTTTCCTCCCACATCCCAAAGACATGCTGTAGGTGGATTGGATACTCTAAATTGGCCCCAGGCATGACTGGGTGTGTGTTTGTGTGTGTGCCTTCTATGGAAGGTTGGGTGCCAGAGTGGCAACTCGACACCGTAAAACTCCACTGCTAATCAGGAGTGGACAGTTGATCCACTGTGGTGACCCCTAACCGGGAAAAGCCAAAAGAAGAAGAAGAAGTGTTATTAACTGAAGAAAGCCCCTAAATGTCTGTTCACAGGAAAGAATAGTTTCACACAAAACATTCTAACTAATTTTTTTTTTTTCAGTCAGCATAGCTCCTCCAACTCAGTGTAATACCCCTCTTAGCTATTTGACATAACTCCAATGTTGGAACTCATTGGAGAAATAGAAAAAAATAATATTCATTAAGTCAAAACCTTTGAACATAATTATCATAGCTATTTGTGTGAATGCTATTATAGAGAAAAGTCATCATTCTGAAAATATTTAGGTGAAATATGTTTCAGCAAACATGGGTAGACTCTAGTTATCATTGAATAATGCCAGGTGTCATTTACAAGAAATTGAATGAAAGATGCAAAAAACAAAGTCTATGATGTCACTGTTTGGTAAAACTTTCAAATAATGATAAAGGACTCCTGCCTCATAAATTAAGTGAAACTTTAATAAAAGCACTACTATGTGAGGTGTGTGTGTGTGCGTGTGTGTGTGTGTGTGTGTGTGTGTGTGTGTGTGTGTGTGTGTGTGTGTGTGTGTGTGTGTGCATGCGTGTGTGCCTGCCTGTGTGTATATGTATGTGTGTGCATGCGGGTGTGTGTGTGTGTGTGTGTGTATGTGCATCTGTGCGCGTGTGTGTGCGCGCGTGTGTGTGCGTGTGTGCATGTATGCATGTATGTGTGTGCGCGCGTGTGTGTGTGTGTGTGCGTGCACGTGTGTGTGTCTGCCTGTGTGTGTATATGTATGTGTGTGCATATGGGTGTGTGTATGTGTGTGTGTGCGCATGTGTGCATGTGTGTGTGTGTGTGTGTGTGTGTGTGTGTGTGTGTGTGTGTGTGTGTGTGTGTGTGTGTGTGTGTGCGCGCGTGTGTGTCTGCCTGTGTGTATATGTATGTGTGTGCATGCGGGTGTGTGTGTGCGCATGTGTGTCTGTGCATGTGTGCGTGCGCGTGTGTGTGTGTGTGTGTGTGTGTGTGTGTGTGTGTGTGTGTGTGTGTGTGTGTGCATGTATGTGTGTGTGTGTGTGTGTGTGTGTGTGTGTGTGTGTGTGTGTGTGTGTGTGTGTGTGTGTGTGTATACGTGTGTGCGCACGTGCTTCTCTGCCTGTGTGTGCTGCAGGAGAAGGTAGATGACCTTGAAGCATCATTCTATGGAAAAAAATAGGCAGAATAAGTAGTAACAAACGATTATTATACTTTTGCCAGAATCATTTCCAAAAATGCTTAAATATATTTTCAGAGTACTTTTGTCCCGATCTTCTTCAATAAAACACATCACACCAAATCAAGAAAAGAGGCAAAGGAGGCTCCAAGTCCATGAATAAGGTTTACTGCACTAAAACCAATAATGTGAAGCGCTTTTCGTCTGGTCAAATAGCTGGACTTCTTCAGACAAATTCAAGCAACAGGCACTATTATTAAATACACAAACCTTTTCTCTCCATTCATAAATCTAACCAATCAATTGCACCACATAATTCTCAATTAAATTAATCAATTAAAATTCATCACTTGCACAAAAAAGTTATTTTTAAAAGGATATAAATGATAACATGTATTCATATTTTAATCGCTATATATGTGAAGCAAAATCCAAAAGTTCATATTACAAATAAATGTACATATCAAACCAGACATCACACTATCCTAAAATTACAAAATACAAAAGAAGGAAACAAATAAATAAAAAGGGGGAGTAGCTCTCAAACAGCAATCAGCCTAATCTTAAATTATACTGAACATTTATGCTGTTAGTTTTGCTTCAAACATCCATTACTTTATAAAAATTAGACATCATTTTTTTTAATTAAACAAGAACATATAACATTCATCTAGTGAGGCTTTTCAATTTCAGTATACAAGCAACTGAAAACATTTCATTTACGCCTGGTTTTCTTCTCAAGTCCAGACGTAACCACCATAACATTCTTGCCTTTCTAACATTAAGGGGAAAGGGCCACCTTTTATATTTGGCTTAATTTGGTCAATCACCCTAAATGAGAAAGCATGGCCAAGATGGCTAGTACAATGTCTTGCCAAGGCATTCTCATTTTACCCCTGCTAATACTATATATATGTTCATATACCCTTTGCTTCAGTTTTCTATCGGTCTTACCAATATAGTATGCTGGGCATGTCTGGCAGTGAGCAAGGTAAATCACAGATTTCGAATTACAATTATACCTTCCATTGATGCTATATATTTTGTCATGCCTTGCTTAAAAATTTTTCATTTGTTTTCATTTGATGATGAAATGACAAAAAAGATATGTGAAAAGCCTTCTGTAATTTTTAAGCAAGGCAGAAATATGAAATCACTATTGGAAGCATCTAAGTATGTCAGTGTACAAACACCTGGCATGTTTAAATGCAAAGCTTGCAGTCTTTGTAGACATATGGCATCAGGGTGTACTTTTACAATTCATGAAAAAATATATACAGTCTAGACTCGAGTAGAAAACCAGGCTTAAATGAAGTGATTTCAATTGTTTGTATACTGAAATTGAGAAGCCTTCCTAGATGAATTTTATGTGTTCTTGTTTAATTAAAAAAAAAAATATGTCTAATTTTCTATTTTGTAATTTTAGGATAGTGTGATGCATGATTTCATATGTACATTTATTTGTAATATGTACTTTTGCATTTTGCTTCACATACATAGTAATTTAAATATGAATACATTTTATCAGTTATATCCTTTTAACAAATAACTTTTTTGCTTAAGTGATAAATTTTAATTGATTAATTTAATTGACAATTATGTGGTACAACTTATTGGTTAGATTTATGAATGGAGGGAAAAGGTTTCTGTATTTAATAATGGTGCCTGTTGCTTGAATTTGTCTGAAAAAGTCCGGCTATTTGACCAGATGAAAAGTGCTTCACATTATTGGTTTTAGTGTATTAAACTTTGTTTGTGGATTTGGAGCCTCCTTTGCCTCTTTTCTTGGTTTGGCGTTTTAGTGTTTTGTTTCTGGGTTCACATCACACCAAGTGTCATTTGATGACCTTCATTAACTTCCAATAACATAACTTTATTGCATAATTTCAGTTTGTTAATTACAACATGAACATCCTTATAATCACAGCATAAACATTGTAACCATATATCATGGTAGTGTATCCCCACTTATCCTTCCTGAATAAGCAGCATTCTCAACATTGCTCACTTATTCTTACTAATCAAAGCAGCATCCTACCACTCACTTCCATCCCCCAAACTCCTTCTGTCAACACCCAACAATGAGGGGAAACAGAAGAGGGACAAACCTGCCCCTCTTCTTTGCCTAAATAACCAACCTCAATCACCAAACAATCCAAAATGTCCCAAAAGTAAGGGGAGAGAGGGTGGGTAGCAAGATAACACCTAAATCTGATCCCCTTCCCAGTTCTATTAACATAAAAACCTCTAAGCCCCACCATACATGGAACTCACTTCCTTCACACTTTACCCATACTAAATTAACCATTCACTTCCCAAACTCTACCCAAACCTTCCCTTACTTCATAGCCTTAACATCCCTCCCCCAACCAAAAGCTTCCACCTTTTATCTTCATCTAATCTCTGAACACTGAAGATGTCCCTGGAAAAATTGGTTTGATCCCAAACCTCATTTATTAATGAGAATTAGTATTAAAAAGTTACTAGAATGGGGCATATGTACTTCCTGTTGCACTGAAGGACAACAGTTTATGTAATATGCCCACACTCTGCTGCTTAGTTGTAGGCATTGTTCTGCCCATTCATATATTTCACTCACACAGCCAGCTCATATTTCTTAGTAAGTGTGATGGCTTTTTTATTGCAGTTCACCACTGGTTACAGTACTTTCAATGACAACAAAATTATTCTAAAGAATTTTGGCACTGATAGTATTAAGGCATTCAAAGGTGTCTCAAAACTCTACATTATTTCAAAGCATATGTTTAGCTTCTTTTTAAGTTGAGAACACTGTTTTGAAACAAGGGGATTGGGGTATCTTGCAAATCAGCCCAGGAATGCTAATAACAGCATCTGTTACATGTTACAGACATCCTGCTCACAGAAGGTACATTTAGGTATTCTAATTCAATTCTGCCATTCCGTTTGGATATGCACAAACACATTATTATCAGTTCCATTCATCATCGCTATTATCACCACCATTATGGTTGTTTATTTATGTGTTTGTTTTTTGTATGTTTGCTTATTTATTTATTCATTCATCAAATGGATTTCCAAGATACTTAATTCTCTTTTCACCAATGACCAAGGAGTATTGCCTGTTTGAATAACCTTCTCCGGATGTTACCTCATAACCTTGACTTATCCAGTAATTTAACTTACTAGACTGAGAATCTAATTTAACATTCCTGTAGAGTATAGTTCATGAATTTCTAGCTAGCAGACTATAGTTCATAAATTATTTAATAGTGTTAGCATGACTACCATCGGCATGGTAGTGTTGGCAAAATATGATATGCAAATTATTTTATTTTTCAGTAGCTTGTTATTTGACTAACTGCTCTCCTTTGGATCTTTTTTTAATCATTATCTGGGCCACAAGAACAAAGTTAAATGCAGTATCTATGGACAGGTTACAGTAGCTACAGTACCAGAGAAAACCCACACATATATGGCAAAAACATGGAAGAACTGAACACTATTTGCCAGAGATGCCCTGCAACTGTCGCCCTTGGGATTCTGGATACTGGCTAAGGCTCTTGCCACCCTATAGTGCCTTTTCTAGGCAAGGTTCAAATGACAAATTCACCACCTTAACAGGTACAAGCAAGTAAAATCTGAGGTTAATGCTACTCAATGCCAGAAGTCTAAACTTCAAAATGCATTCACTCGAGGCACTCCTTAAAATGGAGAACATTGACATCTGTGCAGCGACAGAGACCTGGCTCAAGGCTCCAGAGAGCACCCCTGCATTACCAGGCTATAATTCATACCACACCTTTTGGCCACCTAATCTGGACCAAAACACTAAAGGCGGAGGCGTGTCCATATTCATTAAGGATATTTATACCTCCAGTCTAGTTGCTCAGCATAATGCATCCGAGATTATCCAAGAGCAACTAACTCTGGACAAGACTGAAATCCACACTGTAACTTGATACAGATCCCCCACCATGCCCAGGGATTCCTACTACTCATTTCTTGATACACTGGAAAATATTAGGGTACAACCCAACACCCTAATAATGGGCAATTTCAACTATCACACCATTAACTGGGAAAACTACTCATGTACCAACTCTTTTGCTCAATGTTTTCTGGAATTCATAAATTCCAATTCCTTGGATCAACTTATCCACACCCCCATCAGGGGCAGCAATATCCTAGACCTGGTCATTACCAACATGGGTGACCAGTGTTCCACATCAGAGGTCAATTGCTCATTGGTAAGATCCAACCACAAGCTAATCACTCTAGGCATCCACATCCCACCCCCATTAAGGAAACCCCCGTAAAAAATTTCTCCATAGCCAACTTCACACTTCTTAGGACAGAAGTGGCAAACTTCACGACACCCATGTAGACAAACAATAGAGGTACGACTGCTGAATCCTACACAAATGCACTTTATAAGCACTTACATGAGTGCATGGATCATGTTATCCCTAACAGAACCAAGATACTATCTTCCAAAAAAAGGAAGCCAATCTGGTGGTCCCCTGCCATAAACAAACTCTACAACAGAAGAAAGAAGCTGTTGCAAAAAAGAGTAAAAATCCCATGATTGGAGGAACTCCCTGGTCAGCCTCAATAAGAAGCTGAGATCCCTCATAAAATCTTCCAAAGCTAGTTATGAAAACAAAATCACCATTGATTCTAAAGACAACCACAAAGCATTCTATAGCTATGTCAATAATCTCAATGGCAACACTCTGATCTGCTCTGAGTTACAGCACAATGGCACTAAATATACAGAACCAACTGATATTGCCAACATCCTGGCAGATAGGTTCAGTGCTAACTTTACCCCCCTCTCACCCCCTAAAGGGCCCATCTCAATACTGGAAGAATGCAAAGTTCCTGTAATCATGGCTGCACAGGTAAAAAACACACTCTCCAAAGCCAAGAACACAGCATCCATGGGACTTGACAACATCCCAGGCTGCGTTCTACATGAACTGAAAAATGAACTGGCACCCCACCTAAGCACCATGTTCAATCATAGCCTCACCTCAGGCTCTGTGCCCACTGAATGGCGCACAGCAACAGTTATCCCACTCCACATAGGGGAAGCCACCACGGACCCCGGGAACTACCGCCCCAATAGCCTAACGAGCCAGGTCTGCAAGGCCATGGAACGTATCATCATGGATTTTATACACAAAGATATTGGTAATCTCCAAACTCTGGACTCCATCCAGTTTGGGTTTCTAAAAGGCAGATCATGTCTCCTAAAACTGATAGACTTCTTTGATGCAGTCACCAAAGCCATAAACGTGGGTAAGGTGGTTCACACAGCCTATCTAGATTTCGCCAAGGCTTTCAACACCATCCCCCACTCTGGAATTATAGATAAACTCACTAAACTAGATATAAATCTCTATGTCACAAGATGGGTTGCCAACTGGCTCACTGACAGAACCCACACTGTGAAAGTAGAAGACTCCAAATCCGACTTCAGACCAGTGACAAGTGGAGTACAATAAGGTTCAGTCCTGGGGCCTCTCCTGTTTGGTATCTACTTTTCTGAAGTACAGGCTAACACAGAAGGTCTTTGGCTAACGAAGTTCACAGATGACTGCAAACTAGGAGCCATAATCAAAACTACTAACAATGTGGATATCCTACAAAAGGGCCTCATGGAGACAGATGCCTGGTGCCAAAACCATGGTCTCAAGCTCAATGTCAAAAAGTGCATTGTCATCCCCTTTGGTAAAAACTCTATACCCATGAGCTTGCACATAGGTGGCAGTCTACTTAACATCGAAAGTGTGATAAGAGACCTTGGGACACAGGTGTACAATAGTCTCTGCTTTGATAATCACATTGCCACAGTAGTCAGGAAATCCTTCTACGTGGCACACCTCATCACAAAAGGTTTCTCATCCAGGAAAAAAGAGGTCATTGTTCCCCTCTACTCATCACTCATTAGACCCATTATAGAGTACAACACCCCTTTTGGTATGTACCTCTCAGGACATCTACAACTGGAAAGGCCACAGAAATCCCTCACAAAGAGGATTACCGGCCTCAAAAAGATGTCCTATGCAGACCGTCTCAAAAAACTCCAGCTTTACTCCATCGCATATCGCCTACTCAGAAAAGATCTCTGCCTAACATACAAAGCTATGTCAAACCCAGAACTGTTGGACATGCCCCACTTAAAGAAATCCCAATCCCTCTAAGCTACACGCTCTAGGGACCTAAACCTTGTCACTACAATAAACAGAACATGCTGGAGGGATAGATTCCTGTCCCAGAGACTTCCCATACTCTGGAATAAACTATGTATCTATATCAAACAAAGCTCCTCATTAGCATTCTTCAAGAAAAATCTTGATGATTGGATGGGAAATAGGAAATTCACCCCATGGGATCACCTCTGTGGCTCTGCTCGAATGGAGCACAGGAAAATAATTTTCTTGGGTGGCAAAAGCTAGGGTACCTTTTTGGCTAGGCTTATATAGGCTAGTACCTACCTATGAACCTATGGACTAGATATTTTGAGATGACAAGCAGAGGTCTTATTACTCAGCCTGCATACTGCATCCTAATGAATGCATTTAGTAAGTGGCAACAAACATACATTTTGGGCACAGAAGAAAAACAAATCATTGTTAGAATACAGGACATAAAAGCTGTGGAATATAACTCCCAAGAGTCACAACTATTTAAAATTAAAAAAAAAAAAGGTTAAAGAAATGCCAAAACCTGCTGTAAATTCTACCTCAAATGATGTAAATGTCTTATTCAGAGTAGAAACTGAAAGTCGTAGATCTCTCAATATCTGAAGTCAGTGCAGTAAAATATTTTGAATTATTTGATCTGAGGTCTAGACAGATATGAAATGTACAGTATATACACATACAAACTGACTCCTAATTCCAGGAATGAATTCAGTGTTGTGGTAATGTCTATTCACTATATGCAACACAATGTAAATAAATATGCTGGCTTAAATGAAAGAAAAATATTTATTATAGTTAAAAAATGAAATAAAATACAACTTTGCTATACCTGCAGAGATTAAGACAGGAAATAAATTATAAGCTCGGTATTTTTTTTTTCAAATCAGAAAACACTTCTTTTGGCTGAGGAATTAAATACCAACACATTAAGGTAATCAGCTTTACAAAATTACAGTGACATTAGCATCAGTTAGAAGGTATGATGTCACCTAAGCAGGCAGAAATTAAGTTTAACATCAGCTGCTGACAATAAGAAAAGGCAATCTAAGTATCAAACCTTGAAGACATATAAGTTAAAAAAAAACATTAGGCTGGATTCATAAAGGTTACCCCAAAGTGTGCACTATGTGTGCACTTTATGTATACTTTCTGAGTACAAGAACATCCCTACCACAATGCTCGTGTTGTCTATTCACTCAGAAAGGTTACCCCATAGTAGAGTAGCGTATTCATCAGAGTATTAGTAAACAGGACATAATATGTTAGCAGTTAGATTTCCAAGAAAGGTAATTTAAAGAAATGGATTCCTGCTTTGAAGAGGTAATCGTATGATGTGATATGCAAAATACACATTATTTCAAAATATCCTTTTAAGTTTATAACAGTAGCCTATATGGTTTCCATTATTTGCACATCATGCATTAATTATTTTCATTAAGGAAACACTGTTACATTTCAATGTTGCTGAAATTTGCATAATTGATGGGTAGGGTGTTAATAGATTCTGTAGGAGTGTTAACAGATTTGTACAGAAGCACCATTGCCTGTAGTGTGTCAGATAATGAAAAAAGTCAGTCTGGACTTAATTTAACAGAGAGGGAAGAGTGAAGTAATGTGCGAAGTTTACTGATTTATATTTTCACTATTTCTTTTGTTTCCCACATATGTGCATTTTATGTTTTGCTATGTGTGAAGAAAGGTTATATATCAGCTTAGGACATCAGACTAATACTACTCTGACCTCCAAACCGACAAGGAGGTTGTAGACCACTTCTCTTGAGCTTTTAAGTATATCAACACTACATTTCAAAATTACTACTATGAAAAGAGTGTTCTGGTGTCTGCAGTAACCTTGCACTGGTAATCATGTCTAAAATGTTTGATTTGTATCATGTTAAGGAGGCCTACTAAGCTCTTAAATCAATGTAGCTGTTGGTTTGGAAGTTTTATGAATTCTTTGCTGTAGAGCAGGTGTATGACCACTACTGATATAAGGATATATAGCACGGAATTCTTAAAAATACCCCAGGGATGTTATATAAACTATCATATGGGTTTTACTGTTGTCAAAACTTTGAGCTCCATTTGCATTCAGCATGTTTGATTATTTTTTTTCAAGTTACCCCGTTCCTGTGCTGATGGTATAATGATTTATTCTGGATCATTCTATGTATGCAGTCAACAAAAAACAAATAAAAAACGCAGAGCAGTGGGATGAATCTTATGTATTATCTAAACTGCTGATGTTTCTTCCTCTAAGTGGATGCACTTAAAGAATATGTAGAAGTCATGTGTTTTTAGCAGACTTAATTAACAGTTGTTGCCACGAATGAAGTGGCCAAGGTTAAAATGTCTGCAACTTCATAATTTCGAGTCTTCAGCCACTATTGCTATTAAAAGTGCAGTTTATGTAACTGTAAAGACAGAGAAAACTGGACAGATTTAATGATTTACACACACACACACACACACACACACACACACACACACACACACACACACACACAAACACACACACAGATATAGTCTAGATTTTCTTTATCAGCATAAAAATTCAGGTATTCTTCTAATCTACCTCCTATGTCTGCATTGTCTGAGTAGAATTCTATATGTAATTCAGGACAACCTGTGACTCAAGGACATAAAGAAGGCATTCCTATAGGCTGTTATTGAAATTCTCAACTAGGATGGCAAAGGCTCTTAGCAGGCTAAATGACGGGTTCACTGAATGCTTGAGGTGAACACATTCAAAGAAGCAACTGACCCATGGATGGCCTCTAGCACTTCACTGTTTTGCTAATGTACATTATGGTAGCTACACAGATAATTTACCCACAGCAGTCACTGTGATTGCAGAAAAGAGTTACCGAGAAACTGAAGGACCATTCAGTTGAGAAACAATTTGCCCACATACACTGCTGGTTTTATTCTCTTGGTAGCACAACTGGTAGTGCAATGAAAATATCAGCATTTGTAGCATATATTACAAGTCATAAATAAATGCACTACAGTCCTTTGCAGTAGGAAAAAGGCATTTGTTTGAGTTACAGCTGTTTTATACATTTAAGAAAATGAAGATGTTTAGGGACAGAGTGACTAGGTTCCAGTAGTTTTATTTGAAAAGCTGAAGACTGTTCAGGAATAGAGTAGCTAGGTTCCAGTAGCTTTATTTGATGGTGTAGCTGTTAGTATGACTAAAATTATATTCTAGATGATTAAGACGCATACCACATCTCAATTAGTCTCTGTGTGCTGATTGCATGTAATCATCCAGCAAGTATACTGCATCTGCAAGCACATGTGAAAACTAATCTTCATTTTTCTCTTGATACCAGATGGAATAGTTCTCCCAGCATTGTGCATAAAGGTATGCAGGTCAAAGACAAACATACAGATAATGCTGAGGTTTTTAAAGCAATTCTTAGAATAAATGTACCAGGGAAGGCTATCAGATGATATTAACATAGATTAGGAGGAATGATGATTTTTGTGTGTGTGCGCGTGCGCGCATGCATGTGTGTGTGTGTGTGTTTGTGTGTGTTGTGTGTGTGTCTGTGTGTGTGTATGTGTGTCTGCATGTGCATGTGTATATGTGTCTGAGTGTGTGCAAAGTATGATTTGTTTTTCAAATAGCGGAACTCTATATAAATGTAGTTTGCTTGCAGATGTATGTGTATATATGCATGTGTTGGAGAAACAGGGGAGGGGGTGTTGTGAAGGAGTGGAATGCAGAGCTTTTTGGTTTGTTTGCTAGCTGTGGGTAATTCCTAAGATGCTGGGTGAAGGAAAAGTTAAGTAAAAGTATACAGGAAGTAAGGAGGTAGAAGTGAGGTAGAAATGGGGGGAATATTTAGAGAAATTATAAATAGTTGAGACTGGGATTATGTTGGCCTCTTTGGTCTAGATTTCAGTACAAATCACCTCCTCCCTTCCCTCTTGTTATTGTGGATGTTTGAAATTTTTCAAAATATGGGGGGTGTGGAGGAGCTTGAGTTTTTAACTCTCTATTTTTCCCCCTTTTTTAGGTGATTGGCATATTGTAGTTCTGCAGTGCACAGTGGTATACTGCTTCAGGGTTTGATTTGTTTAATTATTATGAGCAGTAGGTTTAACTCATTACATCCTAGTGATGCTACCATGGTTTTGCAGTTACACCTGGATGGTGCATCTAGACATCAAATATTGCTTCTTCATATTTGCATTAATAATTCGAAAACCACACTACATACAAAGTAAGAAAATATTTCATCTTAAAGCTTACAAGATGATAAACACAATATGATGTCTGACCTCTGTCTAGTGCTGGTAAAGAGATTTTAATTGTTTTTAATATTATTTATTTATTTATACTGTCTTAAATTTTGTGTTTCTCTAAATGTCTCAAAAAACAAGCAGAGCAAACAGAACTGCTTATCCTCTAATGATTGCTCTCAGCTGGACGAACAAAATGCTGCTGACAGTATATGTGTAACTTGACTGGTTACTGTTATATTTGTAAGTTGTTTACAAAATACTAAACATTTAATAGTTAGTCCCTGGGATTCACTAAACTCTGTGTAGGCTTTGCATAAAGCCTACATGGAGTTTACGTGTGTGTGTGTGTGTGTGTGTGTGTGTGTGTGTGTGTGGTGATGTGTGACCAACAACAGTGCTAATTACATATTCACGGTGCGCAACGCATTTAAATGTAACTAATAGCAGTTTCATAGCTGGTAACAGGGTTTCTATGCAGGAAACCATGTAAAGTAACATGGATAGCAATCCTGTTTACAACAGAGCACAGTCGGTTACCGTGTTTGTGTGGAAAGCCACAATGATCACCAGGGCTTAACAAATAAGTTTCCATAGCTTTCAATCTTTTAGTGTAAGAAATCTGGACAAAGCCCAACATAATGGGGAACAATGAACCAGAAATTGGAACAGATTCTACATATTTGCACATTTAAACTTAGAAATGTGCTAGAATAACAAGTTGTGTGTTAAGATACATTTCTGAAAAATTTGAAGTCTGAAATTCAAATGTATGACATCAGTCCTGAGTTCATCACAGTGATATGGCAGAAAAAAACACACATTGTATAAGGAATAGACCAAAAGATATAAGACAAAAGTCTGGATATACTGATAAAATCTGGACATTTTTGAGGTATGATATGTATATGGTCCAAACAGTACAGGACAGTGTATACAGTGCAGAGAATTGTGAAATAATATTCCTAGCATTCTGTACCAGTGTCGTGCAAATGATCTCTATGGGTAAATGGACTATCATGTAAAATAAACACTCGGGGGAAGTGTGTATATTGAATAGGCAGCAGGACCAGTCACATATCAATATAGTATAGTAGGGAGTGCACAGTGAAAATGTGTATTATGTGACTGTTACACAAGGTGACATAACAGTGGGGAAGATGTCTGTATGAGATAAGTATCCTTTCATAAACAATGCAGAGGATATCTATTAGGAATGTTATATATAACTGGGGTAGGGTACAGTTTGTGAAGCTGTGCAAACTCATTTGCCTGAATATGAGTATAATCTCAGCAGAGGTCTGCAGCAAGTGCGACACGGGTAAAGGCTCATAGGCAACATTAAAAGAAGCATGCACAATCATAGACTATATCAGAATAATACCACCAGTAATCCCATGTCTCTGACATAACATATGTAATTTATAGTGATCAGACTGGGTTCTGCACAAACACACTGTCGCAAATGTTACCCAAGACATTAATGTTGTCAAACAACTGTGTATGCAATATGTGCATCACTGGAACAGATATCACACATGCATCTGTTGGAATGACTTGATGGGGTTTCTACACCATCAGACAGTAATGTTCATGCAACAAAAATAATACCTAGGTAAGGCCAGTAGGATGTGTGGCAGCTTACTGTGGCAAAGGTGGTACACTTCAGTTATGGGTATCCTGATATAGCCTAGGATATGGACACAGGTATCATTGGGAAACTCACCCAGCTGTGGATTAACCCTTACATCACTAGATGGGTAGCCAACTGTCTCTCTGACAGAATAAATATTGTGAAGGTTGGTGAATCAACTTGTGCCAGTAGAGCTGTTGTCATTGGTGTACCCCATGGATCCGTGTTTGGACCTGTTCTGTTTGGACTCTATTTTTCAACAGTTCATACTAAAGTATACTGCCTTTGGCTTACCGTGTTTGCTGATTCTTGCATTTTGGGTGCAATCACTGAGTCAACCTATGATGATAACGTATTACAGGAGGGGCTAACACAGATAAATGATTGGTGACAAAGCCACATGGTCTACAAATAAAAGCAAAAATGTTTCTTTATTTTGTCCTGCAAAGTGGAATTCCCTGCTAATGACAACATGGACAACAGTACCTCTATGTGAAACCCAGTAATGCAAACAGAGGGAACACACGTAGATAGCTATCTGAGCACCAAGTGTCCACACTGGTATTGAAAGCCTATGTTATGCACATCATAAGTCATGCTATCTTATTCAGATCTGATCTTATATTATAGCACTCTACTCAAACAGCATCAGAACACTAACAGAGTATGATGCTCTCTTTTGCTTGTACCTCACCAGACACATGCAGCCGCTGGAGAAACAACAGGGGTTTCTCACCAAGAAAACACATGGCCTAGAAACCATGCCATAACATATGTGGATAGACTGAAAGCCAGGTCACTGTAATCTGGATTGTATAAGATGAGGTGACTTTTACCTGGCCTCTAGGTCAGTCTCTGACCCTCCCCTGGTGGGAATAGTGCATATGAACAAATGAGCTAAAGCTGATGACATCAGCAGTGTCCGGTGAGGAGATTATGGTAATAGCCGTGTCCCACATGCTTGTGTAAAAGGCTCTTCTAATTACATGCAAGAGCACAAACACACACACCCCAGTTGACTGCAATGAGAATCAACCCCCTACCTATCTAAGTACACAAACTACAGAACTCTGGATTTAAGGCAAGTGCCACAGTTCAAGTCTGACTTAGACTGTCCCAGACAACACTTTATAGCTGATGACATCAGCAGTTTCTAGTGAGAAAAACATGGTAATAACAGTGTCCCATATGCTGGTGTAAAAGTCTCTCTGTAATGTCAAGCAAGTGGACAAGCATACACATGCAAACAGACACACGCACATGCACACACACACACACACACACACACACACACACACACACACACACACACACACACACACACACAGTTGACTGCAGTAAGAACAGAACAACTACCTAAGTACACAGACCACAAAGCTAAGTACTTTACGCATGCATCATGGCACAAGTCTGACTTTTACAAGGCTGCAGAGCAACTTATAGTGGATGACATCAGCAGTGGATGTAAGAGAGAAGATGTTGGGAGGCCTGTGTGGGTTCATAGCTTCATAGATTCATAAGAGTTTACTAGGCTAATGGCCTTAAGGCTTTTACATGCCTAGCTGTGTAAAAATGCAAAACGTCTCATTGACCATAGTTAGATGTTCGTTGTTAGCACAGCAATTTTGTGATCAGCACTGACACCCCCTGTCATGAGGGACATAAGTGCCACCCCTGGAGTGAATTTACAATCACCCATCCACTTGTCAAGATTGCATTTGAAAAGGGTCATTGAGGAGCATCACTTCACATGCAGTAGGAGCCAATTCCAGAAGAGCAGCAATCCCGGTGAGATATATCTGTCTCACCAACATGTTCTGTTTATGTTTATGCTAGTTCAGGATCCCTGGAGCAAATTAATCTTGTCCCATTTGATTTGAGGATGTCCAGAATCTCCAATAGGCAGAGTCTGAGACTGCTCTTTAGGCCAGGCACAGGTCACCTCTCAGCAGCCTGTATGATACTGTGTACAGTGACAGGGCTCAATATTTTCATGTATGTCATGTTTTGGAGGCCCTGGATTTTCTGGGTCAGAAACCCCTGTGGTTTCTCCAGTTGCTGCAAGTGTCTAGTGAGTTACATACAGAAGGGAGCATTGTACTTATTTAGTGTTCTGATAGTGGTTGAGTACAACAGCAGTATGACCTCCCTGGGCTTGCACTGCCCTTATTTATGAGGTGTGCAATGTAGAATGCATGTCTTACTACTATGGACACATATTGATCGAAGCTTAAATTTCTATCAACCTGTGTTACCAGGTCTCACACCACTGATTATGAGGTTAGGGGGGTGATATGTACATCATAATTAGCAGGGATCCTTCTTTGCCAAAGAGGACAATGAGGCATTTTTGGGCATTAAGTTTCAGTCCGTGAATTTAGCACCAGTCATTTGTCTGTGTCAGCCCTTTCTGTATTATGTTAATATTGTTGGGGACTCTATATGATTTTGCCCAGTTGACAGTCATTTTCAAACTGAGTAAACCACAGGCCATCTACCTTTGCCTGGACTTCAGAGAAATAGTTTCCAAGCCATAGAGGTCCAAGCATAGATCCTTTTGATACTCCACTGGTAACTGGTATACTGCTGGAGGTGGACTCCCCACGTTTGACATTGTACATTCTGTCAATAAGCCATTTGCCTACCCTTCTAATAATGTATGGATTAATTAGCAGATGGGAGATTTTTTTCTATGATACCTGAATGGGGGATTATGTCAAAGGCCTTGGCTAAATAAACATAGGCAGTATATCCTGTTGTCCCTCATCCAGGGCTTTGGGTCATTATTAAAGACATCCACTAGGTTCAATAAGCAAGATCTACCTTCACAAAAAAAAATTGGTCAGGCCAAGAGTGCTAAAGGTTACCTATGTCCCTGTGGATAAGGTCCATGATGATTCTTTCCATAGCCTTGCAGATAATGCTGGTTAGGCTTAGGGGTCAATAGATCCTAGGGTTAGTTGATGGATGAGTAGGCATGTGGAATTGTAAAGATAGTTCTAGTTCTGGATGTTACCAGATTGACATGCATTGCATATTACACAACATTTGATGTTAATTTATATTGTGCAGTTGATATATGTGTGAAAAAGTACTGAGACACCAGGCTTGCAGTTCATGGGGGGAGGCAACACATGGCTGCATTTTAACTTAGTAACATATTGTTAGATAAGGCCTTCAGTTTGTTATGGTTCCACATGTAGTTTCATGACATAAAGAGTAAATGAACAGCAAAGAGCACTAATATATGCTAATAAGTGGCAAGCAGCACTTTGTGCGAAAGTGTTTACTCATGCAAGATACACATTTCCATTACTCTTCCTGTTTGTGCATAGTTAGGCAGTACACAAATGTGAGACACTATGCTAAAAGTCTGAGAGTTAGTACTAAGTCTTTGAAACACACCTGCTGCTTAGTAGAATCTGTGGCAGCAGCTGTAAATGCATCAACACATTTATTTTTGAGCCCACATGATGCTGGGCTCTAATCCAGGTGTATCTAATACTTTTAAATAAACAGCAATAATGCAGTGATATGAATTCTTTATAGTACATGTATTGTTGTGTGTCTGCATAGTGCAATGGGTTTAAGAAGCATTGTACAGAGGTAACTGCAGCATTGTAAAGCTGCTCACCCTCACTTGGTGTTAGTGTGTGATGCCAAACTTTGCTACATAGAGGCCATAAAGTGAAGGGATCCATTGCTTATTCTGGTGTGTTGTGTGTGATTCTAATTTTTGACCAGAATATCAGTGCTAAAATGGGTTAGATAGGAAAGTGGTGAAATTGGGCACAAGCAGTGGGAAGAACAAAGAAAAATCAATACAGGAATGTGTAGGAGTGAGGTAGGAAAGAACCATAGTTATCCATTTCTTCACCAGCAAAAACTGATAATATGTGCAGATTATTAGCTGAATTTGGACTGTCACCTTCACAGAGCAGGGTGACTACAATGTAAAAATGTTGTATAGCCAACTGGAATGAATCAAGTGTGTCAATATGACACATGTGAAATGGAGAGCTATGTATGGCATGATATTTTTTGTGGGACAGGTGTCCATTTTCTTAATTCAGTAAGAGAGGAATGCTGGGAAAGGAACGTAAGGATTTCTGGGTCAGGTAAGTTGGGTAGGTAAGGAAGCAAATGCAAACAAGCAAGACAAACAAGACACATGGACAAGTGAGGGACACAAAAGTTTGGGGGACACCATAATTGAGGTGAGGATTGGAAAGAAACATACACTCATGCCCATCAATATGGAGAGAGTGAGAATTGAGTCCTCACCCACTTGACTGTCATCACTGTCCTCTTACTCTGCTGGTGGCTGGAGTGCTTGATGTCTTCTTCTCCCATGTACCCTGAGGGAGAGCAGCATCTCCATCTGCCATTGGGGTACACCAATGGTGTGGTGTACATCCCTGCGCACCACCCCTGGTATCTCCTGGTGGGTGATGAAATCCCCACCTTCACCACTGCTTCTGGAAGGTACCCCTGCACCAGCTGCCAGGGCAGTACTACTTAAGGTTGCAGGTAGTGTAGGGGCAGCAGAGTCAGTGCTACTAGGTTGGCTCCTAGACATGCTGAGCAGTGGTGCTAGAGCCAGTGGAACAGGGGCAGGCTAATCCACTACAGCTGGCCTACTTCACTGTGCTTTGCAGCATTTAGTGATTTTGTACACATGGATGACATGGAGATAAAGTAGTACCATCATGTTTGACATACAATGCATTAATACAATTATACAACTACTTTATGTGAAGTATTACATTTAAGTATACATCCTAACAAATACACACTATGCCTACAGATTGCTGAAAGTAATCCTTGAAATGTGCATATATTGCAAGTATGCATTATCTAGTTTTACAGATTACGGGTAACAACAGGTCATTTATGCCACTTGTATAGAGTTTAATTTAATGTAAATATTATTAAAGAAATTCAGTACAGTATAGTTGTGACTCACGATATTTCAACCCATAACCTTTGAATACAGTCCAATATTTGACTACTAAAGATGGTCTGTGCTACAGACTAATGCATGCATACTTGATTTTACAGTTAATATATGCATCCTCAATTTACTACAACTATATAAAAAAATCTATCTTTAACTTTTAAAGCTACAATTATACTTCTTTTGTGCTGCATACATTATTCATTTATTTATTTATTTATTTTATTTATTTTACATTTGTTGACCGGGATCGTCCGACTGAGCTGAAGAGCCCTTTTTCAGCGGAGGCCCAGGGAGAAAACTCCAACATATTATACAATTTTCATTATAAATTAGCACTAAACAACAATGTTACAAGATTATTTCAAGGCATTAAGTAGCGATAAAATGTTATAGAGTGTCAATAATCAGGAGTATAGCATAACTATTTCAAGATGTATAAAAAGAAATATGTCATTAAGATGAGTATAGTTTTTGGGGTAAGTGGTTAAAAAAACTGTTTTATCATGATGTAGTTGCATGAAGGCAAGACAATTACAATAGAATGTTTCTCTGAGGCAATTTGCTTAATAGAATTAAGAAGACAGTAGAAAGAGTAGTCAAGGAAGATTAGAGAGAACTAGTGAGAAGAGTGAGTTAAGGGCAGAGAGTAGATTAAGGTATGAGAAGGAGGGAGACTGCAGTGGCAGGACCAGTGACTTTTTAAAGTGCTCTTTGGTGGCTGTCTTAAATTGTTTAGGATGTGTAAGGGTCCTGAATTTGAGTGGGAGCCTATTCCAGGCAATAGTGGGGTGATAGCCATACATGCTGTGTCCAAATTTAGACTTTGGTTTGTAGATTTGTAGTAGTTGTTGATTAAAGCTTCGGAAAGGTCTGGATGGAGAATAATGGGAGATGAGAGGGCATAGTGCTGGGCAGTAGGAAGGCTGGTATAGGATAGAATGGATGATCTGGAGCTGAGAGAGAAGAAGCTGGTGGAGTAATTCAGCTAGTTGAACAATGACTTCCTTCCTTCCTTTTTGAACATACAACTTACTTCCCTCAGATTCTCCAATCGAGCAGCATGTGCATGTTGATTGAACTCTATGTTGGCATTAGCTGGGGAAAGAACAAAAAAAGAACAGAATAGCATTATGCATACCAGTCTTGCCTATATTTAGCTTTCTAAGTACAAAAAATACTCTCTTATTGTCATACTTACATAGCTGTCGGATGTCTGCAGTTTCAAATTAATTCAACCAATAGTTCAGGGTACCCATTTTTCACCTGTGTAGGTCACTAAAAGGATGGCTACATTATCCTCCAGTGTGAGGGATGCCAGTAGCACTGGATACAGCCTGAGACAAGCAACTCCACACCTCAGGCTTGTAGTGGTGGCCAGAATAGTTCCCTGCAGAAGCCTTTAGCTGTGGTGCTTTGCCAGGAGGCCAATAAATATTCTGGACACCCCACCTCTGTGGCCTAAACTGGACAGCTTCCTCACTAACTCCAAACATGTGTAACGCCCACCCTAGAGCAATGGAAAGGGATGCTTTCCCACCAGTTTCAGTTATTGGGTTTACTGGTAGTGCAAAAACCCAAGCAATGATTCCAACCATGTTTGCATGATGTTAAGCAGAGCGCAGCAGTGCCAGGCAGTGATGACATACATATTTGAAATAGCTTGGCTAATCTGATACTTGACCTTAGTTTGATGAGTGTTTAGTGATGTAGCCTGGAAGTATTATTGAAAATTGGAAGGTAACTGTTATGTGAGTTACATGCACTGGGGGAATAAATGTTACAATCTGACAGATTTGTTTTTGTTTATATAGTAATAAGATTGATTTTTAAAGTGTGGGAATCAGACATAGGCATAAGGGACAAAAATCTTTTCTTATACAGCATAGATTTTCCATCCTTGCCACAGAAGAAGTGCTGCTCAGATATAGTCAGGAATTATTCATAAATACAACTGACAGTTTGAGGTGTTACATATGTATGTGAGTGACCTGACAAAACTCTTGTATACAGATCCAGTTCTGTATGTGTATTCTTTAATTGTGATAGCAATCTAAGTCCAGATAGTATAATTATACTTACAGAAATATAGTAGACAGTATACCCTCAGTTATGCATATGAAAACACACTAAGGGTGTATTATCCCTCATGCATATAATTTATATCATATCCACTATCTAAAGTGTTATAAGTAAGAGTAAATATGATGGGAAATGGAACAACAGTAAAAATGTCATTAATGTCCTTTATTAGTACCCAGGATCATGTGTAGTTCTATACTTACACCTTGCTACAAGAATGTTGAAATAACACTTGTCAGTTTTACAGTTCATTGCTATAAACTGCACTGTCACAGCAGTAAAATAGGTTGCACATCCTGTACTAGAATACAGAACCATCTTGTAATCCAACCCTACACTTACATCTGCTGCCAATGGGCTAGTGACATGACATTTCCATAAATTTCTATTCATTCTTAAGTTCTCTGTGTTAACTTCTGTGCAATGCTGCTTAGCGTCCAGCATAATTAATTGAATGCACCCATTTTCAGTTATTGGCTGTCTGCATCCACTTTGCATGTGTTTGATGACTGCAGCTGCTGGGGAACCTAGCTAACTGCTGCATAATAGCATTGTGCAATGGAAAGCAAACATTGCAACAATGTATTCTTTTTGACCCTTGCACTTTTACAGATGCCCTATCTGAAGGTGTTCTGCAGGTATTCTGTCTGCTTCCTGTGTGGGCCACTAGTCTGAGTTTGCCACTGCTAAGGGTTGTGCAAACAAAAGAAGCACAGCTAAACTCGACATTCATTTTCTCTGTTTCGACTGTTTGCACTAATCTGCACACCACAAAAACATTGGCCAAAAAATAATAAAATAAATAAAAGGGAAAAGTAGTTAAAATGAAGAAAAGCAATCTATGATATAAACACTACAAAATGTTTGCTAGTACACATGAAATGTTTGTACATAGGTCCAGATTTTAACTCTCACTCTAATGAGCCTTCAGAGAACAGTAAGGTGCATCATCCCTCTTTGCCACACAAACAGATCTACAGTAGGGAACTGAAATCATTCTGCATACAAGTAATTACAACATCATTCACAGTGTTAAGAAATCATGTAACATATTTGTACATATATACATTTTGGATGTAGTGCATGCACTGAGTGATCACGCAATCATTTATGACTATTGCTTGTAAAAATGCAGCTCTGTCTTACCTCTCTGTGTTTCTTGCTCACTCTTGTCTTATCTGACCAGTAATGTGAGACATGCAGTCTGAAAGGCATTCTATATCTTTGATCTTACAATGTGTGAGGATATTAAATGACAATAATATACAATTGTCAACAAATGAAGGGGAGGTTAGATGTTAATGAACAGAACATTTGAATTGTGTGCTGCTTACTTACATTTCCAGCCTTGATAACATTACTTACATACACTTTGTAAGTCTAACCTGAAAGACCAACTGGTGGTAGGACAGTCTGCAGTGTTGTGTTTTTCTTCTCCCTACCATTAATCATTCACAGTTGCTATCTATTTGCAGCAAACACTGAGGGAGTATTTGTACTATATTTACATCATCTACACTGAGCCAAGCATTTGGGATTCAGCAATTCTAATGAGTTTACACCTTCATTTGTATCCTCACTGTACTAAAAGCCCTGAACCTACACCATAAAAGGCAACCGTGTAGCTAGGGAACCTGAAGGTGAGGAGACTGGTTTATGTGGAGAACACAGAAGAGGCTATTACTTTGGGATGTATCTGTACAGAAGACCACTGAACATGAGAAGGTATGCTTGCATTTTTCAGCTATATACTGCAGATGCTGAAATGTCCTTTAAGAAACATCTGTTTTATATTTATATAATATATTAATTAGTAAATGCTACTGTTACCTGTATGCATTACTTAGAAGTGTACTGATGGCATGGGCATGTTTGTCAGGGCATTTCATAGGTACACGCGAAAGGCAATAGCTCAAAATGGAGTATTCTGTATTAAATCTGTAAACATGTTTCAAGGACACCTCATTTGATAACACTTTTAGAACTTCATTCATGGTTTGTTAGCAAAATGTGTAATTTTCCTGTTCATTTGGGGGTGGGGGATCAAAGCTGCATTTCTGTTTTGGCACAAATAAGGATATGTTGCTATTGTTACTGTCCATTGTTTTGCATCCAGCCTCACTTTGTGTGTGAATGTAATAATTACAACCATACAATTCCTGCTTTCATATTTCAGATATCTAGACTGTTTTATGTTTCTGCACTGGGTAATACTGAAATGCTACATTTTCTGTTTTATCTGGGAACAAGTATGTTTTAGTTATGTGATTCGATGTCTGTTATCCTTCTGTTCTGTTTTAGGACACATAGAACTATGGCACTCAAGCATCTCAATCCCCAAAAACCATCCTTCAGTAATCCTAAGAATCAGGTCATTGTGGAAGCTTTTAGGCAATGTGGTGTCTTTCTACTTGAGAGGGTATGTGGATATATATCAGGCAGAATGCATATTTGGCAACATATGGGTGCAAATGTGACTTCAGTAGCAGCCACAGCAGGACATATGATCAGGTGTGCCATAGGGCCACTGACATGATCTCATCTGCATGGAGGAGAGTAGCTGCAATGGCCAATGATTGGATGGATATTAGGTGGAGGCCTGCTACAGAGCCACCACTAACAGCAAATAAAGAGTTTCTGTCCACTGTCAGGGATCCAGACAGCTTTCAGGAAAGTGCAGAACAGCACGTTCTTGACATTGGTGCTACTGTTTTACAGACAGAAAGTATGTCCCAGGAGGAACTTCCTGGTAAACATATGCATCTCAACTGTTAAATACTCTCATATAGTAAAATACTTACATAAGTACTTTAGTTCTGCTTAACTTCTTCCAGGGCCATCCAGCATAGGAAACATACTATCATCTGCACTTGGTAAGCCAAACATTTTTATGTCAGTACTGATGAGTAGTCCAAAGAAATATTTAGTGTGGATGCTGATGTCAGGACTGTTGTGTGTATTGCTATACTGTCTGTAATAGTGGTGCCACTGTTAGTTTGTTAACATATATTGGACTATAACAATGTAGGTATTAATTTTTGCTGTGTTTGTTACTTACTATCACAGGTGGTCCTGACAGTGGAAGTGCGGGACTTCTACCATCTGATGTCCAAGTATCAGCAGACCCTAATTATGATGGTGGCCTATAGTAGCACATTGGTGGTGCAGAGGTTGACTCTGACACTGAGGTTGATATACAGCCACCCCTTGTAATTCCAGTAGACACACTCAGTAAGTTTACCTCTACCCTTTTCAGTGAGCAGTCAGATATTGGACAGGTGGAGGATGAGACAATCGATCAAGGAAGTGTGGTTAGTGTGGCTTCAGTGCCTGGGCAAGGTGCCATTTAGGAGGGTTGTTAGGGGTGCTCAGAGGAGGCCTGCTATCCATCCTCTGCCTGATCAAGGTGTCTCTTCCCGTGCCACTCAACATATGTTTAGGGCTATCATGGACGCATAGGCATGTTCCCATAGGTCTTCCAGAGAAATGCTTAGGGTTGTAGATGTGGCACAGGCTGACGTGTTGACTGCTTCCATTGTGTTTCCAATTCAATGAATTGGATGAATGACATGTTAGAATGAGCGGTGTCTGTGATGTAACATCTGCTGGGAGGAGGACAGTATCATTGTGGAGGTAGGTCAGCCACATTGTCTACTGTTAGCCAATGAGGCCATGTCATATCATGCTCCCATGGTGGCAGTACTACCACTGCTTCATCAGTTGTTGAACTGTCCACACTAAGACATGGCACTATGAGGTCATGGTCCTGGGCATCTGGTGGGCCTTGTCCAGCAGACATCTGTCACATTCATGTAGCAACAGTGCATCTGACTATGGGTGTGGATGTTCCAGTGATTCTCGTGGCAGAGCCAGTTCTTGTGGTCTGGTATGACAGCTATGAACTGCCACCTCTACCATGCATGGCTCATACCTGTCTGACATACCAAGACATAGAGCTAGCACAGAGCTTGGCTGTGTTCATACAGACACTCACACATCAATTTTATCTGGAGGACCCATACAGACACACACACAACAGTTACATGGTTCATCCATGAAGCTTAAAACTCATTTTGTCTCACTGGCCATTTGTTACTTTATCTGAATGTCTGCCTGCTTCTCTTTCTTACTCACAGACACTCACCAACCCTTTTTGTCAGTCTAGGCTTCCTGCTTACATAACACCCTATGCAGGTGATGATAACTGTGCCATATCCCTGTTTTCTATCATTTGGATTCAGGGATACACAAGCTTTGTGTGTGATGCTCAGGGTGCAGAGCTGACTTAGTGCTTAGTATATCTGCATTTGTGATGCTGAATTGGTAATTGTACCTTTGACTTATATTGGGTTTAGAATGTTAGACAACTGCTAGCATCAAACTTTTTTTGCATCACTATTGTTAATGATCTTGTGACAGTTGTGAAGTCTGAAATTGAAACTTGTCTCATTACTTTCTAACTTCTCTCTTTAATGATTTTCCATTACAGAAGTATGGTGCTATCCTGAGGGCATGTGGTGACCATCAGGACTTTTGTGAGGTATGACTGTGTGAATGTTTGATGCCTGAGACATACTACATAATGGAATAATGGTCACATATAACTCAAATGAGTCCCTGCCATCACATGTTAAGGTAATTTCTGTACCAATCACCCGCCTTTTACTTGCTTACACTACCAGGTAACAACATGCAATGATATGCCAGTCATTCATATTATTGCACAATACACTCCAAGTTCAGCACTTACCTTGTAAATCCAGCAGTTGCAACAGTTTTACTTCAGGACTGCCTCTGTCTGATGTTTGCAGTACACAGCCATTACATGGATAGGTAAAGGTTGTAAGCATCACCTGGCATCCATATTATTATATGTATGTGCATAAAAGGTAGGTTTTTGCCCCTTAGGTGGTGAGTGAGTGTGCTAGGGCATATTGAGCACACTTATGTCTACCTACAGCCACAGCAGGTGCTGGGTCCTCTGACTCCTCACCTGTGTGTGGCTGTGGTGACCTTGCCATTGGTGGTGGAATGTGTGCCTCTTCCCCTTGTTGATCCTGCTGAAGCTGTTCCCTTAGCATGATGTTGTGTAGCATGGAACATACAGTGAATATTTCAGTACATGTATGTGAATTGTACTGCAGGGCTCTCCCAGATGTATATAGGCTCTAGAGCCACAACTTTAGCAGCCCAAACACACACTCTATGATACGTCTGTTTTGAGCTTGTGCCACATTATGGCATTCTTCAGCAGGTGTGTGCATTTTTGATGAGAGTCATCAGCCACAGTTCCAGTGCATAACCTGCATCCCCCAGTAAATGACCCTGTGGGATATCAACCCTAGTAAACATCTAATGCAGTTGTGAGGTGTGCCAGTTATCTGAGTCATGGTAACTGCCTAGGTTGCCAGCACATGCATTCAAGATGATTCTGTTGGCATTACACATGACTTGGCAGTTAATAGAGTGGAAGTTCTTTCTATTTATGTAGAACCTTCCCTGTTCCCCAGGTAGTGCCTTCATTTCTACATGTGTGCAATCTATTTCACTTCAGGGTAGTTTGGTACAAGGTAGAACTCCTGCATTTTGCTGGTCCTGTCCTCAGGAGTATGGGGAAAATATATTTGGTCACTGGCATGTTGGAACATAGCATTCAGGAACTGATGGGAGATCTTGGATGCTGATGCCTGTGACACCCCAGCATGTCCCCTGCTGGTCTCTGAAAGGTACCTGTAGCTAAAATTCTAAGTATTACACATACATTTCTCTCCACTGTGATGAGTTTCCCTTGGTTTGCCCTGTCTCTGAGTTGAAGGCAACAGAGGTTGCAGAGTTCCTGTAGTGTGTCACTCTCCACCTTGTAGCGCTCTACTGTTTCCATGTCATGTAACTTGTGATAAGTTAACTGGGGTCTGATCGATCAGCAGCAGCAGCAGCATAGACTTCAGCCTCTTGCACATACACATGAATTAGAGCAACAACAGCCACTAACATTTCTGTGTAGACTCTTTTCCATGGCTGTATTTCAATAGGTTTTGGAATTTGCAATGAAAACCAGCACTGAGTCTACATGGTTGTTTTAAAGCATGTTGAATAGCTCCTTCATCTTGGATTGGTTGATTAGTAATTAGCACAGCATGATGTTTACCTTGTTTACCTTGTTTGTGCAGCTCTGTGCAGCTCTACACACCATGTAGAACCACTTACTTAATCCAAAAAAGTTTCCTATCATGTGTGCTGCATGATGCACTGTTCACATGGTGTAAACGGACCATGTAGGCTTTATTGAATCTGGCTGATAGTGTTTGCTGGAACTTATAAAATTCAGTTTAAGGCCTAGAATTTTAATAATACTACCACTATAAAAAAATATATAAAATCTGTGAAGAGTTTGACATTCACAGTTCTTTAATAATTTCTATAGTTCCAGAGATATGACTGTTTGTTTGAAATGTGAGGACATAATTTAAATTTATCAAAAAAATTTGGCTCCAATGATTAGAAGTTACACTGCAACCATCTAGACCTCTAGCAGAGAGAATGAGTTAACACTGCTTGTATTTAGGGGGGGGGGGGTGAATGGTGAACATTCCCCATGCTGCCACATGAGCTGCTATTTATTTTAATTAATGTTCGTAATATTGATGAGTGTTCATTTGAATGCTTAGCTATTGAGTAACATATCAGTTTTTGATGAAAGTAATAAAAGTGGTAGTGATGGCAAATTTTGGTGTCATTTATGTCTAGCAGATGATTATGGACAAACAGAAACTGAGCTGGCAAAAGGCATGTCTTGCTAAAATGATAGGTCAATTTATTTATTATATATTTAACATGTATATGAACCTGGCCAACCCACAACATTTTCCTACTGACGCAGGGAACAAGATCAGAGGTGAAATGGGAGAAACCCAAAAAAAGCAAAATAATAGCACACAACTCACTCAGGTGTGGGAACAACAAACTCCACAACAACAGTAAAGATTGATCAGGACTGAAACATCTGAAGCAAAAATTGTATTTATTTATATAATTTGTTTACCAGGGTAGTGCACTGATCATAACAGACCATTGGAATGCACAGCCTCTGTAAAGAAATTCATAAAAATATAGAAAAAATTGACAAATATGGAGTAATTACAGAAGGTAGAGAATACCAGTAACAACTGAAACTTTAAATATCATTAACAATGTAGAAAAACAAATGTGAATTATGTTTAGTAGTAAATATGAGTGGGACACATCAGATGAGAACAGAGGACCAAAGAAGAAGTGATGCAAGTCAGGAGGGAATTAGGTAATATGTCCAATGGAAATGCACTTACAGTTAGATTTTTAATGGAGACGTGTTTTAAGTTGTGCTTTGAAAGTGGAGATAGAGGAGTCTTCTTTTTGTTCAGGGGGAGGGATTTCCAGAGTTTAGGTGCAAGAATGGAGTAGGAATGGTCAGTGCAGTGCAGTTTGGTTAGGGGAGTCTGGAGTGAGGAAGTTAATTGTGACAGGTTATGGTGGTTGCAAGGGGTGGTCTTATTATGGAGTTTATGGAGTTTGGCTGCAAGAGGCAGGAAGGCACCTGGCTAAAGAAGTTTGAAAAGAAGAGACACTAAGAGTAGTTCACCTCCACAGGTGCTTGGGAGCCATTTGGCTTTGAAGACAGTGCTCCACCAAAAACTATTTACATCTTTAAAGGAACAGCTTCTTACTTACATTGTAGGTTTGCTGCTACATCATCTCATGTGTTCATTTTCAGTATGAAGTGTTCCATCTGCAAGAAGTTGTTTACAACTCATCTTTCTAGGAAGTAAGAAACGACTACTGATTCATTCAAAATGGAAATTATGGAAATACAGTAGCTTAAATATTAGGTAGTGAGATATTGTGGGTTTAGTATTTCATGATGTCATGACAGGGATTTTTCAGCTCTGATTGAAAATTCAGGGAGCTGTCCTTATCAGGGAAACAAAGTGCAAAAATAGCACATTTGTTGCATCAAACCTGCACAATTTGAAACTATATATAGTAAAAGGAAACTATATATAGTAAAAGGGTTATATCCAGCTGTAAAGGTCTGTTACTTAGACTTACTTAAGAACTTGACCAATTCATTTTAAGGAAGTAGTATTCAGCTGTCTCATGTAAACCAAAATTCATGGAAGCATTGATGAAACATTAAGGTACAAACCCTGCAGCACCCCCCATCCAACATGAAGGACTCTACAAGTACAAGTATGGCATATTGAGTTGCACAAACAAGTTCTATAAAAGAGAACCTATGCATTAATACACAAAGTGACCTTAGGCATATTGTTAATGCCTAGCCTATGATCAGTCTGTATTCAATGACTGTGCTTTTGATTTCTCCATGATTTCTTCAAAAGTTTACAGAAACAACAAAGAAAAGCTGAGAACGGGATTTTTGATTGATGAAATGTAGAGTCAAGTAGTTTATATCACTGATGAAGCCTTTGTCTTCAAATAAAGAAAGAACTGAGCAAATAAATAAATAAATGAGCAATTAGAGAAAGAGCTGAGCATTTTTGTTCTAGTGAATGACATTCCTTCAGAGAATCACGTCTCAGTATTATAGGTGCATTGACTTAAGGAATACTTAAAACAAGGTTCGCTAACAAACGTATACCAATAAAACAACTGGGCAAATGATTCAAATATTGAATGGATATTTTAAGGTTAAACCAGTCACAGCTGCAGAAAGATATTATTTTAATCATTGCAACCTGAGACTCTGTGGGACAGTGAATCATTGTTTTGTTGAACTGAAACTGAAACAATTTGGTTCAGGTTTGGATGATACAGTTAGAGACAGATTCATTAGTGGAACTTGCAGTGAAGCTGGCAAGAGAAAATTACTTTCTGAAATGGAGTTAATGTTTATAAAAATAATTTGAGGCTGCTTTAAGTATGGAGACAACAGATGGGGATATGCAACAGCTGAGAAAGTATGAGGCGCATGCTGGTACTTAACACAAAACTGAAATCAAAGCAATGAGAAGGTAAAACGCACTTCATCTTTGTAACAGTAAATCTACTCTCCACACATTCTATAATTGAACTGAGCCTAAATGCACAGCTGTGGAAAACTGAAGCATGTAAATTGAGCATGTGCATCAAAGTACAATTAAAAAACAAGAAAAAGAATATTAATAATTCTCCCTGACAAAAGCGCAGATGAGCACTCATGTAAAAGTTACAATGACAAATGCTTTTGATTCATCCTCCAAAAGTAAAATAATTCTCTGTATTTGTATTAATTCTAAATGACAAAAAGCAGACATGGAAACTGAAAAAAATGGGCAGAAATCTACTTTACCTCAAATAATGACCCTATGAAATGTTTCCTGAAAATAATTCTTCCAGAATACTAATGTGAAGGTTAAAATATCTACATGCAAAAGCTTATCAGTGCTATGTGAAATAATAGCTACAGTATTCAGTGTAAAAAAAAAACAACTGCCTTTTGCTCTGTCAAAGGTGAAAGGCCACTTTGTACAACTGGAAGCAAATTTTGCTTGCAGGCACGAACTGCGTACAAACATGTTTTGTTAAAAATTATGAATACTATATGGTGTTATGCCCTCATTTTGGTGACTAGGGCTTCAGCTTTCAAGTTTGGAAAAAGTAGATCTTCACCACTTAATAAAGAGTTGTATTAAAGCTGCTAAGACAAGATAGAGGAGGCACTTCTAGTTTTCTGATTCACAGTGAACAGGCAGGTCCAATTGCTTCTTTTGAAAAAAGAGGTAATACCGTACATGTTTGTGGTGATTATAAACTGATTTATCAAGGCTGCAAACACTGAGGCATTTCCTTTCCTGTGGATGAAAGACCTGATAGCCATGATGAGTGTTGGAACTGTATTCTCTAAACTAGATCTATTTACTACCCAATGAGGACTCAAAACTATTTGAGAATTCCTACAAATTGAAGTTTATTTGGGTAAAACGGAATATCATTTGGTTTAGGTCCTTCAGGCATGATTTATTTCAAACAATAATGGAAAAAATATTTAAAGAAAGTAGCCATGGACAGAAAGCAGTCATGTCATTAACTCACATAAAATACTACAAAGATTGCAAGAATATGGAGAGAAAGAAGAAAACACAGAAGATTGGTAATTCATAAAGTGTGTATTTTGAAGATGATCTGGAGATGAAAGGGCTACACCTTACAATAGAGTGAGTGATATTTTTTAAACGTACTCCCCAGACTGTTAAATAGTTGATTAATTATTATGGAAAGTTTAATGCTAACCAAAGTACAGTATTAGTTATGTTGTAAAGACTGCTGGAAAAAAAGTGTGGCTTGGCAATAAAAACAGTTTGAGCAAAGGATTTTCACACAAAAAAGTAAATAATTGTTGACTTGTGATAAGGTGTTAGTACACTATAAACAAGAATTGTCACTATCACTAGTGTGGTCACTGCCCATGTCATAACTACACTCACCCATTATATCATGTACTCAGCAGATAAAAGTCAAGTCATATACACTTACCAACCTTTCCCCTGCTGAAAAATATAAATACTTTTAAACTGAGAGAAAAAAAAATTTGGTTTTATTTTTAAAATAAAGTAATTCCATCAATAATGTTGGGGTAGAAATTTTAGCTTAGTTATGGTTAATTGGCATTTAATGACATTGATGATTACAATAGGTTGCATAAGTGATAACTAGAGGATCTTAGAGAACGGGCTTTAATACTACCATCCTATGATTAACAAAAAGAATATAAGGTCCAGTATACATAGCAATGCTGAGAGACTGGCAAAAGTAGCATTAGTTAAAATCTTTGAAACAGTCAAAGTAAAAATAATAATAATAATAATAATAAGTTCTTTTTCTAACTTTCTCAATGGCTTAAAGCTATAGTTTAAAATAACAGTCTGTCACTAAAAAGTTATAATACGTATATTTTTATTTTGACTGTTTACATTCAGCAACATCTTTTATATTTCTTATATTTCTCTGTTTAATATTTTAATTGATTTTTAACCAAGTGTCTTTAAATTTCAAATTTCAATGACCGGGAAAGTCACATGACTGTTTCATTGAATAAATTTGTGTCTGTTTGCAGTTGTACTCTGTTCTGAAGAAGTCCTTTACCTGGATAAAAGTACAAACCTGTTAAATAAAACTGAAACTTGTTTCTACTGAATCTTTACCTCTTTGATTGTTTACTGAAATGCTCTGTAAACGTTTTCAAAAATTGCAATCGTCAGAACATCCAAACTTGTAAGGATTTTATACATGCTAAGCTTGTGCCCTCGTATCCTCATTAGAGACATACAAAACAGTAACTTAAAAATCTTGGATTTTATCTCAATAATTATTAATAACTCACCCAAAAACACTTTCTATAAATATATATATATATATATATATATATATATATATATATATATATATATATAGGTGCACTTTCCTACAACTAAAATTCACTTTTTCAAAATGGGAAAGTACATCCCCACTTAAGCGAAAGTGCACTTTAATGAAAGTGCAGTTTTCTTAAGCTCACCAGCCCGAACCTACCGCACCACAATGGAGGACATTGAAAAACAGGCTATGTCCTCAACTGTGGTGTGATAGTCACGGACCTTAGGGTTAGGGCACAGTTCAAGATAAGGGGATAGCCCTTCTAACTATCCCCTTACCCTAACCCGTGTCCTAACCCTAAGGTCCGTGACTATCGCACCACAGTGGAGGACATAGCCCGATTTGGAATGTCTTCCACTGTGGTGTAATAGTCACAGACCTTAGGGTTAGGGCATGGGTCAAGGTAAGGGGATAGCCCTACTAACTATCACCTTACCCTAACACGTGCCCTAACTCTAAGGTCCGTGACTATCGCACCACAGTAGAGGACATAGCCCGATTTGGAATGTCTTCCACTGTGGTGCGATAGTCATGGACCTTAGGGTTAGGGCATGGGTCAGGGTAAGGGGATAGCCCTACCAACTATCCCCTTACCCTAACCCATGCCCTAACTCTAAGGTCCGTGACTGCTGTTTGGTCTAGTGGGTTCACTAGAATGCACTTTCGTGAAAGTGCACTTTCACATTAGTGTGGGTGTACTTTTGAAGTTCAAAGTAGTGAACTTTCGTTCTTCAAAAATACACCCATATATATATATATATATATATATATATATATATATATATATATATATATGTGTGTGTGTGTGTGTTATTTTTAAAATTTTCAGAAATGATTTTAGCAAAACATATGTTTTTTTTGGAATTATTCAAGTGAAGTTAATAGACAAGTAGTGTCAGAAAAAGATTAAAAAAACTTTGTTTACAGTCAATGAAGGAATCCAAACCTTCCCTGTTCTGGAATGTATACACATGGAAATTTTCACATAGATGTTTTTTCACCTAGCCAAGACTAGCAATAATGTACAAGAAAGATGAAATGAAATGCTGGAGATGTCAACATCCTGATACTGACTGGATACATATGGTTATTAATTGCAAAATAATTTCCCCATTTTGGTTAGACTTTACATATCTTTGTAAAGCTCTATGAAATGACAACTGTATAATTTTTGACTCCCTCACTTTTCAATGTTCCTATTCCTGAAGTCATTCCTAAAAAAACAAACATTTTTACTATGTTCTATCCTCTTTAAAGCAAGGAAAATTGTTACTAAAGATTGGAAATCCCAATCTACTCCTGTTTTTAAAGTTGAGTTTATTCATCTTGTGAAATACGTTTATAAGAATGAGAATGCTACTATAAAAGCAAGGACTAACAACGCAACTCATCATTTAATTGCTTGGACAAAATTGTCTAATCTGTAAGAGAAAAATGATGTGCTCTGCTATGTATATTGCTTTTTTAGTTGTTATGGACATTGTATATAGTTTATTTGTCTTTTGTTACTATACTGTTAAGTTATTGTGTTATAAAATGAATAAAACATTTTGGAAAGAAAAATTATTACTCATCACCCATAGGACACTTACACCCTGACAATGGCCCAAACAAAAGACAAAAGACCATGTAAAACATTGATGGCTACCATTTCTTTGTCTGTCATGGACAGTCTGTGAGGAAGAACAGACTTAAAAAACTAAAGATAAAATTCTTAAAGAACTGTAAGCTGGTTATATTGCATTTTCCATTTATATGCAAAATGCAAGCATTCCCATAATATCAGGCATTTAAACATTCTATAAATAATTTCCCTTCCACTTGTTTTATCTTGTACCTGATATAGTAATTGTTATTCTTAAAACTGTGATGCAAAAGTCTGCAAATTCCACGGATGTATCTCTACTTTTTGAAACAATGCATGCTTCATTTCACAGTCAGTTTACCAAATTTGTGTATATGATTAATTTCCTTTCTCATAAATATGTGGCTGTCACAATGTAACTGTTTGTGCTATGTTTATTCTTCTCCTGAACCCTTTTGAGTTTTGCCCATACTGATAGGACATTTTTATAACCTATACCTTCAAAAACTTGTATGTACTGCTCAGTTATTAATTTTAATCTGAATTTGTCACACTTTTGATAAGCAATAATCTTACCTTGTAGTATTGTGACCCCTTCAGTGAAGTCCTGTAATTACTTCCAATGTATATCATAAACTTTACTTTGACGCCCATTGCAAGTCTGACTAAATGAATATTAGTGCTACTCAGGCATGTACTTGCACATGTATGGTACTTCTGCTACATTCTTTCACTGAATTTGATTTTAAATATATATATATATATATATATATATATATATATATATATATATATATATATATATATATATACACACATACATACATAGATATGTATTTGCCAGTCAGGTAAATCCACAAAGTACCCTTTAGGGTGATGTCCCTGATGACCAGGGTGACTGGTCAGGTTGGTTGCTCAGAGTCAGTTACAAGCTTTGCAAGAGGAGAGTGAAGCAATCAATCCTGGCAGCTGAATACGTTAACCATATATGGTATACAGCTGAATACGTTAACCATATATGGTATACAGCTGAATACGTTAACCATATATGGTATACAGCTGAATACGTTAACCATATATGGTATACAGCTGAATACGTTAACCATATATGGTATACCATTGGATATTTTACCTGTGTACATAGTCTAAACCTTTACACAATGAAAACAAGTCCTCATTTCCTTTGTAATGGTTACATTTATTATAGGCATTCTTACAGCCTTGGTAT
The DNA here is from genome assembly GCF_019279795.1 of Protopterus annectens. NCBI lineage: Eukaryota > Metazoa > Chordata > Ceratodontiformes > Protopteridae > Protopterus > Protopterus annectens. Next base: position 488,828,599 of record NC_056736.1, on the reverse strand, counting down.
GCCACCTAAGGGATTCTGACACACTTTTTTCCTATCTTTTATCCTCCTCTGCTCCTACCAACTGTTTCTACTCTTACTTTCCATTAAACCTTTGACAGTTACCCAGACTCAGCTCTCTGCATGGACAAGGTGAACAGACCTGTGAGGCTATCATCCATGTAGACTTCAGGATTCTTGTTAAATACAACCCTAACCTATTCCCTTGGCAATTACATGTGCATTCACAGATGTGAGCGTATGCAATAACTTTCCCTGAGAGCATGCAGAGTCCTCATGAATAATGCTGTATTCATGTTTTTTTTTTAAGTGACAAAGTGCATATCCAGGCTATTGCTGCATGCAAGAATCCTTTCATCTAGTACATCAGCATTGCAGAGACCCACACAGACACCCTGTCACAAGGGTGGAAGAATCAGCGTCATCTTCTATCTGTCCCCCTGCCTGGGTCCTCAATGGCCAGCTGATAATTAAATTCAGTCTATCTGTGTATTAGGCAGAGTTTTATCCATCAACATCACACAGACATATGGGAGTTTTGTCGCACTAATTGCAGTTTTAAGAAACCAGCAGTTCATTCAGCTCACAGTCAATATACAACTACATGATGGCATAAAGTATTGTCAGTTAAAAGTCATACCATTTCACAGCAAGTGGTCATGACTTTAACTAGCTGCATTTGCCCTTAATACTATCAGCCTTTAATTCTTTAGAAATCTGCTTTGTGAACCTTTGAGACAAAGGCCTTACCAAAATAAAAATATAACACATTAGCATTGTTTTAAATTGTACCAGGTTTGGAATGGAATGACATCCCCTTTCAGAATCCTTGTTAAGAGTCAGCCTGTCTTTGCTAGGTATAGTCAAATATTGCAGTACTTAATGACGTCTGTGTAAAAACGAAGACTCTCTATGGCTGATGAGTAACATGCACAGCTCAATTCATGCAGTCTTAGCCACAAGGCCCCTTCCACACTTTACTGTCCTGTCTTATTCATTTGAGTTCTTTGTAATCAACTCTTTAAAGATGGTTTTACTTATCCATTTACAGGCTATCCCCCTAAATGTGCAATGGCTAATAAACAGAGGGGCCTTTTTAAGCCCAGCCGTGCATCCCAAAAGAATCTGAGGTAAGAATCAATCCCTATAGGTTGTGCTTGTGAGGTAAACACCTTGCCCATTACACTACCCAAGAACCCAAAATGTAGACTATCTCTGCATCTCAGACTTTGTAGAAAGTTTTCCAACAACTTTCAATGTAGATCTTAAAATTTCATTCTTTTATTCCTGTCCTTTGTAAAGTTAATCCACATTGTAGCTATCTGACTTTGCAGGACTGTTAGACAACCACATAGGCATTATGCAATGAATGTTGTAATGATTTATAGTACTTTGTATCAATCTAACACACAATTTGGATTGTTTTTCTAATAGTATATGTTGTTTCTGCCTTAATGTCCTGATCATGGCAGAAGGGGGTTCTTACCTGGCTCACAAGATAGAAAGATAGATAGAGAGATAGATACATAGATAGAAATGTCCCATGGCATCAGTCTTATGAAAACCAGATTCTGACCAAGGCACTCACAAAAGGGAAAAGAACAAGAAGTATCTTTCAAAATTTGAAAAAAAAAAACATTATTTTAGATGGGCAGCTAGTATAATCCATTGATGTGCATGTTTAAGAAAGGTGGAGTATTATTAATACAAATAAAAAATGTTTATATGTACCACATTTTTATAATGACAACACAAAGTGTATCACAGCTTGGGCTTAGACCCCTAGCCTATGGGGTACAGTAGTGTAAACCTGAGCTAATGCAATGTTAAATATTAACTAAGTCAGCTAGAACAATTAAAATTGTAAAGCTTCTAAAACTTTACGCAATGCTTATTAATAAGAACACTGGGGCAGTTGTCTAGCAGCTTGCATAGCACACATACTGAAAGTAGTGGAGATGTGCAATAAAGAAATTCACATTATACCTTGGTTCTCCTAATAATATGTAGAAAAATCAAATTGCAGGATAATTCAAAGTAAAATAAAATATTAAAATATTCTGAAATACAGTTATGGTTAAACAAATTTACCTTATCTCAATGCTTTTTATTTTTAAACAATGATAATAAAAACACCACTACAGATCATAAAGACAGAAAATCTGTATGCAATGAGTTCTGACCCTTCTGTTTCCATAACTAGACGTTTTTCCCCATTCAAGACTGATACACATTAATTTTTTTCCAAGTGGGGGTGGGAACTAACACAAACTCATCACAAAGAAGTAAAAAGCTTCAGTTGTGGCACTTAAGCTGTGTTTAGGTTTTAAATACTACATCACAGTTTCAGCAAAATTGCTTATTTAATCGAAAAGATTTGCTGGATGATTTAGATATAATTACTTTGGAAAAGAAAAGGCACTGTTTTCTGCTATAGATGAGTTGCTTAGTTTATATCTAAGAAAGGCATTATAATTCCCACAAGACAGATTAGTTTCCAATTTTGTGTCAGTTTGTCAGCGCAGATATTCCTAATGTTTTAAAAGCAAACACAGAACAGTGCACAATTAAAACTAAGTTTCCTCCTATGGGATTTAATAATTATAGAAAAAGACTCCAGACACTTGCTAACTTCCTTGGGTTATTCTGACTGCCATGTTCTTTGCTATGTTGTTCATGTTCCACTAAATCTTTTCAGTTCATTTGCAGATCTGAAAGGTTAGGAATTGCTTGCACTTCAAAGGTGACGTATAGTACAGTTATTATCTGTTTCTTCTTGTTTCTTCCCATCCCTCGGTTTCTGGATACTGAATGGAGTTGAATCAGCACTCCACTAAGCGTATGCGTTTGCACTTGTAATATGATTGCAAAATTACTGGTCATCATAACTGCTATCCATGAATGCTTCAGTGTAATGGGATACCTGGGGCACGTGGTGTCCAGCGAAAACTGTTTACTCTGATAATGGAGATAAATGGCTGCAATTGGCAGGAAGCCACTGACAGTAAAAAGGAAAAAAAATGCTGCTTTGTCAAAGACTAAGACTGGTGCACATGTATGTGGATTGTTCCAGAACAGCAGAATTAGCTGGTGTTTCTTTTTAGTTTGGATCCACCCAAGGGATGGTTTTAAATGCTGTCATCATAAATGAGCAGTAAGTACAATGGGATTACAGTGGTTACTTCTGACCAATCACCTAACCCTAGGCTGTTCAGTTTGGTTTTGAACCATAATGCTTAATATAAGTTATTACCCTTTTCAGTGGTATATGTGCACTTCACCCCCCCCAACAGTCACAGACAGATGCCTCACCAGCACAAGCTTATTCTTAAGCATATTTTAAGTACTGAAAGACTGCCCCAGGCTACTACCTTTTGTCCTTTATGTTCTTTAAAACAAGGTGCCAGTTATCAGATGGACCTGTTTAAAACCTAATTCTCAGAATGTCTCTTCCTAGATTAAACACTCTTCTGTTCCTAAACCCATGACTAAGAAAGTCACAAATAACAGGATGGTAGAGCTAGTTTTGGATAACTCAACAAGGCCTGTGTCATTTGTTATTTTTAGTGTGCCAGAGGCTGATTAGTGCTAAGGTAGTGCACTATGCCCAGCCTATATATCACATCCAGCTCTTACACTTGTGTTTGCTTGTAGTGATACAGTGGCTGGACTTGCTATCTAATACTTCCAGAATTCACTCCTGCCATCAGATACCAACTGGGTGGAGAATCCATATTCTTCTTTTATCCATGAGAGTTTTTTATATACAGAAAAAAAACTAATTACAGGGGAATAATCCATTGTTAAATCCTTTCCTTTCAAGCAAAAAAAAAAAGGATTAAGACAGTTTTCTTTCCTACTTATAATTTGGTATTTATGTTAGGGAAGCTCAAAGAATGGATTATGTGAGAATTCATGGACATCATAACATACCTCTCAGATGTCCAGATTTTTTTGTCATAATTTTGGTCCATTCCTCATAAAATGTGTGGTTTTCTGTCAAATTATCAAGGATTAAAGTCACTAAATAATGACACGCATTTCAGGTTCATACTTCTTATCCTTCATAAAATGTATGCTAACACTAATTCTGTTATTCTGAAAACTTTATTAGCTTATAAGAGGAATGTTTAAATCTGTGCCTATTTTTGGGCATTTGTCCATCATTATTCTACTCTTTGGCCAGATTTCTTGCTCTAAGAGGTTGAGACGTATTGTAGTTGAAGTCATCCATAATGGATTATAAAATATGATTAATGTTTAGAACGTGTGACTGACCTAAACTATGTGATATTTATTCATATTTATTTTAGAATGAAGATAAAAATAAATTATGTTTCAGAGATGCAGAATAAGCTGATATGTAAGATTAAAAATACAAACTGCTACAATTTATCACAGGACTGCACTATGAGACACTCATTTGTATTTGGTAAAATGTTCATATTTTTTTCTTCTTTCCTTTTGCTATATTTGTTGCACATTTCTTGAATATTACTTCTCGCTATTAATGTTTCAGGTCAATTAATTTACTTTCTTTTCTTTTTTAGTTAATTCTCAACTATTATATATGCAACCTTTTCTTTATTTAAAAGCTTTTTATTTTTGCCCATCGAAGATCATTGTTTGTGTACCATTTGGTTATCATATTTATCATGTGCCAATTCTATGTCTTATGTGCACTGTGTTTGCCTTTTGCTTGGGTCGTGAACTGAAAATATCCTCAGACCAGTTTATTTACTTGTTTAACAAGATAAAATAAATGAAATAAGTACATAAATAAATAAGAAAATGGAGTACTAATACAGATTTGTCCTGCATGACTTGAACGAGCTGGACTGGATCATAAGTTCCTGATTTTACTTAACAGGAGATTATATTTCCCTTTTTTTTCCTTCTCTCACAATTTCATAAGCCATTTGGTATCCATACAAGAAGGCCTTCCTACACAGCACATAAACAGTAACACCCTTTGCTTAGCGATGGAAGAGGACAGTTATCAAGTGATAATGTAAACTGTAGAAATGTAACACTGCTAATTTATGCACAGAGTAGGAACATCATCTCCTCACACAACTAACAAGCACACCCACCACACTAATATAGCTGGCAACTACATGGTTTTACATAACTCTGTAATGTTAACTATCACAGACTTCTGTTCAGCGTGGGTGAGAGGAACTTTGTTCTCAATTTAGAAGCATACATATTTTTCTTTTTTATTCTTTCTGCTCCTGAATAGAATGATGCAAACTGAATATGCATTTGGTTGTTTAGCATCTGTCCTGGAAGAGGACTGGCACATAAAAATGTAATAGATCAGTTACAGAAGCAGGATTATATATACATTCTGAACATCATAAAGCATTATACATAAACAGTAACCTTTATCAGTCACAGCAATTGCTGCAGTTAAATGCCGTTAAATTAAAACAACTACCAAATAATTTATATACACTGAATCTCTGATGATCATTGATCTGCACATTGCAGAAAAAACAGTATACTGATAACTCTGTTTCTATTTGAGCTACTGTTCCTTTTATATCATCTTTGTAAAGAAATCTCACTGAAAAATAAAGGGCAATTCTAAAGTTTAAGGGAGTATATACACACACACACACACACACACACACACACACACACACACACACACACATATATATATATATATATATATATTTATATGTGTGTGTGTGTGTGTGTGTGTGTGTGTGTGTGTGTGTGTGTGTGTATATATATCTATATCTATATCTATATATATGTATATATATATCTATATATCTATATATCTAGATATATATATATATATATATATATATATATATATATATATATATATATACTCTGAGGCAAAAACTTAGACCAAGAGAAAACTTTTGTTTTTTTTCCATGGGAAAAAAAAAACACTATATAGTACATGAAGAAGGACCGTTCCCCTGACCCACTGTTACTTAAATATTTTAACACAGAGATTACACAATACCAAGAAAGGGGTATATTCCCCAGTTCTGGTACTATAGCTATCTTGCACAGCTGTTGATCATCTGCTTTGTCTACCAAAGTGTATCAACCAAAGATTAACCACAATAACCACAATTGGCTAACATAAGTAAACTGCTGTATATTTATGGGTCTAATTTTTTTGATCATAATACCATTAGTTCGAACAAGAAAAGTACGACCTTACATTTGCAAAAGTGCACTTCAACGAAAGTACACTTTTGCAAATTCCGGTTCAGCAAACTGGCACTAAAAATAGAAAACACTTTAAACTCCATTTTCCAAAGGGGCAAGCCCCCCTCCAACCCCCATGTGGGGGGGATGTGCCTCCCATACCCCAGCTACATTATATATACTAAGTCAGAGATTTCGCTACAGTTGGAAAACAGGTATATTCCCTTATCCCCACTGTAGTGCTCTGTTTTATTTTTATTGCTGGTTCGCTGAACCAGAATTCATGAAAGTGCACTTTCGTTGAAGTACACTTTCGCGAAAGTAAGGTTGTACCTTTCTTGTTCGAAATAGTGATATCTCAATCAAAAAAATAGACCCACATATCTATATATATATATATATATATATATATATATATATATATATATATATATATGTGTGTATAGATATACAGATGTATAGATATATGCATATTTATAGATAGGTAGCTACATATACACATGCAAAATATTCTCACATTTTTTCCAAAAACAAACTAATCTGCTCTAAGGCTTCTGTATCTCAAAAAAAAAGATTTTAATGCTGTATTCTTGGAGAACATGGTTAAGACAGGAACTATTGAAAAGAAATGTATCCAGTCAGATTAAAGATGATTTAGTGAAGCAAAGCCATAATGGTTAGTTACTGATTGCAAAACAAATTTCAAAAACTCAAAATCTCCTCCCCCAACATTACAATAATTGGAGTAGTCTGCAAAACTAAACTACTAGGTTTACTTTATAATCCCGAAATCCTGAAATACCGAATTTCAGAATCTCAAGATCATAAAGCCAAAACCTTAAAATCCCGAAACCCCAGAAGCGCAAATTTCAAAATCGCAAATCCTACAATAACCATACACCACACACGTAGACATGGACACACCTTCCCCCATACACAAACACACAAACCTACACTACATACAAGCAGGAGGACAAGCCCCCCTGCATCCCCCATGTGGAGAGCTGTGCCCCCTGCACCCCCCTACTTAAATATACTAACTCCAAGGTCACACTATACAGACAAACACATGAAAACACCATCATACAAGCTACATTCCCCTTGCGCACACACATCACAGTAACAGAACACACACTAAAGCCCATAACCAAAACCCTTACACAGAAATACCTACCTGAACTTCCAGCTATCCATTCACAAACTGCAACACCAGAAGTGCTACTTCAACATCTCCGCTGTTTGGAATTTTGAAATTCACTCTTCTGAGGTTTCAGAATTTTGAGCTTTTGGCTTTATAATCTCGAGATTCTGAAATTCGATATTTCAGAATTTTGGGATTATAAAATGTTCCCAAACTACCAGGTGTCACTTTTGACAATAACCTGAAATTTGACTTACATATTTAACAAGCTATCAAAAAAAAAAAAAAGAAAGTTAACACCATCTCATTGAAAGCAGCAGGACAACCCTTGTCACCTTCTATCCTCCTCCCTCTTTCCTAAGCCTCACCAAATTTCACCAGCCTCTAGCCCTCATAGAAGAGCAAACATGAGCAGTGCTACAATAAAAGAGACACATTCACATCCAGTAAAGCTTATTGTCCTCATCACTGCATTGCTCTCAAGCACCTCGAATGGATAGGGCTACCCCATTACCTCACTCTCTCTGAACTACACATAGCACGCAGTGAAGTGCAACACCCTGTAAGATGCTTAGCCCCAGAATCCTTGTTAAAAAAGGGGGAACTCCAAGCAGCAACTCTGCTGTAGTTAAAAACAATTCCTTATTATTCAAAAGTTCAGCAATAATGCTAGAGACGCTCTGTATTTTGGCTGTTTCCATGGCCTGGAATTCCATTCTACTCCCTATTAGACAGACTGAAAATCCACATATCTTCAAAACAAAATGAAAACTATTCCTCCTTGACTCTTAGCTACACTGCTGTTACATTTTAGGATAAGCTTACCAGCTAGCACTACTACATTATCAAGCACTGTACTTAAAATTCTGTTGGAACACCTCAGTACTGAAACCATAGCAATGTCTGGTTAAGTGACTTATTTAAGGTCACACAGTAGACAAAAGGAGGATGAGGGAATCAAACCCTGCATCATATGAACTACATCTCACAGCCCTATTCCTCTACACCAGCTGCTTCAATATGTACGTATGCATAATGTCTTGTTTACTACTGTTATGTGCATATAATTTCTTAATATTTACATAGAATGCTAAAATATGACAGTGGAATGCATAGTTCTTTATCTTCAAATGTGTGGAGCTTTTCTCCCCTGGCCTCTGCATAAATCCAGGCAGACTTTCCAGGTAAACAAAATTAGCTAACTAAGTAACTAACTGATTGATTAAATCTAGATGTTCTCTGAATAGTCTTCTTCAGTTTGAATATATTTTGTCTTGTTTACAATCTTCTCAAAAATATGCTGCTTAGGATGATTTTCTCTTTTAATAAAATGGATTTTGGTTTGTATTGTCAATTTTTCCCACAGGTCTTCCCTGTAGAGAGGTATTTGATTCATCTGGACAAATAAGATGATTTTAGAGTATAGAAGAACTATTGGTGCTAGTGAATTAGCAAACTCCCAGCTGGCATATATCAAAATAAAACATACATATATTTTTTTCTTTTTGTGGGAAAGCAAAACACACCCACACTTTTTTATACTCCTACTTAAAATGCTATAAACTGCAAAATCATGCCACAAGAAAATGCCAGCAGTCACCTCAGTGGGATGCAGCCTTTTTTGTTAAATGTGTGCTTTTTCAGCTCAGATTGCACCGTGCGCTACATTGAGAGGACGAAGAAGAATATGACATACAGAATACCAGTTTTGAGGGTAAGAGTTTGGATTTTATTTGCTATAAAAGGTAAGTTTAAAAGTGATAGGATCAGAGGCAGAGAGATTCATTGAAGAGATATGAATGGTGTCATTTAAAAGTGACATCATCTTTATGAAGAAAAAGGAAAAGAAAGTAAACAGATGAGTTTAGTTCTACAATTAAATACTAACGTTCAGAAAGTCAATGTTCCTAAAAGAGGAAAAAAATAAAAGCCTGAAATCCAAAATGGCAAAAAAATACATTTTTAGGTTTTTTTTTTTTTTTTTTTTTTTGCAGGGGGCAAGGTCATCTGCACCTTCCTACATCTTGCATGGTCACGCCAACTTGAAATATGGACAAATCACCCAGAACAAGTGAATCATTGCTGGCACACATTTAGAAACCCCACCAGCAAGATTTGCTGTGGGAAACAGTTTTTTGCATCATGCCGTTCATCCTTTTTTTTCCTGTGTTCTATTGATGCTTGAGTAATTTCACCTCACATATGTCTAGGGGAGCTGATGAGGTTTGTGAAGATGTTATCTTATTCTGCTGAAAATTAAGTTATTAATTCAAACTTTTTCAAATACTTGCTTTGTGTATTATATAACATTTTAGTGGCAGAGCTTATCCTGAAAAACAATGGGCAGAAGACAAAGATCCACCCCTAGCTAGGATGATGCTCCATTTGCAAGATGCATGCATATATTTACTCACATACCTGCTTGTGGTTTGGAGTAACAGCAACACACCAAGCAACATGCATTTGAGATGGTGGTGGAAACTGTAGTTCCTTGCAAAAATTGATAAGAACACAACCCCTATTTTGGCACCTATAGTATACAGAAGCAGCCTGTACATGTTTGATCATCTATGCCCCTTAAAATAACCTTAGAATATCAAAATATGTCAGATACACTGGAGAGGCTTAACAAGGTTCCCGTGTGTTGTTAGCCTAGTAATCTCCAATGAACTAATGAATCTATGAACAAGAAAGTCCATGCAGACACTGCACATAAAGTACCTCAATTAAGAAACAGAAAGGGCAACAAAATGCCTTGCGATAGCAGTGCTAACTATTTTAGTATTGTGCTCCCAATAAAAACAATAAACCTGTGTCCACTACTGTTCTTGTGAATAAAGACCATACAATAAATCTGTTTATTTATCCAGTGATTATTTATTAGGTTGCCCAGTGGCATATAGGAATATAGCCCTGACTATGACCCAGGTGATATACGTTTAATTAGCAGCTCAGGCATTTGACTGTGCTAGCATGTATGATGGTCACATCTATCTTTCGGGAAGGGCCAAGATATAAGTCTGTCAGTAGGTTCTGTTGAAGGCCAGACCTCAGAGAGATGATGCTGGGCTAGTGAGAGCAGGAGGATACAAAAGATGTGATTGTCCAAAGGACTTGGGTGCATTGACATGCAGTGGAGCTGCTCCCTATTGACCACCCGACCTGATAATATCATCAGCAAATTGGGGGAGGGACTCAAAGCATAACAAAACACTTCATGCCACATCTCACTGCAGTTGTCCTGGCATGTATCATAACCAGTGTGCCTCTGTACAGGAAGGTGAACCTATGCTTAGGCACTATGTTGGTAATGAGATCCTGCCAGTGTAAGGAGTGACCATGGAAGAGACTTGTATTGTTCTAGATCATAGAGGCAGAAAGTGCCTGAAGTCAGCACAAAAAAAAAAAATCTGTTCATTACTATATTCATTAGTGTTTTCATTTGGATGGGGCACTGATCCAAGTGAATCCACTTCAGCATCAGCCTCACTCAGATTAAAAAAAAAGTAACATGAATGTAGACAATAACATATAACCTTATCTTTAAATATTAACACAAAGGCATGGATACTGAAAGATTCTGTTTTATATTCACGTTGGGAACATATAAATACATTTCCAAAAAAGCAAGTAGTGTATTTTTCAGCTTTCTATAACACGTCTATGGAAATGTCTACAATTCTTTGGTATCCGTTTTCAAGAAAAATGAATGCTGTTTGAGTGCAGCTAGCACTGTAATGTGAACAGTTTTTAGATGTTGTATATTCTGTATGAGGTACTGACCATAGAGCAGTGAAAAAATGTAAGGATGAACCCTGAAACCAGTAATTATTGTGCAGAGATGATAGATGACTTTATTTAATTATGATGAGAGATTGGCTAGCATGAAGTGGGAACACATCTTTGATATACTGGTTGTTAACAAATTATGATTCAAAACAATTTTGCTATCATACAGTCATAATTCACACCAAAACTCCAATGGTATCACAAAAAACTGTTCAAGGATCTCAGTCTTTTGCAAAATAAATAGAACATGCTGGATGGATAGGTATGCATCATAGGGAATACTGATTCTATGGAACTGTCTTCCATTCCTCATAAAGCAAAGTACATTTCTTACTCTATTAAAATGTAATTTGGATGAATGGGTGGGTATCCACAAATTCACCCTCACTTTAGCACACCTGTCCCTTATGGAGAGGTGAAGCATGTAAATGCCTGAGCACATCCTTCTTTGTTCCATCTCTGGGTTATTTGAATGAAAAATATAAGGGGTAAAAATGACCATGGGAATGTAAGGCTAGGATTTTTAAGATCCTCACAGATAAATAGTCTAGTAAGTTCTTATGAACTTCTGAATCTACAAATGATACTGCTGCAGTGGCAAAGTAAAAAAAGGAAGTCTATGGGCACAAAAGTGGGAAAAGACCTGCATCAAAGTTTTCATATACATATATATATATATATCTATATATATATATATATATATATACATATCTACAGAAAGTAAGATAAAAACATATATGAAGAGTATAAGGAAGAACTACTACAGAAGTACCACATTAGATATAAATGCTGATGAAATGGTTTTGTGAAACCTGCCTGAGTGGAGTGAATAAGATGCAAGCACCCTATGCCCTTTTGCCCCAATGGGCAAAAGTGTAGGAGTGTCAGGTTATTTTCCTCTCAAACTGCTGTGAATAGCATAGGGCAAGAAGGTGAGGGAGTGTATACCTCTCTGCTCCATGCAGGAGAGCAGGGAATCATGGAATGCAAATAAGAATTCTGCTGCACCCAAATTAGCAACTGTCTTGAGCTATGCACAAGGTGATATAATGCCAGGGCCATCTGCATGTCATAACATAAAGGAATATATGCATCTACTGTGACTCCTGCAACTTACGGTCCCAACCCATTCTAGGGTGCAAAGCCCTAATTGTCTACTATCTGCTATTATAGTAGCTGAATGGGGCATGCATTTATGGGCACATCAGTTCGCAACTACCTCAGTTTTTGTTCCTCTGTCTAGTTGCATTACTTCTTGTAGGTCTCTGCAAGTGTATTTTATTTTTGACGACATACATATAATGGTTTGAGGATAATGTGAGATCATTTTAAATGTGTTTTGTAAGCAACATGTTCAGGATTGGTATACCAGATTAATTCAGTGTAGTACCAATGGGGCTTATGCATTCATTGGGTGTGAGAGTAGGAGTCTTTGTTCAATAAAATAATTCTTAAGCATGTATGAGATAGTATGGTTGCTTCCAGATGACTAGAATTACAAGTAGGTATTTAGGTAGTGGGAAATGCATCTGTATGAGTATCGGTATATCATAATGAGGGTGGAGGTAGATGTACCTCCACAAAGAAACATTAACCTGTTACTGTAAGACAAAGACCAGTACTAGATAAGGATACAAAAGGCTCAAAACAATGACCCCTGTTAATACAAGCTGAGGACAACAGTATGTCATGCTGAGAATGGAGTGGGGGACCCCGGACCTGAGCTTTACTACATATAACACCAGAGCAGAAAATACTGCTTCTGTGTACTACTCTGGTCCTGCCACAATGCACATTCTTATCAGCAGGAGCCAGGATCTAGAGTGTGGAGCTGCTTCCGTGGTGTTTCAGACTGTGTAAAGGTTGTCATTGGGAAAGGCAACCAGCAGAGAACAAAGAGATGCACAGAAAATATCAAAGTCATATGTACTGCATTATGCTGTAGCTTAAATTGTCATTAGTCCTAGCTGATGATAATAAAAAAAAATCAAATGCTTATATTAATGAAATCAATCTATCTACCTATCTGCATATCTATCTATCTATCTATCTATCTATCTATCTATCTATCTATCTATCTACCTCTCTACCTACCCATCTATCTGTCTGAAGGAATTAAATCTTTGGCAACAGGAGTACAGCCGTTCAATAGAAAGAGGATGCTACAAGATCTATCTCCAGAATGACTTGCTAGCACTTATAAGATTCAGAGAAGACAAATGTATTTATGGTATATTTAATGCGTACGCCACAGAAAGGAATGACAGTCATGTGAAATTAAGAAATTCTTCTTAGTAGTACATAAAATTAAATATCAGCTCAAGACAGCATTCCCAGAAAACTAGCAAACTAATTTAAAAAAAAAATCTGCACACCAGACGATATTCAATCCTGTGCAGTAATGCAATATGTGAATTAACTGAAAAATCCCTTGAAAATTAGATTTAATAAATCATTAAATGAAATTAAAGTTGTTCAACATTGGAAGACAACTGTTTAACAGCTACATACTTGAAAGTCTAACTTTGGTTGTGGGAAGATTTTGGAAAATAATCAGTGAGGCAGTAATTAAGCATATTATGACAAATAACTTTAATGTGACACAGCACAGTTTCAGAAAAAAAAGCACGTCTTACAAATCAGCCATTTTTATCACTCCATTAGTAAAGCACTAGGTGAACTTTGGGCAGATGCTTTTTGCATGTAATGAACATATTATAGCACAAAGTATATGCAAAATCTTTAGAGGTAAAAGTATGTGACATCAGAATTAATGAAACTGTTTATAGATGGAATAAGTTTAGAAAAATAAATCATGTTCATGCTCTTGAAGGAAAGACAATTGAGGGGGTATTTATAAATGACATAGGTTTTGCTAGATTCAGTTACAAACAACTGGCTGGTAAACTAATTACCCCAGGGAAACACAAAGATGTGTATTATGGTTTATAAAACCTATGAACAATGAGCTGTCCTACCTCCATACAAATCACTAACTCAAAGCAAAACTGGATTCTCATTGTCATTTTGTTATCTTTTAATAAATATCATAAAATAGACTGGACAATGGACAATACTAAGAGAAACGGTGTATTGAAGTTAAAAAATTAATGCCATTGAGACTGAAAAGGGTAAACGCTTTGGGTGAAGCAGACGAGAATACATTGGGTGAGATAAGGCATCTTAAAGAGCTTATAATACAAAAACTGATTATGTGGATAAAAATTTACACTAATAGAAGAGAAAAAAAATGAAAATAAAATTAGCACACGCGGTTTACCAGGAGACCGAGAGATGAGCCTGCTTTGACTCTGAATACCTGTTTGTTAAGAAAGGTTGGAACCAAGAGATAGTGTTGGGGTTAATGCTAACACAGATTTCTTGAAGAAGCGATCAATAAGATCAAAGCTTTGGTAAGGTCAATGAGCAGAACTTCTGAAAGGTTTCCTTTAGATATGTGGAGAAGGATCTCATCTGTAAGTGACCATAATGCTGTCATTGTACTTTTGGTAGCCCAGAATCCATGTTGTTTTGGAGTGGGGTGGTGATAGTGTTTGATGTAATTGGACAACTGGTTATAGATTAGTTTTTCAAATAGTTTTGCAAGTGTAGGGAGAATGGCGATAGAGCGAAAGTGGGAGAAACTTTCTGGTTGAGCAGGTCTGGGAAGAGGATTGACAACAGCAGTTTTTCATATGTCTGGCATTGTATTTTGAGTTAAGCAGAGCTTATAAATACGGAGAAAAGGTGTGATGAGGAAGTCCTTGCAGAGTGATATAAACCAAGGGAGTAGGTTGTCTGTATGGAGGGGGGGGCACATTGGTGTATATGGTTTCTAGAAGGTGGTCAAGCTCTTTGTGAGTAATTTTCTTAAAATAGAAGAGGGGTTGTAAAAGAAGGTGGGCTAGGACAGCTGGGTGGAGAATGAGAGTTTGTGATACTAGGGAGGTGACCGAATTACTTATGATAGTCAAAGGTTGACACTTGGCCTTGTGATGTCTGTGTTGTGATCGGGAAGGAGATTGGATCAGTGAACTTTTGGCATGTGAGAAGATTTACTTCCTTCTAGAAATGTTGGGGATTACCTAGCACAGCAAGTTGCTGTTTTTTCTGAATTAGTTTTCACCTGTGTATGGCTTGTTTAGCTAGGTTACACAAACAGGTAAAGGCAATGTGATTTTCTAGTGAGGGTTTTTGTTTCCAAGAAGATTATGCATTTTTCCAAAAATGTGAGCAGAGTTTTCAGTTCAGTGGTTAGCCGGGGTTTTCTGGTGTATTTAAAAAGGTGCTGTGAAAGAGGGAAGAATTTATGTTAAAGCTGAAGGATGGTACATCAAAGAGTTGTGATAACTGAGTTGTGGTTCATAAGTTAAGGTAATGGGAGAGCAGCTGAAAGTTGCAAGGTATTTTCTGAGGTTTTCTATATCGATATTGGATCTGTGTCTAAAGGTATCTAGTTTGGGGGTTCTTTTGGTGACTGAAGGATAATTTTGTAGGTTATTGGGGAGCAGTCAATGATTGGAGGTAGAAGAATAGGTATATTACAGATTGAGTGAGTAGTTGTTGGTTCATAGATTTGAATGCGTAGCATCATTAACTAACTGTAAAAGTTTGATATTAGTCAATCGAAATGAGGAACAGTCTGACTACCACTGTCCAAACCATGTACTTTTTTAAACAAGAAAAAACAAAATGTATTATGTTATACTAAACATACATTATTCCTTCCTATTTAAATACAGTCATAACCAATTGGCAACAAGAAGTAATTAAAACAAATTAATAACTATATATTTAGTATATATATATATATATATATATATATATATATATATATCGAATAAAGCACAGTACCACAAGCAAATGAATGACTCCGAGCATGTAATAAAAAGATTTCAGCATACAAATATGTAAAAAAGGGTTACCACTCAGGGTCAAACCATGCAACACACAGTCCAAGCGAAACTCAGTCATTAGTCAAGTCTTATTCAGACCTTGCGTTGAATAAAAGTTCCAAAAAGGTAATCAGAACCAAAAAGAAACATGAAAATGTCTATTCAGACCTTTAGGCAGTCTTCCAAGAAGAAAAGTAATTCCAAGTAATTCCAAATCTGATTTCTTCAGTCAAATAAACACTGCAAATTGGTGCAACATACTTTTCTCTTTTAAATAGTCAGTAAATGATGTAAGATAAACAGAATATTGTAAGCAATCAAAAGTTATCTATCCATGTTCAATGAAAGTGAATTAAGCAACATGTCCATTCTTTGGTTATAATTGGTCTAGGAAGTACTTAGATACCAATATAAAGACAGTCCGAGTTCTTGGACAGACAATTTGGAGATGTACCATCAAGAACATTATGTTGGTCAGATAGACTACTATTTGACCAATCAGTTTTGTACGAGGCACCTCCTACTCTTTATGTATGGATTCAGGGATCAACAATGTTAAACATACCAAATATACATTATCAAAATGTTATTCATCCAGTAAATGGTTTTAGACCAATCCAAATCATTCTTTGTGCTTAAATAACGAATGAGAGATATAACACGAAAGAAATCTGATAGGTTAGATGAACTACCATTAGCCAATCAAAAATAGGATATTTATTCACTTTCATTGGGGGCGAAACAAAGGACTTATTTCATTATACAATTGTTGTTGATCTAGTGGGTTCTTGGGTGCCTTACTTAAGACAGTCTTTGTTCCTAAGTAGCCATATAGAGGCGTAACAGGCTGCAGCCAACATGACATGTTTTTCTCCTAAATAGGCAGTAAATGATATAGCATGATCAAAAACAGATTGTCTAACTATGTTCATTAAAAATAAATCAAGAAATATGTTTTATTATTTGATTATGTTTGCTCTGGGATATATTTAAATATATTTAAATACCAAGTTTGATATTAGCTAGGAATTCTGCAGTGACATTTCTCAGAGGAACCTAGGTAGTTTAGGTTAAATCACTTGGAATAACAATGTTTTTATAGTTGTGGGGAGCTGAGGTGATAGAAAGGAAAAGGGATTTAAATTTGTTAAGAGAGGCTGGAGAAGGAAGGTGAGCGACTCCTATTAGAAGACAACTATTCTTTCATGAGGGAAGATTTAGAAGGATCCATTTGGGTTTGGTATCTATGGAGGCATTTGTTTTAGCAACGATAGTTGGGTTAAGAGGGTCTTTATAAAGAAAGAGGGTTCCCCCACCTTCTCTATTGCTAGGTCCTGCATCTTGGAGGTATTTATAGGAGGGAAGTAAATGCTGAAAATTAGGGTCATTATGTTTGAGTCACGTTTCAATGACAACTGTGATATCGGGTGAGTAGGTTGTAAGGAAGGTGATTATCTGGTTAAATTGACTAGAGATGGTTTGGGCATTAATTATTGCACAGGAGAGGGTGGACATGTCAGTAAGAGTTGCAGGTATTGTGTAGTGGGGGGACCTGGATTGGATTCAATGTTGCTTCTCAGGAGAAATATAGGCAGGACTGGGGTGAATTTATAGAGATGTTTGTGAAGTTTGAGTTGTTGGAGTTTTCTAGGATTGGAGGAGATAAGGTAAAGGGATTTTGAAGCTGTAGTTAAATGTGAGTGGTAGGCTGAGAATAGAGTGTGCAAAAGAGTGGGATAGGGCTTGGGGTTCAAGTGAGTGACTGTGTGGTTTTGGGGTAGGGTAGCTAAGGGTAGTTTGACAGATGAAAGAGGAGAGGTGGTTACTGATTTTATAGTGTAGTGGGTTAAAGGAAGGAGGAATAAGAGGTGGAGAAGCACTGTGGACTATAGAGGTGGAAATGGAGTTTTGAAAGTAAGTGGCCAGATTCTACGATGATGGAACAGAAAAGATGGTGTATATGGGGAGGTGAAAGAGTTGAGAATGATGTGTTTTTGTTAGTGAATAAGTGTGGACAGTGATGAAAATGGATGAAAGTTTAGGGTACGAATATTTCACATTATGGTGGTTGAAGAAGTAGGATGTAGGTTTAGTGAAGCTGTGTATGCCTTTCAAGTGTGGTCAAAGGTGTGTGGGAAGAGAGTGTAAACAGTGATGTATAAATTCGAGAGCCTGGGGGTGGGAGGGGAGAAAAGTAAGATACACCCTCCCCCAACTGGAATCAATCAACAAAGGTGCACATGTTGGATGCAAGGGATATAGAGGTCAAAACAATCTAAGCACATTATTAATCAGAAAGGCAAAAAAAGGGAGAATAACTAACTAAAACTAAGCCCCCTTAATTGTCAAAGTTATAGGTGTTCACCTTCAAGATGAGAAAGAAGTGTGTAAGGTGAGCTTCTAATTAAACAAGCTAATGAGACAACTTACAAATACCTGATTAAATGTAGACTGTTTCCCTGGGTAAGGAGGGTGAGGAATTGAACTGCACTTCACCCATATGAGGGGGTAAAGGAAGCTTTGAGATTTTACTGCTTTATTTTTACACACAGAATAGTATTTCAGTAATAGGTTTAAACAGGCAAACATCTGCCTTGACAGACTTGCACCAGAGAAGCCAGAAAGTGCTTTTACTTTTTTCAGATAAAGGTTGAATTGCTGGTAAAGGAAAAGGGGGGGGTCAGGACAAACTAGGACTTTCCTCTGTGCAGCTGGTGGTTAAAAGTAGATTCAAATGCCTGGATGAAAGTCAAGGAGGCAAATTAGTGATAGAAAGTGTTATGAATAACTTTATGCTTGCCTTACTTTAGGAAAGTAGGGAGACTTTGAAGATAGAAGAAGAAAAGAGAAGGGAAGCAATCTGGTCATATTATAGAAGGGTCACGAGTCAGTGCATTCCTGTCAGTTAAAAATAACACTTTACATTCACAGAAATCTGAGCATTATATACAGCATTGGAAATATTTCATAGGTTAATAGGTGTGTACTCGGCTAATGTCCCTGGGGCCTTTACAAGCCTAGCCATAGGATTACTCTGTTAATAGGTGTGTACTCGGCTAATGTCCCTGGGGCCTTTACAAGCCTAGCCATAGGATTACTCTGGCATAGTGCCATCCGACCTTAGTTCCCAGAGCTTCTGTTGAGTAGAGACACTGGAGTTATCCCTAGGGTGAATTTTCTATTTCCCATCCACTCATCAAGATTTCTCTTGAAGAGGGTTAGTGAGGTGCTCTGCTTGACATGTATGAGAAGTTTATTCCATAGCATGGGCAGTCTCTGGGTTATGAACTTGTCCCTCCAGCATGTTCTGTTAATTGTGGCAATGAGGTTGAGCTCTCTGGAGCGTGTGATGCGGAGGGATTGGGATTTCTTTAGATGGAGCATTTCTAACAGAGCTGGGTCAGACATGGCTTTGTAAGTCAAGCAGAGATCACCTCTAATTGAGCGATATGAGACAGAGAATAGTTGGAGTTTTTTTAGTCTGTCCATATAGGACAAGTGTGTAAGGCCTAGGATCCTCTTTGTGAGGTACTTTTGCAACCTTTCCAGTTGTTCCAGGTGTCTAGTGAGGTACATGAATTGTACTTGATGATTGGCCTAATGAGGGAAGAGTAGAGGGAGACAATAACCTCTTTCTTCCTGGATGCAAAACCCTTAGTAATGAGATGTGCCACATAGAAGGACTTTCTGACCACATTGGCAATGTTGTGATCAAAAGAGAGGTTGCTGTCAACCTGTGTTTCCAGATCTCTTATAACACCTTCTGTGTTCAGTGGACTACCATCAATGTGGTAATTCATGGGAACTGGGTTTTTTACAAAGGGGATGACAACACTTTTTTTGGCATTGAGCTGAAGGACATGGTTCTGACACCAGTTTTTGGTCTCAGTGATGTCATTCTGTAGGATGTCAACATCACTTGGGGAGTTAATAACAGCTCCCAACTTGCAATCACCTGCGAACTTTGTGAGCCAGAGTCTCTTTGTGTTGGCCTGGACTTCAGAAAAGTAAAACAGGAGAGGACCTAGGACCGAACCCTGTGGGAATCCATTCATGACAAGTCGGCAGTCTGACTTGGAGTCAGCTACTTTCACACTGTGGGTTCTATCTGTGAGCCAATTTGCATCCCACCTAGTGATACAGGGGTTGATGCCTAGCTTAGTGAGTTTTTCTATGATTCCTGAGTGGAGAATGGTATCAAAAGCCTTGGCCAGATCAAGGTAGGCTGTATGAACCACCTTGCCTTCTTTGAGAGCTCTGTTGACTGATGCAAAGAAGTCGACCAAATTGAGCAGGCATGATCTACCCTTCACAAAACCAAACTGTGTGGGATCCAGAGTTTGGAGATTCTCAATGTCCTTGTTTATTAGGTCCATGATGATGCATTCTGTAGCTTTGTATATCAGACTCGTCAGATTAATGGGGAGATTGTTCAAAGGGTCTTTAGTCACTCCTCCTTTGTGGAGAGGGATAACTGTAGCAGTGTGCCATTTGGTGGGGACAAAGCCTAAGGTGAAGCTATGATTGAACAGGACACACAGGTGAGGTGCCAGTTCACTCTGTAGTTCATGTAGAACACAGCCAGAAATTTTGTCAGGTCCCATAGAAGCTGTATTCTTGGCCTTGGACAGTGCTGTTTTAACATGTGCAGCAGTAATAGTGGGTCCCTGGCAATCTACTGATATTGTGATTGGTCCTTTGGGGGAAGGTAATGTTGGCACTGAATCTGTCGGCCAGTATACTGGCAATATCTGTTGGCTCGGTATAGGAGGTACCATTGTGCAGTATCTCAGAGCAAATTTGGGTATTGCCGTGGAGATATTTTACATAACTATAGAAGGGCTTGTGGTTGTCTTTACTATATGCAGCAATTCTGTTTTCATAGCTAGCTTTAGAGGATTGGATGAGGGATATCAACTTTTTGTTGAGGCTGATAAGGGAGTTTTTCCAGTCTTGGGACTTCACCTTATTCCGCGTCAGTTTCCTCCTTCTATTGTACAGTTTGTTTATGGCATGGGACCACCAGATTGGCTTCCTTTTTTGGAGGAGAGCATTTTAGTTCCATTGGGTATGGTGAGATCCATGTATTTGTGTACGTACAGTGCATTGGTGTATGATTTGGCGATCATGCAACTATTCTCCATTTGCATGGGTGCCGTGAAGTTAGCCACCTCTGTTTTTAGGAGCCCAAAGTTAGCTTTGAGGAAGTTTTTCATGGTGGTTACCTTTTCAGGGCTGGGGTGGGAGGGATGTGGATTTCCAATGTGAATATTTTGTGGTTGGATCAAACCAGGGAGGAGCTGACTATTGGTGTAGAGCAACAGTCGCCCATGTTCGTAATGACCAGGTCAAGCATGTTGCTACCTTTAGTGGGGGTAAGGATGAGCTTGTCCAGGACATTGGAATTAATAAACTCCAGGAAATGTTTGGCAAGTGTATTGGTGCAGGAGTAGTTTTCCCAGTTAATGAAAGGGCAGTTGAAGTTGCCTAGTAAAAGAGTGCTAGGTTTGACCCTAATATTATCCAGGGTGCTTAGGAACATGGAGTGTGAGTCTTGGGACATGGTTGAGGACCAACAGCAGGCTACAACCTGAATCGCTGTCTTATCCATGTTAGCTGCACCTGAAGTACTCTGATGCATTATGTTGGGCTACCAGTCTGGAGGTGTGCACATCCTTTATGAATATGGAAACATAACTGCCTTTGGAGCTTTGGTACAAGTTCTGGGACCGAAAGGTGTAGATTGAGTTATAGCCTGGTAGTGTAGGGGTTCTTTCTGCTGCCTTGAACCAGGTCTCTGTTACAGCACAAATGTCAATGTTCTCCATTTTAAGGAGTGCTTCAAGTGAGTCCATTTTGAGATTTAGACTTCTAGCATTGAGCAGCATGACCCTCAGATTGGATTTGTTTATAGCTGTTACAGTGGTAATTTGTTTTTTGAAACACCACCTAAAAAAGGCACTATAGGGTTGGCAATAGCCTTGGCCAGTATCTGGAAGCCCAGGGTTGACAGATGCAGGCCATCTCTGGCAAAACATTGAAGTCTGTCAGTCATGTTATCCCAAGCAGACATATACTGGATCCCCTTAGAATGACACCAGAAACTTAGCCAATTGTTGAAATCAATCACTTTCTGCTTGCACTGTGGTATCATTCTGGGTGACGGTAGGATGCTGCTCAGCACTATGGTCATACCCACCTGGGTTACATAATCCAAGAGTTCCTCCATGTGTCTCTTTTCGTGTAGTCCAGGGAGGTATGTCTCAGGTCATTCACACCCACATATATAATGACAGAGTCATATTTGTACCTGTTGTTGAGGGACCTGAGTGCATGCGTTATGTGGTGGATCCTGGCACCTGACAGGCAGCTGACTGTTACTTTCTCCTTATTCAACCAAGTGAGTGGGATATCGGTTTGCCTCACTATTTTGTCACCTATGACTAGTGTGTTGGGCATGCTGTTTTGCCTTAGGGGCTTTGGTTGAGTGGCATTTCTGCCTTGGAGATCTCTGCTGCTTGGGTAGATTTTTATTGAGAGCCTCTGCGAAGGTGGATGTGTGGTTTGGGCTTTTATGTGAAGGCAATGCTGGTGTGTCTTCTGGAGGGCTATGTGTTACATGTGGTGTGGTGCAAGTGTTGACCTTCTCCTCTTTACCAGGTATTCCGGTCTTGACTGGAGAGTGCGTAGCTTCCAGTTTGGATATATAAGTGCATCTCTCGCAAGTCTGAGTGTTGGGAGGTAAGAGGAGAGGGCTGTTGGTGTATATGAGGCAGTTGCTACATTGTCTCAGGATGCCCAAGTTCACCAGGTTAATAGGAGAAAGCAGAGGAACTGACCTTTTGAAATGCCTGGAGGGGTGGGCATTGATAATAAGTACTGGATCTGTTTCCTTTTAGAACATTTAGTGCTGATAGCACTTTTGTGTGCTACAATAATTGCTACAAGAAGTCTGGTAAAGTGCTAGTCTAATAGGCTAGTATAAGTGCAGGAGAGGAGAGAACTAGTAGATCTAAGTGAAAAATTGAACAACAGACTTTGGCACTACTCAGAAGCTTATAAACAGTCCTGAATACAGCAAGTCTATATCTGGACTAGACTAGTTACAGGAAAGGTGGGAAACAAGCGCAACCCTCTCCTCTTACCTCCCAACACTCAGACTTGCAGAAGATGCACTTATATAGAAAAAAGTGGAAGCTATGCACTCTCCAGCCAAGACCGGAATACCTGGTCAAGAGGAGAAGGTCAACACTTGCACCCTCAAGGTAATAAATATTACCTGTGGCAGGCACCATTTTTAAAACTAAAACCACTCTGCTACAGGCCCCATGAGGTGCTCAGTGTCTCTCCAGTAAGTGTTTTACAACTGTATATGCTTATTTATGTTGAATTGTGTTAGACATCTAATATGATTTATGCTTTATTACTGGAAGTTACTATGGCATGCTAGCATTGTGTTTGCCTGCACCAAGTTGTTTTTAGTATAATAGTATTGTCTATTTGCATAACTGCACCTTGTTAACTAATGTTATCCATGCATATGTGTTGTGTGTAGACAGCTCATACTGGTGTCTAATTATTTCTATATAATTGTGCTGTTACTGGTGGATAGAATCATATTAGAGACCCAGGACAGAGTGCTGCTTGCTATATTTTTATCTGTGACTGCATACCTGTCAGCTGAGGTTCCTTCTCACTGATGTGTTTTTCCAATTGTCTCAGTAGCTGCATATACTAGTAGTTGATTCATGACATATTTTTCTGTATGCAGTAGCTATTTGCTCAGTTTGTTTTTGTAATCTTTATAATATATATTTACCATCTCAAAAGTGCTTACTCCTTTCTGTACTCTTCTTTTATAGACCTAACACCAATCAAAGTATTCAGCTGTGGTACCACCTTTATCTTTTATACAATCGGTGGATACATTGTTATAAGAAAAGCGCAGTCTGAGTCTGAACTGTCTGCAAACACAAACAGCTAAAGTTAACTTTGAGTATGTGTCTACCTGTTTGAGCTAATATTCATTATCCCCTGGAGAGCACTGCTTTGGCTTGTAAGCAGCACCCCCCCCCCCCCACACACACACACACACACTCATCTTCCATTTTCTCTTTTATTCCCTTCTGTTAGCAAATAGTATCCATAACTGATCAAATACTGTGTGTTTGTTAATCTAAATTGAGACCACATTAGCCTACTAATACAAGGTTATCCTGTTTTTGCACCTGAGAAATGGTTAAAAAATGACTTACAGCTTCAGAGCAGTCCTTGGTCAATTCTGATTGTTTCTTAAACACAAACTTGTCTTTGCTTGATCTTGACTCATTAGCAGCAGTACAAAAGAAATGCCTGCTTACACCCTTGTTCTCCCCCACCCACTTCTTTGTTTATTACCTTAAGCCAATCCCAAAGTTAATAAATATTACCTGTGGCAGGCACCATTTTTAAAACTACAACCACCCTTTGAGCACTTTATGCTCAGCCCTGCCAAAAAACTTACTAAAACTGCCTGAACTGGGGCACAGCTAACTGATAGTTCATGGAAATACAGGGTACCTATCTGAGTCTCCACATTCACTATCATATGTTCTTTTATTAGTTTACTGGTTACCTGATTGTTTCAGCCCCCTCATAAGAGCAACTAACAGGATCTCTGCCCGCTTTGCTCCCCACTCTGCCCCCAATTTCCTCCCGCCCCCAGTGGTCCTACCTTTATTACACATGCAAACCCCTCCCATCTTTCCAACAGCCAACCATGGCACTAAACCATCACTACCTCCTCCATCTTCCCACTACTATCACTTATCCTCAGCTAACATGTATAAGCATACCATACCTATGCTCACTGCATGCACTCTCCTTACATATCTTACATCCTACCAAAACTCCATCATTCCCCTACTCAACCACTACCACTGTACTACTACTCACACCACCACTCATGTCTCACCCACACTCAGCTCCCCTCTTACCAACTCAGGAACCATCCCTATGCACCCCTCACATATTCTATCAACTATATTATTCAAACAAAAAGCATCCCAACAACTTAACATAGTAACCCTCCCACTATACCTATTACCCACAGAACACAATCATAAAGTTTCACTAATAAACAAACACATTCAAAAACTGAGAAAACTAATAACCTCATGCATATCAAAACTAGCCCTAAGCGGAGACATCCACCCCAACCCTGGCCCCACCATCTCCAACCCCACTTCTCATAATTAGACTAGAAACCACAACGTCTCCCAAATCACAGCCAATAGAAAGCCAAGTGAACTTCTTCTATTAAGCCTAAATATTACAAGTATATCCAACAAGGTCCATGAACTCCATGTCACCATAGACTTGTACTCCCCAGATATAGTCATCCTGACAGAAACCTGGCTAAAACCTCACATTACCAGTGAGCAAATCCACCCTACCAGTTATGGCATACTAAGAGTAGACCGGCTATACAAGAAAGGAGGTAGTGTAGCTATAATATTTAAACAGCATCTAAACATCCAGATCTTAAAATCATCAGCTCCACAAATAGGCAATGAAGAAATAATGTATACCAACCTTAAAATAAACCAAAATAAAACCATCAACATAATTGGATACTACTTCCCACCTGGCCAAAACATCCTTCCACTAGAAAACCTCCTCAGCTGGTCTACCCACCATCTCCCCCAAGAAACTATAATTTTAGGGGATTTCAATAATGACTGGCAATCCTGTTCTGGCAAGCATCCAACCCATCATCTAAACCTTCATGGCTTCACCCAACTAGTCCAGTCGCCTACCAGGATAAATAAAAACTCCAACAAGCACACTACCCTGGATTGGATACTAGTCAGTAAGAGCACCCAGTCATATATAGCAGGTTGCTTATCAGACAGCCTCAGTGATCACCCCCCGACATTCCTACTCAAAAAAATACCTATACACAGCTAAACCTGTTATCTACTGTCAAATATGTAAAAAACTAAACTTTATCCACTCACATTCATCTCATCCCTCAAAGAATGTACCTGGCATCCTATAAAGTACCTCAGTCTTGATGACGCAGTTGAGTTTTTTAATACTACCTTTCTGAGCATCCTTAATTACCATGCCCCTATAAGACTTTCCAGAACCAAAGCACAACACTCCCCATGGCTACAGAAAACCACCAAGTCAGAAATGAAAAACAGGGATAAAGCCTGCAAGCACTGGCACAAAACCAAAACCTCCTCAACTAGACAGAAATTCCTAGAACTACGCAATAGAGTCAAATAGCTAATAAAACAGGACAAATTCCAATACTACCAGTCTGCCCTAGACTCCTCCCAACACAACCCCAAACAGTTCTGGTCCTCCATAAACTCCATCCTCCACCCAGGTAAAGTCAGTACCCCTCCTCCTAACACCCCGCACTCCTCCAAAAATATTGCTACCTCAGTCAACACACACTTCACACAAACCATACTATCACTAGCTAGACAACACAACCCCCCTTCCCTCCAATCCACACATTCAACTAGTAATCGCCCCACTGTCTTCCCTTCTTCTCCTGTTCCTACCTCCAACAAAAACAACTCTTAACTAAACTTAAGCCTACCAAATTAGCAGCAGACAACCTCCCAAGTGAATACCTACAAATCGCAGCTGATGCTCTAGCCTACCTAGTATCCATCTTGATTAACCAATCTCTGTCAGAAAGTTATATTCCCACACTATGGAAAGTATCACATATAATTCACCTCCACAAAGGCATCCCCTCCACAGAACTAACCAATTACCACCCCATAGCTATTCTCTCTCCACTCTCCAAAATACTAGAGAGATGCATTCACTCTCAGGTCTCAGACTATCTCCTTACTAACAACCTCCTTTCCAATACTTAGCATGGTTTCCGACCAAACCATAGCACCACCACTGCCTTACTCTCCTTTACTAACACTATCCTTCAGCATAAAAACAATGGCTATCTCTCCTCTGCTAGTTTCCTTGACCTATCTAAAGCATTTGAATTGGTCCCACACAAACAACTCATCTCTGCCATCAATAACCTGTCCATCTCTCAATCAGTCACCATCTGGTTTCAGAGTTACCTGTCTGATCGCCAACAATCCGTTGTATGGCAGAATGACAAATCTCCCCAACTACTGTATCTATAGGGGTTCCCCAAGGATCCATCCTTGGACCCCTGCTCTTCCATATTTCCTCCAATAATCTAGCCTCTGCCACCAAACATGGCACACTCATACAATACGCAGATGACTCAACCATCATCTGCTCAGCCCAGTCCCTACCCAAACTGCAAAAAGTCACACAGGAAGCCTTTTCCTCTGTTGAAACTTGGTTATCCGATGCCCAATTAATACTCAACCCAAACAAAACTAAACTAATCATCTTCCAACCCACCAAACATACTCAAAACAACTCTCACTTTAACATTACAGCAAAAGACAACACCACTATACACCCAACAGAACACACCAAATTGCTAGGATTGGAAATAGACAATAAACTAAAACTGGACATTTACATATCCATGACCATAAAAAAGTCCACAAAAAATAGGAGCATTATACAGAAACAAGCAACTTCTCACCAAAGCAGCAAAGATTTCAGTAGCAATTTCCCACCTTATCGCCACCCTACGTTATGCCTCTCCAATATATGCCAACCTAAGGCAATATGATCTAAACAAGCTTGAGACCTGCTACAACAAAATCGCCAAATTTGCCACAGGGGCATCCTACCGTAGTCACCACTGTCTCTCACTTGCTGAACTGGGCTGGCTTGAACTCCCTCACTTCCTTCAATGGTATCAACTCACACTTGCCCACAAACTAGTAAACCATCCACTAAAAGTCCCATCCCTCCAGAATCTACTCCAACCCTATTGCACCACCAGACCACTAAGATCCAGCAACAAAAATCACTTACAGGTCACCAAAGCCAATAACTCTGCTGGAGAAGCACTATTCTCTTGCTCCATAGCCAAATTATGGAACTCCCTCCCACCCACAATTACCTCCATACCATCATGCACCCACTTCAAAACTTTATTAAGAGCGCACCTAAAAACATGCTGGCTATGCCCTTGCAACTCCCCCTCTAATATTAACCACCCCATCCACCCACTACTTTTCTTTCCACCCCACTAACTACCTTAATTATAGCAAGCTTGGAAGCTCATAAGCCTAACTATTTATTATACAGCAGGAACTTCTTATTGTAACAATTGTTAATGTCTGTTATGTACTTCGCAGATGATAAAGATTCTAGTTGTCTACTGATGTACTATGTTCATCTGTAACTATGTTTTTAATTGTTAATTGCTATATTGATCAAATTGTTAATTGCTATGTAAATCTAATGTAACTACTGTCTGTATATTTTAACTGTGGATCTTTTCTCCCCGGGACTCTGCTGAAAATGGACCTACGTCCAGTCAGACACTCCTGGTCAACAAATGTAAATAAATAAATAAATAAATACATTTTAAGCCAGAAAGTTGAGTGAGATGGAAAAACTGTTTCCTTGTAGAATGTTTATTGCTACTAGCACATTTGTGTGCTACAATAATTGCTACAAGAAGTCTTGTAAAGTGCTAGACTAATAAGCTAGTAAACGTGCAGGAGAGAAGAGAACTAGCAGATCTAAGTTAAAAATTGAAGAGCAGACTTTTTGGCACTGCTCAGAAGCTTATAAACAGTCCTGGATACAGCAAATATGTATCTGGACTACACTAGTTACAGGAAAGGCGGGAAACAAGCACAAACACAGGCTTTTATACCAGAAAGTTGAAAGAGATGGAAAAACTACTCAAACAGCCAGTAAACTACAATTTCTGTGCCAGAAACCACTCCTCTTGAGGTATACAGGCTACCTAGTGCATACCACTCCCACTGATAAGCTAGAAGGCTTCCCTCCAACACAGAAAGGCTTGGGGGCTCAGAAGCTTTCAAATGGTCTTGGATACTGGACTTGACTAGTTACAGGAAATGGGGGAAAGAAAAGTGCAAATGCAGGGTTTTATATCAGAAAGTTGACAGAGATGGAAACCTGCCCAAATGGCCAATAACTGCAATTTCTGGGCCAGAATACACTCCGTATGTGGTAGATAGGCTACCTAGTGCTTACCACTTCCACTAATAAGCTTGAAGACTTCCCTCCAACACAGAAAGTGGCTTGGGGGGCTCAGGAGCTTACAAGCAGTCCTGAATACAGCAAATCTGCATCTGGACTAGACTAGTTACAGGAAAGGCAGGAGACAAGCTTAGAATTTTTTTTTTTTTTTTGTAGAGTGGAAAAGGAGAAAGCAGGAATAGAAGATAATTCAAGGTTAAGTACCTAAGTGGTTTGGCCATCTCAAATGTTCTCTCTGTATTAGGTAGAATGAGCTAATGACACTAGAGTGGGAGGAGTTTGTGACAAGAAGTAATCTATGCATCATATTCAGTATACAGCATATACTATCAAAGACAATGTGGCCTTTAGAAAATCTGATAACTATCATTACCCAGCTAAACAAAATAGACTTAGCTAGATATACATGCATACTTTCTGCAAATCGTAAGCATATATTAGGCACCAGATGCTGGAAAGAGTTAAATACAATGAAAACATATAAACCTACATTCCAATGGGCAAAACTCATTGAAAAACATGATCAGTCAGAGTTTGGGATATACTTTTGTTTTTATGTATCAAACATCTGAATGAGACACATGCACGTCTTACCTGATGAGGGGCATCATACAGTTTGTTATGAGTAGTGCATATTTTCTATTTGTGTTTGTGTATTAAAGTATGTACCAAAACAAACAAAAAATGTGTTTGTGTATTACAGTATGTGTCAAAACAAAACAATGGGTTTATTACAGTATGTGTCAATACAAAATAAAATGTGTTTGTGTATTACGTGTCAAAACAAAAAAAATGTTTGTGTATTACAGTATGTGTCAAAACAATGTACATTTGCATTACAGTGTGTGCCAAGAAATGTGTTTGTGCATTAAATGTGTTTGTGCATTACAGTATGCGTCTAAACAAAAAATGTGTCAAAACCAAAAAATGTGTTTGTGTATTACAATATGTTTCATAATAAAAAATGTGTTTGTGTATTACAGTATGTCAAAGCAATGTGTTTTTGTATTACAGTATGTCAAGAAATGTGTTAGTGCAATACAGTATGTCAAAACAAAAAAAATGTGTATTACAGTATGTGTCAAACAAAAAATGTTTGTGCATTACAGCATGCGTCAAAAGAAAAAATGTGTCAAACAAAAAATGTGTTTGTGTATTACAATAGGTTTCAAAACAAAAACATGTGTTTGTGTATTACAGTATGTGTCAAAACAACAAATGTGTTGGTATATTACATTATGTGTCAAAACAAAAAAATGCACTTGTGTATTTCAGAATGTGTCAAAACAAAAAATGTGTTTGTGAATTATATATGTGTCAAAACAAAAAATGAGTTTGTATATTACAGTATGTCAAATAAAATGTGTATATATATATATATATATATATATATATATATATATATATATATATATATACATATACATTTTATCATAAGCCATTTTAGCCAGTGTTAGATCTTACGTTATTCATTGTTTCTTTATGTGTGAAAGAAAGGTACTGCTAACAGATGTTATTGTGAGAGCAGCAATGATTTCATAACCATAGCTTTTAACACATTTGCAGTTTTAGCAGACCTGTAACCTTCAACTTGTATAGTTGTTGTAATGGGCTTCTCTTTCTTAATGTTCCTCCCTTTACAACATATGGTGGGCTGGTACTTAGTTATGATGAATATTAATAATTAATATTATATCATTTATAAGATTGCTGTCTTCTTTATTATTTAACACTATTTTAAAATATGTTTAAGCAATGCATAACAGTAATACTTTTCAAACTAAATTAGGATTATGTAGTAATTTAGCTGCTTTCTTTTTGTTTAAATTAATTTTTATTATTTTATAACAGCCATTGAATAAGATTACATGCAGATGATGTCCAAATTGTACAACTTAATCCTCTAGCAATATGCAGCAACAAGGGATTTTGTAATATTTATCAATGGAAACTTCTTCATATAACAATACTGTACATCACAGTCTATTGTCAGCTCTTAGAATGGGCTTTGAAAAAAACAGAAGCCAGTTTGAAATAAATAGCCTGCAAATCACTACTCCAAATATTGGTAACACATATTTCGGTCACATTTCCTTATATCTTCCCCTTTCCATGCATTTTAGATGTTTCTAACATCTTGTTGGCATCAATCATGTGTTTGTCTATCCAGTTTACACTTATCTATAAGCTAATGCTAGTAATATAAAACTCCAAGATATCTACCCAGCCTTCTTGTAATCCAGAGAGTTTAACTTCCAGTAAATACCTTTTAACCACCTGCTTTAGTGTTATCAAACTACCTTTCCTAAATGAGGGTTTAGTCATTGTCCATAAAACTTTCTGTCTGGCAAAGCAAATATTTACTACAGAGTCCATAGCTATTTTTCTTTCTTGTTACTTATGGTAATGAACTTTCTATCTCCTCTTGTGCCCAATAAATAGAATTTCAAGGAGGGAAAGGCATCTTATGGAATACCACCTGCCAATCCTTTAAGATCATCTCCCATTTCTTCCTGTGTTGTCAACATTCCCGAAACATAAGCTTCATCTGCTCCCTCATCCCACATGTCTAACAGTTATCTTTACCTTAGCAGTCCTTGTCTTCCAATCATAGTGACATCAGTTACAATCTGTGCAAAATGCTTATTTACTGTTGACACATATAACGGCCTTTCCACAGACAATCACACACATTCCCATTTTTTTTAGCAATGGTTTTCAGTGTGACTCACACCTTTCTCTCTCACTTGACTTTTAATCTCTTCTAGATGTGTTTATTCCATGTGTACATCAATCATAGATGTAGACCCCCCATTCTAAATATTAACATTCCAACATTTACGTAGCTGCATTACTTTCAGTCTTAAGGTTAACATTCCTAAATTTACATAGATGTAGAACTCCTGCTCTGAGGATTAACATTCCCACATTTATGTAGCTGTAGAAGCCCCACTCTTAAGGTTAACATTCCCACATTTGCATAACTGTAGAACTCTCACTCTTAAGGTTAACATTTCCAAATTTAGACAACTGCAGTACTCCTACTCTTAAGGGTAACTTTCCTACATTTACATAGCTGTAGAAACCTTACTCTTAACTTGTTATTCTTAAATATCTCTTTTTGTTTCTTTTCTCTCTCTCTCTCTCTCTCCAGAAATACATCTTCTGTGTATGAAATGTGTTTTTCTCTCTTTAACTACATTTTTATGTTTAATATCTCCCCTACTTATGTTAACAGTTGTGTTATGTAATACCTTTTCACCCAGAACTGCTGTTATATGATGACATCAAGATTATTGAAATAACTGTGTTATCATATTTAATTCTGTACAACTATGCTACATTTATACTTCGTATTTATTGCTTTCACTTACTGGAAATGTAATATTTCCCTTTTTGGCTCAGGTTGTGTCTGAAAATGGTTATCTGAGCATCAGAGTCAGACTGCCTACCCAGTTAACAAATGTAATATAAATCTGATGTTACTCAAGATTTGACATAGTAATTCTTTAGCCCTCTCCTACAGTCATCGGGTTTCACAAGTCACCTTGATTTGCCATTTGGTTTGGTGATAACTAGCCCATTTATGCACCGATTATGACAAGATCCCTTCAGCCAATTCATTTCCTGACTAGAGAAACAGATAAACAACCCATTTGTTTGTATTCAGAGGTGAGACTCATTTACATAAAAGCACCCACTCCCAGCCACAAGGTAACAACTCCTTAGAGTGGTTGATGATTGCACTGACCCTCTGTTTGCTTCTACAAGTCCACAACCCCCCTACCTTGTTTTATATTCAGCATGTGTTGCCCATATAATAGTTGCTGTATGTAGTACCATGTCCCTCTAGTTTGGGTCATCTGTGCAGCTGGCACACCATCTCCCCCCATAATGAGCAGGTCAGAAATGGTCGCTCATATCCTTCATTCCCTGCTTAGTCTCTGCTGTCTCCAGAGGTGCTGGTGCCACATCTCAGGCTGTTTGGGTCATAATCTCATTTTTATTACTCTACAAGCCGAAAGACACAACAACAACAACAATCACAGGAGACAGCCTATAATGCAGTATGCTACAACTCCCATTTTTGTGAAAATGCTTACTTTATTTTATGTATGTATGCATTTATGTTTCTGCATACATACATAAAATAAAGTAAGCATTTTCACAAAAATGGGAGTTGTAGCATACTGCATTACAGGCTGTCTCCTGTGATTGTTGTTGTGTCTTTCGGCTTGTAGAGTATGTATGCATTTATCTTTTTGGGCGGCCACGGTGGTGCAGCGGTTAGCATTGCCGCCTCACAGCAAGAGGTTCTCCGGTTCAATCTTCGGCTGGGATGCCTTCTGTGCCAAGTCTGCATGTCCTCCCTGTGGTCACGTGGGTTTTCTCAGGTGCTCCGGTTTCCTCCCACATCAAGACATGCAGTACGTGGATTGGGCACACTAAATTGGCCCTAGGTGTATGTGTGTGCCTTCTATGGAAGGTTGGACACTGGGCTGGCAACTCGACACTGTAAAACTCCACTGCCAATCATGAGCAGACGGTGATCCGCTGTGGCGACCTCTAACCGGGAAAAGCTGAAAGAAGAAGAAGATGCATTTATCTTTCTATGCATGTATGTATTTATGAATTT
Source organism: Protopterus annectens (assembly GCF_019279795.1). Taxonomy (NCBI): domain Eukaryota; kingdom Metazoa; phylum Chordata; order Ceratodontiformes; family Protopteridae; genus Protopterus; species Protopterus annectens. Next base: position 488,794,830 of record NC_056736.1, on the reverse strand, counting down.
AAAGTACTTGTTGAGTGGGCAATTTTCAGACTTAGTCTAGAATTACTAATTCTGTAAAAAGTAACAAAACAGAATGTTTGTGCTGCATGGGTTAAATAGTTAAAATTCAAGAAAGAGACATAATAAAAATGTGGTATCTTATGAGCAATGTTATAGCTTTGTATAGACAATATTTATAGTAATTGTTCAGTATCAACAGAGTAGAAAATAGACATAAAAAGTGCACAGCATCAATGAGGAGGGGGGTAGTATCTTCTGAAACAATAGTTACAGCAACAATACTTTATAATTATTTAGCTCTCTATCTACCTATCTATCTAATTATATATGTTTATGTCTATATGAACACATGTTTATATAGGTATAGATTAAGGAATGTCATGGTAACAGTGTTTGCATCCCCTAGTGGGATGAAGAGTACAGTAAATAAAAAGAATAAGATATAGTATTAAGAATTGTAGGAGGGGTCATGTGGCAAATGAGATGAGCCATGGGAATTAGGATAAGGAGGGAGGCCAGGGCAGATGATATATAAGACTGTTGGATTATTTTTTTGTTGACATGACAGCTCTTGAATAGTTGAATAATTTTAGTTTCTGATTAACATAATTCCAAATACCTTGAGAGAAAGAACAGTCGGAAGACATTAATAACAGGAACGTGAGTAAGAAAGAGCAGGAGTGGGTGTGTGCGTGAGAGAGAAAGAGAGAGAGAGAAAGGGGGGGGGGGGAGTGGAGAGGTATGAGGTGGATAAGACAAAAATCTAATACCAAAAAAGAGGTTAATTCAAGCTCAAAAGGGGAATTGGACTGGCTTAAAAGGGTCAGCAAGAGCACCTAGCCTCGTACTTACATATGAAGCTATGAGAGAAAAAACAGAAGATATCTGTAGCTGGAAATTTGAGGACAATTTCTGAAAAAGGAAATCCTCAGGTTTACCATGCTTAAAATATACTTTTAAGATTTCCCAAGTTGTCACCATGGCAGTAATAGGTTCTTTTAACTGTTAACCTTCTGGAACACAGAATAATATTCCATGCATAATAGACAGTGATTCGCATACTTTTGAAGCAAATCATCACGGTTTTTGTTGTATTGAAGACCCACTGTGTCATGGAAAATCAGTTTCTCTTTCACATTTTTGATTGTAAAAAGCATTGCAGACCTCACATCTTTGTATGATCTGCTCTAGATGGTCTAAGATTTACAGCCAAAAGAAGGGTTTTCTTGCTTTAAATGTTACAACTGTTATATCCTAAATATGATTTCCGTGCCCACTCTGTTTTTACATGGAATTATCACTTTATCTGATACAGACATAAAAGGCCTGCCCAAAGCAGAGATAATCATAGTATAGATAATATGCTTGAATGTGCATACACAATGTTAAAACTGTACTTTGGCCAGTAATTTATCATGGCATCATTGAACACTTGATTGTTTTTTGTTTTATTTGGCAAACTTTTTAAGCTCTGTCAGCTTATTAGGTGAGTGATGAAAAACACTTGTAAAGCCTTCTTTAGTAAATTTTTCTGTTCTGCTCCTTCACTGCTCAGAGCATCAGCAACTTGCATTTTTTACCTGACTTGTACTGAATCTAATAATCATACCTCTGCAAGTTTAGCAACATTCTTTTTAGTTTAGCTGGTGCTTCATAAAGTGATTATTTAAAAATGATCTTCATGTGATCCAACTGGACATGTTTTAACTAGAACCCATGAGTTACAGTACAACAAAGAAAGGTAGTGTGACGCCAATGCAAAACAGAAGCATGCTGTTCAGTTCAGTGTATGCTATTTTTATATTGAGTTTCTTAGATATATTTAGTGCAGATTGTGCATCTTACAATGACTTTTACTTTAAATGTTACAATGTTGTTTTTTGTACATGGGTTCTCCTGTTCATTTACAGTTGCAATTCAATTTACCTGCATACTTCTCAATTCTACAGATTTTCACAGAATGTCCAGACTTTTGCCTCATATTTTTGGTCTGTTCTTCATAAAATTGCGTTTTTTTTGGCAAATTAGAGGCAAATCATTAAAGACCGAAGTTAGAAAATAATGACAGACATTTGAGTTTTAGACTTCATACCCTTCAGAAAATGTATGATAATGCACAACCTGTTCCATCATCTTTCAAAGTTTGTAAGAGCAATATTTAAAAACTGTCCTTATTTTTGGGCCTTTGTCCCACTTCTATTCATGGGTTTATCCAGATTTCTTGTTCTAAGAGGTTGAAAGGTTTGTTAACCTGAGGCTTCAAGGGAGTGACCTAGGCCTGCTGCCGCAGGTACAGAATTTTACTGCCAGGTTTTTGTCTGGAATTCCTGTGCTAGTCATATTATATCTGTGTTCTAGGATCTGCAGTGAGTGGGGGTATAACTAGGCCTGGTTTTAGGATGTAGGTATTCGTCTTCAAGGCCCTACATCTTCTGTGTCTTGTTAGCCTAAAAAGCTGTTAGCACCAAATTCACACACAGGTTGTCTGGTAATAGACTGCTGGTTGTACTCAGGACTCATTCAAAGATTTCAGGTAGGTATCCCTTTGTTTACCCTCACACAGTCTGATGAAATTAACTACCTTATCTGCTATAGACATGGATTACGGAGACTGTCTTTTGAAATACACATTTTTTGTGAGAGTCTTTTTATGCTCATAAATACAACCTGCTTTAAATCACCATCTGTTTTAATTATTTATCGTAAATAATGCTTCACTCCTGCTCTTTCATGGTTTAAGTCAACATTCTGTGCTAATTTAAGTTATTCTTTGGTTTTATGTATGGTAACTACACACAGACAGGTCTGTAACAATTCAACATTAGGTTTTATTCTTGTGCTTTATCCCGCTTGACATCTCTCCATAAAGATATTTTCCCCAGTGAAAAACGATGTTCCCTTGCATCTACTTTCCTAGATTCTGCGACCTTTCCATGGCTTAGCTTACTATGTGATATGCTGATTGCTTAATTGCACTTTCTCTGCCATGGCCCATCACTTCTTTTTCCTCCCCGCTTTTGTGATATGTGGTAGCAAAACTAACCGCACTGAATCTCCTAAAAAGCAATAACACAGCACTGTCAAAAGAACATATGTTTTCTCTTATATGTTGATTATTTATGCAGTGATAATGTCCAGATAACACTTTAGTTGTTTGTTATCATCTTGGTGTTTGTATTTCTCTTCTGAGGTGCACCTTAAATACATTACAGTAAATTATTTTCCCTGGGGACTGGAGAGTGCAGTATGGTGAATAGCTTGTGCATGTGATGGATAATTGACATTTGTCAGCAGAGAGCAGTGGGTGCATGCTAGTGCAAGTGGATATTTGGTTGAGTGGCTGTGCAATTATGTGCATGTTACATTGACGGAGGAAGCCTGATTGGGGAGGTTAAGTGTATGGTTTCTGAGTTTACTGTGGAGAGTGAGTACATGTGTGTGTGTGTGTGTGTGTGTGTGTGTGTGTGTGTGTGTGTGTGTGTGTGTGTGTGTGTGTGTGTGTGTGTGTGTGTGTTTGAGAGAGTTTGTGGGTTAGAGTTAGAGAAATAGTTAAGAAAGGTAATAGATTTTGTGTCTGATGGGCTAGAGTAAGGGCAATGAAAGAGGATAGATTTAGTGCAGTTTGTCTTTTTATAGATGTGGTGTGTGTCTAATACTGTCTTTTATAATGGTAATGTTAAGGAATGTGCTTTTATAAGGTGAGGTGCTGGGTAAGGAGATGAGGCAGGGACATGGTTGACATTAGTATTAACACATATTACAAGGAGATGCAGGGGTTGAGAGTGGAGTATATAGATGGAGCCTGATCATCTCTCTCATAGAGGGTGAGGGGTGCACATGCTTCAGGGGATCACACATGCTGGCTTGATGATTGATAGGGGAGACCAGTGAAGACCATCTTACTGGCAAGAGATAGGGTTGCTTCCTGGGAATGCCTTTGCAGAAGCAGTGGAACTATAAGGGCAGATTACTCATGCATGGATGTTCTGTATAAAAATAAGAAAACTGTAATCATCCATGATGCTTTCATTAAATATGTTGTTTTTCTGCTGACCCACTGATAGGGAAAGGATAGGCCTATTAGTTGAGCGAGAATAACAGATGATCGACAGAAAGCAGGAACAAAAAATAAACAATAAATCAATAAACTGCTGAAAAGACCACTTGAAGTCACAGATGATGTAACAATGACAGAATGCAAGATCTTGCAAGCAGCTGAGCTACCTTACAAATAAAAACACATGAATAACTTCAGGCAAAACCAGAAACTTGGGAGGGGTTCAAAACATCTTGCCCCAAGCTACTCCCTAGTTTTTAGTGTAATTAAAAGGTCAGTGTAGTAAACGATATTCATATGTGATTTGGAATGGAATAGTAATATTGACACTGCAGATTTTATCCAATTCACAATGCAGCATATGTTGGCTTTGCTTATATTATATGCATGTATGTATGTATGTATATATTATATGTACCCATTCAGAAGTGAGAATGGCAAAAATTCTTACACTAAAGTATTAAAACATGTTTGTAGTAATTGAAGGGTTGTGTAACTATAGACCAAGTCAGTGATATGCAAATGAATTGTAACATTGACAACATATATTTTTAACCAATGCAATGAATGCTGACTTTACTTACATTATGGTTATATGTACGCACACACACACACACACACACACACACACACACACACACACACACACACACACACACATATGCACTACCAGCATATGTGAGATCTGCACAGCCCTCAGCTTAGGAATGCTAATCACCCCATGCGCAGTGCCGCACCATGCAAATGAAGGTACATAGCGATTCATGAAGTGGTGCAGGTGTAGCGTAAGCCCACAGAAATGTAAACCAAAAAACACGGTTTAAATTTCTCCTAACAGAACATCGGAGCTATGAAAGTGGACCAGACTCATGTATTACAAAGTTAACATATGCCAATGGCTAAATATGCAGCCAATGGCATAAGAAAAGATGCATAGCATCTAAAAAACAACATTTAATGTCATGTCCACAGTAACACAAAGTACAACCACAGGGCATGTGTGCGCAAATGGGAACACAAAGAAAATATTTACAAATGTCATAAAATCGCAATGTAATACAAATCATGATTTCACCATAATACTCAATGGTATGCATGGTACACCACAACCAAGCTGCAAGGGTTGCTAAGGGTCTGTGACAGTGTTCGGCACAGTAACTAGGAATTAGTAGTCAATGTCATGCAAATGAGGCAGATAATAGTGAATTGCAAACGTCCCGCCGGACTAAGGATGTACCATACGGCGCAGCGCTACAACACGGAGGAGTGGTTTAGAGGTATACATGACATCAGCAGTGGGGTGTGCCACTGTAGCTGTAAGCACATTGGAGCAATGCAAATCTGGCCTGGCTGTTGCTAAGCAAAGCCGCAGGACAGGGGTGGGGAGGTAGGTATAGCATCGTTTAGCTGAGAGCACATATGGTGCCCGAAAGTGCATGTTTACGAGGATGAAAATGTGCCAGAAACCCGGTAAGCGGACGCACGCACCATGCACCATAGCTCAAACAGGAAGGTCAGGGGAAGAAAATAAGGAAATGCCGCAGTAGGGTAATTGGAGTACAACTGAGCAATTAACACCTATTAACTCACAGCGGGCAATCAATGGCAGCTGACAAGTCTGCTCGCAGAAACCTGCAAAACAGGATAGGGGAGGTGTTGGATTGCAAAGAAAAGAGAACTGTCATAGCAGAGCAAAGCAAACATGCAGTAGACCGGCCATAGAACACATTACGCAAGATAAGCCAGGTTTAGGAAAGTACAAATGAAAGCAGGCTGCTGGATGCATGCCAGAAAATGGGAGGTGAAACGTTAAGAAATGTAAAGGGAAGGGCAAGAGGTAATCCACAGCAGCCAAATGTAATTCAACACCAAAGGCACCACAATAGTAGTGCCTGTCATAAAACACATAAGATACCATGTAGCTACGATCGTACATACACAACCTATGACATCATCAGTGTTCACAGCACAATAGTATAAAGTGTGAATGCACCTCACACAAACCTGTGTATTCCCAAACACTGCACCATAGGTGTAAACAGACAGGGAACTTTTACAATGCACATGTTGGGAGCTGCCATAGCTGTGATTCATCACCATATGTTAGTGACTGAAGGTGTTGTGGAGGATGATGCTGACAACCACCACAGGCCCAGGAGGAGGAGAAGAGTGTTCAGACCAAGGGTAACCTACCAGGGGCTACATGATCTGGAGATAGTAGAGCGTTACAGGGTGGACAGGGACATCCTACAGCAAATAGTTGAGCTGTGCTGGCCATGCCTGAGATCTAGAAACAACAGAGGGGAACCCATCCCAGTGGACACAAAAGTATGTCTAAGCTTGCAAATACTAGCCTCAGGTACCTTTCAAAGGCCAACTGGAGATATAATGGGGATCTCACAGGCATCAGCATCCAGGGTACTACACCAGTTCTTGGATACCATGTTACCACATGCCAATGAGCAAATATACTTCCCCCAAACTGAGGAGGAGTTGGCTAGCATTATGCGTCTCTTCCACCATGTGTCACACTATCCAGAGGTACTGGGTGTGATAGACTGCATGCACATACATATCAAGTCACCAGCCAGTGAGCATGGTAGGCGCTACATAAACCGCAAGGGATACCACTCCATCAACTGCCAGGTCATGTGCAATGCCCAGGGCATTATCATGGATGTGTGTGCTGGCAGCCCTGGAAGCTACCATGACACCCACATCTGGCATGCCTCACAGCTGTATCAGGTATTTGTCAGGGGGGACATCCCACATGGCCACCTTGTGGGGGATGCTGGCTATACACTGGAGCCGTGGATGATGACTCCCATCAGAAATGCACGCACACCCATGCAAGAATGCCATAATGAGGCACACGCACAAACCAGAATAATCATAAAGCGTGTGTTCGGGAAGCTGAAATCACAGTTCCGTTGCTTGGACATATCTGGTGGAGCCTTGCAGTACTCTCCAGGCACATGTGCCCACATCTTCATAGTATGTGCAATGCTACATAATGTGATCCTGCGGAAACAGCTGCAGCAGGGACATAATAGTGAAGGCCCTCACAGCCCACCGCAATTGCCAAGCCATCACAGGCACAGAGGGATTCAGACATTGAACACCCTGTGCCAGCCCCAGTAGGCAGATGGAGGTGTGCCTAATATGCCTACGCCTCGGCAAAGAGGGAATGTATAGCACATACTCTGACAGTGTAGGCCCCTATGGACTGACACACCTCTCCACCTACACACACAGTAAAATGGATCGCACACACACACACACACACACACACACACACACACACACACACACACACACACACACACACACACAACCACCTGTAAATTGTAATGTATAGGTGGCCTACTGTGTGAATCCTAAATAGGCAGCCCTCAACTATTGCACACACAACAGCTATTGGAACAAGGAATGTCAACACCTGAACAGTACACGCACCTATCAGCATATGTTGGTACTGTATGTATAGGTTCCTAGGTACATCGGTAGGTACACGCCCGATTGTCAGAGGCCATTCATCAATCGAGGCAAACAGTGTCTGCTGTCACCACCACATCGAGTAACCAACTGACCCTCAGTGGAGCAGAGCCAATTGCAGGATCCATGTGTGTAATCACTGTTCCCCACACACTCTGCATGGATTCCCTGGTGTGTTAATGAGGGGCTCCATACAATGTAATCATGGATGTAGTGGCAAAGCATGGGGTGTACCCATGACAGGTAGCTGTCACCCCAGCATGCTCCACCTATGGTTGCGTGAAGGTGTAGCACATTATAGTGGGTGGCTCACTGTGACATACATTCCCAATGCTGAAGCACATCCATTAAACATCACTTAGACATACCATTAATAGGTCTCATCCATATGTAAACTAACTGAGTTACCCATTTGATTGCAGTATGGAGTAACAGCCATAGTACAGTCCACGTACAAAACGCCATAACACATGTACAAATCCCAGATGCCCAAGTGGTAAATGCACTGACTGTCGTGCATGTTCCCGGTACCACGTCCTGCAAGGGATGTTACGTAATCCCAAAGGCACGAATAATGGATGGTGGATGCAGGTCATCAGATCAGGTTTAGCACATGTTAGCGGGAATATGCGTTGCCCAGTGCTGGTAAGCATCATTTAAACATGACTATATGGATATGCACGAAACAGGGCTAAGCTTCTCTGAATATCGTGCAGATCACGGTCAATGATGTCCAGAACAGATGAAACTAGCATTATTCACCCCTGTACTAATAGTGCCTGCTCTGAAGTGTAGATGTTAGCAGTACAGAAGTAGATGACAGTATGGATGATTTCACAAAGCATAACATACCTGTGACAGGTCATAGGACATCATCACCCATACCGTGTTCCAGCTACACTGAGTATACTAGATGTACCTTCATATGTCACAGGAGTGTTCTACCAGTGGCCTGTTGACAGAAGCAACACTACAAAAGGTGTTTGAGTGACATGTGCATATCACACTAGTGGCAGCTACAGTAAAACAGGGTTAATGTTGTGTACTCCCCCCTCATTGTAGCCCATACCACACAGACAAATGGGAGGCATCTGTGTATGTAAGGATGTGAATGTCCATGACCTAGGAGCAATAGCTGTCTCAGTGTTATGGACAACATACAGAATGGGCTTTGTGGGTGAGGTGTGTGACATATGTGCACAATCTGACAGCTGATAATAGCATTGTCACTGCTAGGTGAATAACCCTGTACCCATTAACTACCACCTAGGCAGCAGTCAACAATATGGACACTGTGTAAGGGATGGTGCTGTGCAGTTCACCTCACTGAGTTGGTGACGTCTCCAGGCCTATTAGGTAGTCATACGAGGCACCCATGTCATGACAGGGTGCCATCTATGAACATGGAGATCATTGGACAGGCATACTCAGCACTCGGGTAACCAGTATCGGATCACATATCACCATTAAGGGGTACTGGCCATGTGTGGATGGGCGATACCAGCCTTCACAATCCTCACCTCCACTATGCAGCATGCTGGCTACCTTGCATAAAGACATGTGCTACACTGTGATGTTGGACATGCTACACATACATATCCTGATCTGAAAGACATATGTCATGGACAGCCACCATCCTACTACAAGGATCACCACATTCTGGACAGATCCCTGTGCCAAACATATTACATACTCCTGCCATACCATGCAACCCTGTCCATCAAAGCTGCACATGTCATCTCTGTCATACATGGTGCGATGACCGCACGGTAGATGTATTATTAACTGTCTGGATCAGTAATGTGGCACTGATGCACCTCGCGGTGGCAAAATGGCTGTCGGATACAGCTAGAAAACCTTGCCCGTACATGCTATAGTTGATAACCATCCCTGCGAATGACGTCCGGCTAGCCATTGTCCCATGTCTATCACATGTGCAACACAGGTGATACATGGCAGGGTGTTGAACTGCTGTGCAGTGCCGTGTAGATGCATATGGCAAAACACATGCATGTAAAGGTTTCTGTGCGTATGTGTGCATTGTCACTGCTCATGTCCATTAAGGCAGTGTATGTGTTGATATGTGACATATACACAGCATCAAGGTCAACAGCATTACTGTTGACACATCCAGGCATGTGCTGATAGGTAAGACCACCAGTACAGGTAAACAGGCATGCCCACATCATGACAGCATTCACATGGAGTATGAACAATGTAATGATGTGACACACATATAAGGTGATGATATCCAATGCATAACGGGTGTTACATGTGTGTGACACAAACATGTCAGTCATGTCAGTGTCATGACGATTTGCAAAGATAACTGTTCAGATGTACTAAATTTAATACAAATGTATGTGCAGCTGTATCTCTGTACATCTCTGTGATACTGTGACCTGTCTCCATCATTATGTCTTCCAGATAATGCCTTGTTCACGCCTGCCAGCGTATAGCCGCCTGGAGGATGATGCCCTCATCCAGTACCTCCATGAGAACTATGAGGTGTTGTTCAGCCATGTGCCACAGCTTGCCCAGATGCATTACGACCTGTGGCAGGACCTTCGCAGGAGGGTTAATGATGTGAGTGACCATAACCGCACTTACCAGCAGGTGCGTAGACACTGCACGGACCTGATACGACATGCGAAACAGGTGCCAATGCAATCACCAGGGAACAAGGTGGAACAGGTGGTGGGCCACCAACCCAGCCCCCACTCACACCCACCAAGGAGCTACTGGCCAGCCTGGGTCACCCTCAGAACAGCATCCAACAAACACTAGCTGCCATCGTGGAGGTGGGTGTCTCCCAACCAATGAGTCTGGAGTTGCCTGGTAAATCACTTCTGCACATATGACTATTATATCCTATTAGTTGCATGTGTCACTGTACAATATGTAATGTAACATCATATGCAAGGTATGTTTACACACATGCCACATACTACAGTATGCTACCCTGTGTATGCACACATGTGCATACTATATGCTATTGTACAGGTGAATGTGTTAACATGCACAGTGCACCCTGTGGCTGTCGTACAGTCATGGATAATGTTCAAACTGCTGTGTCACCCCTATACAGGTACCTCTGGCCCTGCCGCACAGACATCAGTCCGTTGCAGGTGAGACAGTTATCAGTATCAGGCATGTTAATGCATATATCTATACACCATGTGTCTAGTTAACACATGTACACATAATGTATGGTCCAGTCACGATATACAGGTCGCATCTGTCATCATTCACACTGGCTACCCATGTGCAATATATACAAACTAAATGAAACACCGACATGAAACCACAGTATCTGTCATTGCTAGATGTGTGGACAGCTGTGCATACAACAGTAGAGGTGTTCAATGTAGACATATGTAGTATACATTGGAACAACACATGTGTGGTATGCAAACAGTACCACACAGTGAGCTGGGATATGGGCAGCACAGGAGTCACCATTGTGCAATATGCCCTTGCAATGGGTGCACACATTGTGATGTGCCATCTGACATGTCCCAGACATGTAGTGTTCCGGCTTCAATATTGTCTCACTATCCCATAATACATACCCCACATACCAAACATACAACCCGTTGTCTGCAGAGCCCTGTGGACAGTGACATATCTGACATCTATGGGTGTATGTCATATGGGACAACACAGACATGTGAGATAGACGGCCAGCACAAACTTTTGGCCAACACATGTTTACACATGGCCATGGAGGATGGCCAGAGACATGTAGCCACACAGTAGTTGTGATGTGTATACACCCTGTTGCACATTGTCCACACATGGTCCAACTATAGCCTTAGTTGACGGATTATATAGTTGATGTGGAATACTGGACATCCTAAAAGCCTGTGCACAGCTAGTGGAGGTGTCACTTAATTCAACCATATTAGATGTGTTGAACATCACGACTGTGTCATAGCATGACAGTAGTCACCTGTACAGCTTCCACAGACATTGACACCACATCAGGCCACAGGTACCATACATTTCCCTTGCTGCTGTAGGACATCACTGTCAGCCATGCACCTCGTGTGTGTGGTACATTAATGTCATGTGGGACATGGTGTATTGACAAGTCTGCCATGTGTGGACATGGTTGCCAGGTAGCTAAGACTTTGTAGTAGTTGTGCAGGGGTGTCATCCGTAGGTCTTCCAGTGACCTGTCACATGACACAGCATGGGTCACAATCCACAGTTATGTAATGTGTATGCACACAGTTATGGCTATGCACTGTGTGTGTTTTACACACTGTATAGCAATATAAATGCCTCATGATGCCATGCAATGGCACAGTGTCTGTACTTCACACTGTATAGCAATGTAGACACCTCACACTACACTTTAATGCTCATGCACATTCGCTAAAAGTGCATTCTATCTGTAGGGCATACAGACAACACTGCAATGTGATACCCATTATAATGCTGTACATGTGTCAGGGCACCATTGTGTCAGACATGTATGCATGTCAATGCACACATCAGCAGATTACATGTCAAGGTCACTTCAGCCATGCGTACTGTTAACCTGTGCTGGTCCACATGGTGTATCACAGGGATGCATGCTTACTACCATGATTGTGTAAACTGTATGGCTACTGATATGACACCTGCTTGCTGTTGTGTGCAACCCAGGGAGGTATGCTAACTACCACAATTAATGTCTGAGCTGCATGCCATCTGCTGTATCACATGCATGCTGCATGCTGTCTGTCAAATCACATGCATGGTGTGTCTGTGTGTCTGTGTGTCTGTATGTCTGTGTGTCTGTTGTAATGTAGAGTCTTTCTTTGCATTCACAGGTGATGTAGGTGCATTACCCTCCTGCGGTCCATCTGATGTTAGTGTCCCCACAGATACTAGCAGTGATGAACATATGCATGAGGTACAGGCAGGGTTGGCAGGGGCTGAATCTGTGCCAATGGTTGCCATCCCAGCTATGTCCCCCTCTTCCCCGCACACAGTTCTCATGCCAACACATACCCCATCACCAGTGGCCATAGAGGAGGGATAGTCAGCGTGTGTTAGCTTGGAACAGGAACATGTGGTGGCTACAGAAGGTGTGTCTCCACACCATGGTGTCAGTGTAATGACTGCAGATGTGCCACACAGGCATGTGGCCAGTGCTGCTCATAGGAGGACCTCTGGCAGACATGCACCTGCAGGACAGAGCGCAGCAGCTGGTGTCACCAGACGCATGTTCCAGACTATAATGGCGGCACAGGCACATGCTGAATGGCAGAACAGTGAAGGGCAGAGGCTTCAGAGGTCTGCTATCTGTACTCTAAACGACAACATCCAGGCATTGGCAAATGCTCAACAGCAGATTGCTGATGTTCTGGACAGGTGATTGGGTGACATGGTTGGAAACCTTGATCGTGGCATGGCAATCCGCGAGCGTGAGCTGTCTGTGCTGGAACATCTGGTAGGAGTGAGGCATAGGCCACGTGGATGTAGGCCAGCTACACCACCTAGTGCAGGTCAATGTGAATGAGCCACCTCACATGCCCACTCCCATAGTGCTGGTAGCAGTAGCAGTGCAGCTGGTGCTGCGCTGTCCACACCAGGACACAGCAGGCCACATGGACGTGGCCCTGGACATTCCCAGCAGGGACATGGTTCCAGTGGACAAGTGTCATCGGACAGTAGCCAATCTGTACCTCCACCTGGTAGTGCCCGTGCAATCCCTGGCAGGCACAGGTCACATGGCCGTGGCCGGACACAGTGAGCTGTACATCCTGGTCTGTACAATCTGGAGCTGTCAATAATACCCCTGTGTAGGCCTGACAAAAGGCAGAGCTGTGTGCACACATACACGCACACAGCAGAAACATCTGTAGGGCACCGCAACACCCACATGCATAACGACCACACATGTCCAATCAGATCACCGGACCTTACCCATACACATGATGTCATTCACTGGTGCAGCCTATGCCCCTGGAAAACATTATCACCCTGTGCATATGATGATGCCTGTGCCATATCCCTGTCATCCACACCATTGGTGCAGGGACATGCTCATATGGTCTGATGCACAGGGTGAACAGAATAGTGAGATAAGTGTATATTACATTAGTTGTGTACTGTTGACATGCACCAGACATACCATGCAGTAAGGTTTATAATGCATTGTTATATGTTCACAGTATGTATCTTGGTAACAACGGTAACAGCATGTTGGTAATTATGCCCTGCTTCCCTCCTTAAGGTCTAATTGCATGTGCCATTACGTTACAGTGTTTGCAGTTGGAGTGCATTGTTGTATGTTCACAGTATGTGTCTTGGTAACAACAGTAACAGCATGTTGGTAATGATGCCCTGCTTCCCTCCTTAAGGTCTACTTGCATGTGCAAATAAGTAGCAGTGTTTGCAGTTTCACATGTGTAAATGTGGAGTACTCACAGGCATGTAAGGCAATACCAACATGCTATACGTAGCCTCAACCTCACTGTTAGGAAGGCTACCATTCCACAGATGTCCACACATCTACTGATCCAGAAGCATGTGGGCTGTTTAATAGGCTACCATGGCTAGAGACGTGACATCCATACCAGATCACATCACAGGTATGGTGACATAGTGCGTGGGATTTACACAGTGATCTGGCCGATGATAACGTTAGAGGCCACTTGATAGCATGAGGCCTCACTGTGTAGCTGTAATACCCTGTCACATTACAGGATGAGAACACTCACAGACATACACAGAAACACACAGCAACATGCCCACACTCATGGGGTCAACAACACTATAATGCACACTCAATAGTGTTGAGGTGAGGACCCCTTCCTATGTGGTAATCACACTCACAGTACTGTGCACCCACACGATGTGACACAGAGAATGAACATGTACAGGTAGCCAGTAAGGCTGAGACTGATGGCATCAACAGGGTAGTAGACTGCATCACCATGAGGGGTTAGGGATCCTGTCTGTTCTGTATGGTAGCATACACCCTCACTCCATGCACCAGACAGCCATACATACATACACACACATACACACTGTGGAGTCCACAAATGTCATTCACATACAGATAGCTGATATGTGTGTGATACACACACCAACCCTGCCTACGTCACGCTTTCCACACTGCAGTATGTACAGATCTCTACAACAGTGTACAGGAGTGTGTAACAATTGGGATGTATTCCCCACCATACGTGGCATATATGGTCACACAAGCAAACACACATGGCAGTACTGTGAATGATACACCTGCTATATGATGATACGTCTGACAGACATGCAGCAGTATTGGCCGCATTACGTGTACCAACGCTACCTTCGGCAATTGTGCTGCTATATGCACATAGGAGGATGTAAGTGTTACAGGTGTCAAGTGACTTACAGTTAGTAACACACTGGCCGCTGTGTAGGTTGTATGTCTTCACTGTCAAGTGACAGTAACATAACGTACTGTTTGCACATGTAATGGTAGGATGGCTTGTGACACACCTGTGAGCCGTCTTCGGCAAACATCCATCTGCAAAGGTGGATCACCACTTTATGTACACACATCCATCCATACCTGATGTACATCCAACCATACTGTCAGTATTTCACCATATACATGTGCCAATTATGGGGCTGCATTGCAACTGCATGTTGTAGTTAGGCACAGATGAATTACATATATCAGCTACTGCACATGCATGGTAGCTGCATGCACACCACTACATGTACATGTGTGTTAGTCATACATGCCTGTCATGTAGTCATGTTTGTATGCATTGCAATTGGTGGACATGTGTGATGACATACATAACACATCGACTGTTGTATGATATGATGGTTGTCATAGGTAACTAGTACAGAGGGAATGTTACCTCGGTCAACATTGCTACCTTATGTACTGTTAGCATTCAACAGCCATGGACCTACCTTCCATGTGCATGCATGTGATTGCTGTAGCCACTTGTCTGCATGGAGGACAGCAAAAGATATGCTATGTACATATGTGTTGTGTGTGTGTGGTCCATGTACAGATCCACTGAGATTACATGTATGTCATATCCAAACATGAGTGTTCTTTGGTGTACAGCGACAGTCATCTGTTACAGCTGTGTAAGACCCAGGGCCCCTGTTATGTGTAGAGCCAACCTGGTTATGAACAGTGGTATCATTGCATTGAATAACACATGATGGAACCCTGTCAGTACATGTGTAGTCTGCCCAGTTGCTGTAGACCTATGTACAGTCCAATGGTCATGAGTCACATGGTGTTATGGTAATGTATGGATGTGTGTTGCTGGTCCAAGGACATGGTGATGTCTGAGGGCTACATAGTAGAATGCGGCATTTACCTCTGTGATCTGCACCTGAGACATCTGTGATGGCTCTTGAGTGTGTACTGGTCAGTACATGTGAGTGGCCTTCATGTACGTGGGGACAGTAACACCATACTGTGCCCTTCCATGTTTAGAATCCATGTGCATGCAAGACAGCCCTTCACTACTACTAAGTGTGTGAGCATGCCCAGCACGCCATTGTGCAGTTGGACACACAGTACATTCCAAACTATGCCACTTCTATGTTTAGAATCCGTGTGCATGCAAGACAGCCCTTCGCTACTACTAAGTGTGTGAGCATGCCAGTATGCCGTTGTGTAGATGGACACACAGTACATTCCAAACTGTGTGCTTCCGTGTTTAGAATCTGTGTGCATGCAAGACAGTCCTTCGCTTCTACTAAGTGTGTGAGCATGCCCAGTATGCCATTGTGTAGATGGACACACAGTACTTTCCAAACGACGTGTGATACTAAGTGTGTGAGCATACCCAGTGACACCTTGTGTCGGTTATGTGCCTCTGTGTATGGGCATGGCCATTGACATCCTGTATAGCGATGGTAGTCATCCAGGCAACAGATGTCCATACCCCACGTCAGGATGGATTCCTACATTGAACACACTGGTTGACTGTCTTGAAGGGTGTACTGTCTGTGGCGCATCTCGTATCTATGTAGTGTTATAATAGTGCTCCGTAGATAGGCAGTTGTCCTGCTCACACCACTGCTGTGTGTTTGTCTACGTCTACCTTGGGACAGTAATATGCTTTTAGACTGCTCAGTCTCTATACATTCCCTATCAGCGTCTTTGCATTTTTGGATGATGTCATCCACCTAGAAGCATGCCTCTGGGAGTCCTGTGTTCCAGTAATCGCGGTAGTGCGTTCTGTAACTGCATAATGCTGTAGTGTGATAAGGTAGTTAGGTGTATGTTCAACTCCCAGCCCTGCCAAGTGTGTGCGTTTACAGCTGCCTGGGGACAGAGTAATGCTTTTAGATGGCTCACTCCCCATACATTCCCTATCGGCGTCTTTGCCTTTACGGATGATGTCATCCACCTACAAGTATGCCTCTGGGAGTGCTGTGTTCCAGTAATCTCGGTAGCTCGTTCTGTAACTGCATAACGCTGTAGTGTGATAAGGTAGTTAGGTGTATGTTCGACTCCCAGCCCTGCTAAGTGTGTGTGTGTGTGTGTGTGTGTGTGTGTGTGTGTGTGTGTGTGTTTCCAGCTGCCTGGGGACAGAGTAATGCTTTTAGACTGCTCACTCCCCATACATTCCCGATCGGCGTCTTTGCCTTTGTGGATGATGTCATCCACTTACAAGTATGCCTCTGGGAGTGCTGTGTTCCAGTAATCTCAGTGGCACGTTCTGTAACTGCGTAATGCTGTAGTGTGATAAGTTTTTATTTCTCCAGGACGTTATCTGAGGTGCCATTTTTAAACTGGGCCACTCGCGTCCACCCTTCTCAGTGCATTCGGTCTTGTGTTTGGGCTGCTGCTCTTGCTCCCGGTAAGTGTAGCACAATAGACATTGTACAATTTAATCACAACTGGCTTTAATACATCTATACTTAAAGTGACTATGTTACAAATGCTTCTGAAACTATTTGATTCTTATTGCTGAGTCTAATGCTTATATACTTAATGCGACTATGATATACATGCTTCTGAAACTATTTTAACTGATATTGTTGCTGTAATCTCTTATATCTGCTGGATCAATACCTGAAGTGTACTTTTGCTGTTACAAGCCTTCATTGCTGTTTAAGTTTTGTTTTTAACTACCCTAGTGTACCTTAGAGCTAAGTTTGATTTCTCTGTGCTCTGGTCGAGCAGTGAGCATTCTAGTGTCGTATGCCCCTACACTTTGCGGTTACAGTTGTCTCAGTTTGTTTAAACTTCTGATTTAGTTTACTACTTCCCTAGAAGGAGCTGCTTGTAAATTTTAAAGTCCCCCTGCTCCATTTGCTTAATGTACGCTGTAGTATTCTAAGTACAATTGAAACTGCTTTTTGTTTAATGTGTGCTTTAGTGTCTGTTAAGGTTTAAATGAAGCCGTCCATTAAGAAGCCCTTAGTGACCAGTGATTTTTAACCGGCAACTGCCGGACTTCAAGGGCTACAGCCCTATCCCAACAATTACAATCTGAATGACTACTGGTTTAGATATTTTAGATGTAAGATTCTGCTCTTACTCACTAAAACCTTAGCGACCAATGATTTTTAACCTACATCTGCATGATTATAAGGCCAGTATTCCCATCTTGCATTTGAACGCAAAATGTTCTAGATGTTTTAAAAGTAAGTCTCTGCTTTTACTCTTTAAAACACTAGCGACTATTGATTTTAACCTGCACCTGCCTGATTTTAAGACCAATGTTTCTATCTTAGCTTTAGAATCTAAGCGACCAATGTTCTAGCAATAATCTGCCTACAGTGCCTCTTTTACATGCTGACACATTTTTTTACCTCCAATACCTTAACCATTTATCCTGCAACCTATTTTGGCCTTGTTTCACTGATAGGTATTTAAATTTAGCTTTACCAAAGTTCTGCCTCAACCTGACTGTCTTAGTTTACACTTGAATACAATAACTGCATTTAACTGTCGTAATCTGACTATCTTCATGTGTTTAACTGAATATAATAACTGAATTTAGCTGTTACTACTGCATTTGATAATTCTCCTACTTGGGAACTTTGTTTAAGCAAGTGTTTATTTGTTTCCTTTTAAGTACCTGAATCTTCTGTTACCCTAACTATTGTTTGCATGCTGAATTGTTGCAATTTTATTACAACCCATGGACCTTCTACTGCATTACTGTTTCAATCTTTCACTTTGCCAACTTCTCTGTTTCCTTTTCCCTCTTCCTAGGTTTACACTTTTGCCCTTTCCTACCTCCTTTCCTCCTCCCACTCTACTCTGTATAATTCCATCCTCTACTCTGCTTTTACTTCCTCCTGCTCTCTCCTTCTTCCTATTTTCCTTACACCCTCATTCTAAAGTATTTTTCTCATTCTCCTTTTTCAACCGTTCCCCAGATTGCTTTCCCTCTTCTTCACTGAACAAACAGGATATTTCTCCCAAAGATAAGAAGACTGTGGACAATCTGCTTGAACTATAGTGAATTTTTTCTGAGACCCTTTCTCCCCTGCTAAGGAGGCACAGTGTATGTAATCTCTTGCACATGTTTATTTTTATATCCACTACCTAACCTTGAGCAGCACTCTACCTCGGTGCGTGTGAAAGCAGCCTACCGCTGGTCCCTGCACAGCACCCCCCCACTCTTCCTTGGTTTTTCAGTCTTCTCCCCTAATTGTCTCTAGCTAATCCCTATAAACCCAACTTATCTGTGGAACATCCTTTCCTCTGAGTGTACCTCCTTTTCCCACTAGGTGGCAGTATACTCCAGACTAAAGAACTGCAATAATCCTTTCTCCCTGCTCCTCTAACTTTCCCTGCTTAAAAGTATCACTACCCTACCCCATAGAACCAATAATATTACCTCCACACACCTATATGCTTACTTTTAGAGTATATTTCATGAACCAAACTCAAAACCCCTAGTGTAAACAATAAAATAGTTTTCAAACACATGCCTACACCCCTGCTGTAGTTCTCCTTCACCTGCCTCAGGTCACTGATTGTTTTTTGGGCCTTTCGCCTCCTTGGCTCTTCCCGCTCTGTTCGCCCTACGGGCTCACTCCGCTCCCCTACCCTACCCCCAATTCCCACCCACCCCCAGTGCTCCTACATTTATTCCCCCATCCAACCACTCCCTCTACTCCATCCAATCCAGATACACTTTAACCCGCCCCACACCTTAACCCGCCCCTTCCTCCTCCTCTGTCCTCTCTTGACCACTCCCTCAGACTCTTATTACCTCTTCACCTTCTTTCTTCATCACCTCCAGCCACAATCCAACTACCATGCACTCCCTTCCTTCCAAAGTCATTCTCCTCTCTTTCTTCCCTTTCCTTCTATTATACCTATATCAAATCTCCACCTACACTGATTCCCATTTACACTCTTCCCCATTCACTCCACATCACCTCCTTGCATCCCACTACCATAACATCTCAGCTTCTTTATTTCACTCCCACCCTATCCTTCTCTTAAAAGTAAAACATTTCCCAACCTCTAATATTAACTTCAAACTTAAACCTAATCCTTACTACTCTCTTCCATCAAAATTCAAATCTAAAAAACACATCCTCCATCCTTCTTACATTAATTTATCCGGCGATATTCACCCCAGCCCTGGCCCTAACTCTTCTCCCAAAAAATCTCCCCCACTCCAACAACAAACCCTCTAACAAAAACCTCAAATTTCTCACTATTAACACCCAAAGCTTAAAAAATAAATTAACCCTCTTCCATGTCTTGCTCAATCACAATTCTCCTGACATAGCTGCTATCTCTGAAACATGGCTAAAACCCCACATTAATGACTCTGAATTCCTACCTCCAGGATTTCATTGCCTTCAATCTGACCGACCAAATAAAACAGGTTGTGGCGTCACTCTAATTTACTCCAATCTCCTGTCCATTACTCCTTACACTAACCCCATCCCTTCTTTCAACAACACTGAAATTGTAATTGGCTTACTAAAAATAAACCACTATAAAAGCATCTGCATCATTTGCCTATATACCCCCCCCCCCGGGTAACAATTCTAATACTCTGGAAGACGTCCTCTCTTGGACTTCCTCCAATATTAAGCTAGAAACCTTCATTTTGGGTGATGTAAATATTGACTGGGGAAAAATAAATAACTCCAATCCCACAATAGCCATTAACCTATTCAAATTCACCCAACTTACTAACTCTATTACTTGACCCAACAAAACAAATCCCCCTGGCTCTATACTTGACTGGATCCTAGTATCTCATCCTAACAAAGATGTAAAATCAGGCATTACTCCTGACCCATTAGGAGACCATTTCCCTGCTTTTGCTATTCGAGCAACTCCCTCCTCCCCTCACTCTCACCACTACATTCAAACGCGTAACCTATCTAACTTCAACCCCACTTCTTTCACTGACTCTCTAAAACTAATCAACTGGAACCCCCTAAAAACACTACCATTAGATGAAGTCATTGATTTCTTCAATTCTACATTCATAACTTTCCTTAACTCCCAAGCCCCTATTAGAACAAAAAGAATCAAAACAAATAGCACCCCCTGGCTCACAAATGACACAAAAAAGCTAATGCGACAAAGAGATAAAACTTGGAAAGCCCACATGAAACTCAACCAACCAGAAACCTTCCTTAAATATAAGCAGTTGAGAAATCTAGTCAAAAAACAAGTCATTAAAGATAAAATGTCTTACTATTCCAAACTACAAGAAAACCATGTAAGAAATTCCAAACTATTCTGGAACTCCATAAATTCCCTCCTTAAACCAGGTACAAAATACAACCCCTTCCCCGACAGGCAAATCTGACCTTGAAATAGCCTCCCTTTTCAATTCATTTTTTACCTCCGCTATCGCAGAACTTACCAAAACCTTCACCAACAACAACCCTTCCCCCCTCCCTGCTCAATCTTCACTTCACTTATCTCCTGCCCCATCTTTTGAACTCAAACCGGTATCCACTGACATAATTAAGAAACTTCTCCACAAACTAAAGCCTTGTTCCAATGCCCCTGACAGCATTCCATCCACTTTCCTAAAATATCTTCTGACACTATTGCCATACCTGTCTCTATCCTTATTAATAGGTCTCTACTTGAATCCTACGTACCCAAACTATGGCGCTCTGCCTTCATTCTGCCTCTCCACAAAGGTGGCAAAACTTACAATGTCTCCAACTTCCGCCCCTTAGCCATCCTCTCCCCTATCTCCAAAATACTTGAAAAATGTATCCACCTACAGCTCTTGCCATTCCTTACCAAACACCAACTACTCTCTCCTACTCAACATGGCTTCCGCTCTGGACACAGTACTACCACCGTCCTTCTTTCTTTCCTGAATTCTATCAACTCAGCACATGATTCCGGTAATATAGTCCCCTCTGTTCTTCTAGATTTATCCAAAGCCTTTGACACCATCTTTCATTCACACCTTCTAAACCACATCTATAATTTCAACCTCTGTCAGAAATCTCTTTTTTGGTTCTCCAGCTACCTTTCAAACAGGTCTCAAGCTGTGAAATGGGGCCAAGCCACCTCTTCCTTTCTTCCTACCCCTACAGGAGTACCCCAAGGGTCCATACTCGGCCCACTACTATTTAACATCTTTATTAATGACTGCCGCAATGCCATCCCTATCACCAAAATTGTGCAATACGCCAACAATTCTACTTTAATCTGTTGTGCCCCCAATCTAACTGAACTCAAAACCCTAACACAGAGTGCCTTCTCTACCACTGAAAACTGGATGCTCCAAAATTATCTCGCCCTAAATGCAAACAAAACAAAGATCCTCCTCTTCTCTCCATCCAAATCTTCCTCTCTGGATAAGGACTCATTTCAAATTACCAGCCATAACAACTCCAACATTGAAATTGTACCCTCTACCAAGCTTCTTGGCATTACTATTGATAACCAACTAAAATTTCATAACCATAACCATATAAACATCAAAATAACACACATAAAACTTGGCCTACTGTACAGAAACAAACACTTCCTCTCTCCTTGCACCAGACTTACCCTTGCCTCTTCCTTCCTCCTTCCCTCCCTTCTGTATGGTGCTCCCCTCCTCACAAACTTATCTTCCTCACTTACCTCCAAACTGGAACAATGCTACAACAAAATCTCCAGATTTGCCACCAATGCCAAATCCTCCTCACACCACTGCACCTCCCTCCACTCCCTAAACTGGCTTGAACTCCCCAATCACCTTGACTTTCTCCAAATCATAATAGCCCACAAATTATTATTCCACCCTACCAACTGCCCTGCTCTCTCTAACATTCTACAACCTTATACCCCCTAGACCACTTAAATCTTCTCACCAAAACCTAATCACCATTCAAAAACCAAAGCGCCCCACAGGTCAGCTACTCTTATCCTTTACTATAGCCAAAAAATGGAATGCCCTGCCCTCAACTCTAAGATCCTGTACCAACCTTAATAACTTCAAAAAACACTTCCATTCTTACCCCTATCGAAACAGGAAATGCAATTGCTCACTGCAGCCCATTCCTCCCACACTATCTTCCCACCTCTCTCCAGGCTAACTCATTTTACCTTCCTTTACCTCTACTAAATTCTCACCTCAGATAACTAAATAGCAATCTCCTAATCTTATATTCCATTAGCCAGTATTTTCCTCTGTAACATTTGAAATTGCTGTGATTTATTCTCTGTAGCTAACTGTTATTTCCAAAGCAACTGTCTCTGAATGTTTATGTAATTTTTTGTAGTGTTTTATGTAATTTTATGTAATTGTTTTAACTTTTAAATTGCTGTTTCCTGTTGGAGCTTTTCTCCCCAGGCCTCCACTGAAAATGGGCCCCAAGCCCAGTGGTCCTCCCCGGTAATCAAACTGCAATAAATAAATAAATGATAATAGTTAGGTGTATGTTCGACTCCCAGCCCTGCCAAGTGTGTGTTTCCAGCTGCCTGGGGACAGAGTAATGCTTTTAGATGGCTCACTCCCCATACATTCCCTATCGGCGTCTTTGCCTTTGCGGATGATGTCATCCACCTAGAAGTATGCCTCTGGGAGTGCAGTGATGCTGGAACTCAGTGGCGCATTCTGTTACTGCATAATGCTGTAGTGTGGTAGACTAGACAGGTAGGTGCTCGATTCCAAGGCATGACAGGTGTGTGTGTTTGGCAGTTATACTGTATGTGTTGGTATCTGTGGGTGGCTAGCTGCAGGATGTGTTCAGTGTGTTTTGTTGCTGACCTATATAGTGTCCACAGCCCACATATTCTGCCAAGACACTGGGTTGTCAACACATACATTCGCCAATAGGTCTGGTGAGTAAATGTCAGCAGCCCTACTCTTACCCTTGATATGGTCTGACCCGTGTGACGCAACAAAACACACGTGCCTTGATAGTAACAACACTACATGATGCAGGTGGCACATGTAGTTTCCTTTTCATTCCTGTCTAATGCTTTGCTGTCATGTGGTCCACTGTTGTGATATAAATGCCATATCTACATATGTGTGTACATGTATATGTGTGTATGTGTGTGTATATATATATATATATATATATATATATATATATATATATATATATATATATATATATACATCTATATGTCCATGTATATATGTATACAAATAATACATATGATATATGTAAATGTAGAGGTGGACATAGATGTGAACATATATGTCTGGGGACGTCAGCACTATTGAATGTTTGTGCCAGATGATCTGTACATGATAACCTGGGATCTATGTATATCTGCCATGGCATGGTGGTAATGCACATCGTCTGTAGTGTGCAGGGTCATGGGTTGTAGTCGTGTAGACACCGGTTATTTTGTTGCTGGGAAGACCATGAGACATCGAATATGGTGATAGTAAGGCACCTGTTGCCAGTTGTGTACAGATCTGAGCGACACTGAGCAGTGGTTATTAATTTGGAGGTTCGGTATGGGTCATATAACTATTCATTAGAAGACTATACTATGCAGATGAGGTTGACAACAGTGTATCCCATTTATCACCAGGGTGTGATGCAGGCCCCTGGAGTGAATGTGTGTAGTCAGCCAGGTGCAGGGCTCGAATATAGTTGAAAGCATGGGAGGGGGGTCAGGCATACTGTAAGTACATTGCAGAACTGTGCCTCGGGGGTGCTCCTGCCTTAGCACGCATAAGCTAGGGGTGTGTCTATACCTGCCTGGTGACATTGGGAGGGATGACAGCAGTGGTTGGGCAGTCAGGGTATACAGGCTGCACAAACAGGTGTTGATCAGCACAATCAGCAGATGACATGGCCAGCCCGCACCTGAACAGTACGGTAATGTGAGTGAGCAGCATACACACAGGTTTCGTCCGCACTATACACCACCGGTGTATACCTGTGGGAACATTTCACAACACAGTCCAAACAAATGAAAAGGGCTGCAGCAGGCAACATATACCAACATGTGCAGGTGGCTGGGGCAGTGAGGATGTGTATGCTGTTGAACAACCCTTACTGGGGTGACATAAGACTTTATAGACCCAGGGTGACTTACCAGGGGCTACATGGGCTGGGGATGGTGGAGCACTATGGGGTGGACAGAGACCTCCTACAGCGGCTTGTTGACCTATGCCTGCCACACCTGACACATCAAACAGGCTGAGGGAAACCCATCACAGTGGATACCACGGTATGTGTTGGCCTAGGCGTACTAGCCACAGGTACCTTACACAACACAACTGGGGATATCATGGGTATCTCACAGGCATCTGCATCCAGAGTATTGCATCAGTTCACAGATGCCATGTCAACACATGCTAGTGAGCACGTACATGTCCTCAACACACGTGATTGGTAGACCAGCAATATGCATCAGTTCAACCACATGGATGACTACCCTGGGGTACTGGGTGCTATAGCCTGCACACATATACACATCAAAGCACCACCCGGTGAGCGGGTTAAGGCCTACAGTCACTGCAGGGGCATACCCTCCAACAGCTAGGCCATATGCGATGGCCAGGGCATGAGATTGAATGTGTGTTCTGTCTGCCCTGAAAGCTATGATGATTCCAATATATGGCTTCTGACATAGCTGTACCACACCAATGCCAATATGGACATCCCCTACAGTCTCGTAGTGGGGGATGCTGGGTAAACACTGGTGTCGTGGCTGATGACATCCATCAGCAATGCACACACACCTGAACACTCACACCATAATGAGGTGGATGCACAGGCAAGACATATACTTGTGCATGTGTTTGGGATGCTCAGTTCACAGTTCCGGTATCCGGACACATCCGGTGGAGCTCTGCAATATTCACTAGCTTCATGCATACAAGTTGTTATGGTATTTGCTATGCTACACAATCTTATCCTGCAGTAACAGTTGCAGCAGGAACAGCATGGGGCAGGGCCACACAGCCCAACACCACTGCCAAGGCCTCTACAGGCACAGTGTGACTTGGTGAAGGAACTACCTGAGCAGGGCACAGTCGGTGAAAGCCCATGCACAGTATGTCCTGCCCTTGGCAAAGAGGCAACACAAGGCATATGCAGTGACACAGTAGGTACCCACGGATTTCCCCTCTCTGACCCGCACACAGTACAATAGCCAAACATGACACTACCTGTGCTCGGCCATGTATAGGAGGTGCACTGTGTGCATCAAACATAGGCAGCCCTCCAGCACCGTCCTCAAGTCCAGAACACACCCAGGGTATGTCTATTGATCTAACAATTGGCAGTTGTATTAGAATGTGTATTTACCCATTGCTATGGTATGTATGTGAGCATACAAGGGACTGTGGTGGCCGAATGTTAGGGCAGCAGACAGTACACATCCATAGTGGCACCATGACCTCTGTAGCACATACGGGGGTCACAATGGTAGCCAGTAGTACACAGGGTGTCCTAACCTACTACAGATTATGGGCTGACCATCATGTGTGTCCGCACAGCCCACACACGTTCCATGCAGCTGGACAGATGTGGACCAATACAGACAAATGATATACAATGGCCTATGGATATGCCCAATGAATGACCCCAACCCCCTAAGACACACACAGACTACAGCAGGCCAGGCAGTTTGATGTAAGTTGTGTAAGCTAGGATGTCCAACACCACTGTGCTGGTATTTAAAGCTGGGAACTGACGTACACTGGTATCCCTCCAACCAGCAATTTAGGTAGGTCCACACACTGACATGGAGTACCTGGCATACCAGTACAGTAACAGCAGATGTGTACAACTGTCAGCTGTGCCCCCGTCAAATCCACACATGTGAGAGTCATGTGCACCACCCACAGTGCTGTGTAGGACTGTGGTTGTGGTTGGATGTCCCCCCACGCTATGCAGACATGTAGCAACTGTCAATGCCACATGACCATTAGCTACCATGCAGACACAGCATGACACCTGTCTGTGTAGAATGGAGGGTCAGCAGCACAGTACTAACTATCTGGACATGTGACACATGCGATACAGTTAACCATACTTGGCATGCTCACACACATGACAGTATGACAGTAATGTCAGTCGACAACATGCGTAACAGTCATACTGGGCATGCTCACACACTGAAACACAGGACGGCCAGGCATGCATATACCAGTGGTCCGGACATATCTGCCAGTACATTGCTATACTGTTGGATGACTGCGCTGTATGGTGTGTGTGTGGTCTATTGTCTGTACATATGCCATGGTCTATTGTTAATTCACATGAGCTATGTGCGCAGGGTACTGCTACCAACACGTGAATAGGGTGGCACTTTGTTTGCTGACAGACCAACGCCTTTGGTTATGGACTGGGTAAGGCACATTCCAGCAGGTGGGAGCAGTTGTGCGTGGGTTTGCACAGTGTTAAGCACTGCTGACTTCTGGTCACAGCACCTTATACCCGTTTAGACTCCACATTTCTTTGACAGTGCACTACTGGCATACTGGTAGACAAACATGCTTACAGCCGCTCGCTCACCGACATTTCTGCTTAAATTTGTCACTCACGCTGGGAGTGTGCAATCCCTTGTGATGCGTATTACATTGGACTACATGACTACAGTATTGGGTATGTGTAACCATTTTGCGACGGCAGGCGTTTTACTGTACGGACTAGGCAGCCTGTCCAGTGACGTAATCATATTATATGCATGTTCCTCATACGATCTGCTCCCATCTGCCTGATACATGGAAACCGATACTCTACAATGCTGACATGTGACTATGATTTTGTTAACGCAGCTTTCTGCCGAGTCATGCTACCGCATACCTACTGTACGTTTTCCACCTTTCAGCTTGCACGACGGGAGACTGTAGAAGTGACACCTTTCCCACTTTGCTTGGGACAGTCCCTCATTAGGCATATCTCATGTGACAATACCAGACCTCTCCACCAATCAGGGACACATTTCTATAGAATCAGGGACAGGTCAAGAAAAAATCAGGGACACTTTTACAAAAGTAGTGCTATTAACTTGAAACATTGACAGAATCAGGGCATATGACTTAATACACATTTTCTGAAGTAAAAGAAGTTTATAACTCTTACTTATTGTCATTAGTCATTAAGTGTAATTCACCACCTTTCCTTCAAAAGTCACTAATTTTAGGAGGGATTAAGAGGGACAGAGTTAAACTTTCAGTCAAATTCAGGGACGTACCTGAAATTCAGGGACAGTTGAGAGGTATGGACAATACTCTAGCCATTGCAACTGTCCTGATTAGGGGACATTCTCATGTTGTACATGTCTGTACTGGTTGCTTGTTACAGGTGTTGTATACCTGACACGTCAATATGTTATATGTAGTAGCACAAGCAACTTTACTGCTGCTAGACTACGCTTTAATTTGTGCCGATATGTATATTTCTGTACTATGCATGGCTGTAGGTATGTTCTCCCCTGCTACGTCTGACATTTCTACAGAGCAGGTTCCACTTTGGCCATTCAGAATGGTGGCAGCCCTATAGACCCTATACGTGGAGCTATCACATGTGTCAAGGCAACACATATCCACAGCCAGTAGTAAACTGATGACTTCCATGGTTTGCATACGTTAAGGTTATTCATGTAGCATTATAATTGATAATACTGTTTCCTATTACATGTAGCTGTTTCTGATACAAGAAATTCATTTCTGACACAACTACACACACTATATAGCCTCCATTCCCACTATGCCCACATAGGAATATTTCTGTACTATGCATGGCTGTAGGTATGTTCTGCCCTGCTACGTCTGACATTTCTACAGAGCAGGTTCCACTTTGGCCATTCAGAATGGTGGCGGCCCTATAGACCCTATACATAGAGCTATCACATGTGTCAAGGCAACACATACCCACAGCCAGTAGTAAACTGAAGACTTCCACAGTTTGCATACGTTAAGGTTATTCATGTAGCATTATAATTGATAATACTGTTTCCTATTACATGTAGCTGTTTCTAATACAACAAATTCATTTCTGACACCACTACACACACTATATAGCCTCCATTCCCGAACTCACAGGCCATGTGCCATAACTGTCATTTTGCAGGACACAACTGCCCAAACGGGTGTGTCCTCGAGGTATGGGTGTTGAACCACTTCTATTATGCTATCATCTACCTAAGGTGGTCAGCAAATTATGCACTTTCCGTCACTAGCAGAACTCACATACTAATGGGTGTGAATGAACACTGTATCAGCAACAATGCATAATACCCTGTGGGACACATTTAGATGATTGGTTCTATTAACCAGACAAATTTACAGTCACAGAGCATATGTATTCATTCACGTTTGTCAAGGTACATGCTGTTTATGACTCATACATGTCATCTGTCATTACCTGTATTCCGCCACCTGTTCACCTAATATCACTAGTTCTGGAAGTGTTTAGTTGGACTTTGTTACATTCTGATACATAACTATGGACGTCCATGCTAATCGGGTACACAGCACTGATTTGGTCTCTATGTATTCCCCCGATGGTTTACAGACTATCCGGTAGATGTGCTCTTCAAGTTTGGCAGGTGTAGGCATATGCTATGCCCACATAGGAATATTAATGATTTCCACTGGGCGGGCCTACTACATCTCTGCCAACCAGCACCTGCACACTTAAGCCCATTATTTCATACCCATGGTCCACCTACCTGGCACCTACCTACTGCGAGTGCAGCTGGGGTATGAGCACACCCCTACACATTGCCCACTCTCCCCATCTCGGGACACATGTCGTACGTTTTGTCAACCCATGTATTATCACACTTGCACAACCTACTGTTCCATGTACACCTACATCCTGCTCATATTAGTGTCAGCAGATTCACATGTACCCTGAATTTTTGGGATCCCACAAGGGACACCGTTATCCATGTTTAAAGTCTAGACCTTGCAGATCTCTCCCAGTGGTACTTTCCTACCGGTGTTTTGGACAGCGTTAGTGTATTGATCTGTATTGCCTGTCTGTATGTCTGTCCGGCCTAGCTGGGTGATGTGGGGGTACAATGTTTATTTATTGGACCTCCCAGTCACAAATGCCTAGGCTGTAAATATGTTACCCCTAATTGCTGTGAAGTAACCTATTTATGTACATGTGTATATCTACACTGACATATATATTTTGTTTTGTGTGTATGTGTATATATCAATACCTGTTGTTTGTGTATATCTATCTATCTATCTATCTATCTATCTATCTATCTATCTATCTATCTATCTATATCCGTAGTATATCCTTGTTTGTATATATATATATATATATATATATATATATATATATATATATATATATATATCTGTATGAATATATATGTGTATATAAATTAATATATATATATATATATATATATATATATATATATATATATATATATACGTTTTTATCCATACATACATACATCTGTGTGTCCGTTAACCTATACATTTCCTGGACATGGACACTTACACATGCATATTGGGTTTTATCTCTGCTTCAGCAGCATACTATTGCCTTAGTCATTATGACACCGACACTTCACTCCGGTGAACTTGTGATCAGTATATTGCACGTTATACAGCGGACAGATGTCGCATGTTTTTCATGTCTGGGGTGCCGCTGCTAACTGGGATGTGATACAGTGTCATTCGACCTATTACTCGTATGCGCAGCCTATTATTCCTGCTACTGTGTTTGTTTCTGTGCACATTCATATTATTACTGTTGATAGAATGAGTGTTTGTGTTACTGTGAATGTACGTCAACATATTGATGTCTTCATGTAGTTGTGTCTTTCTGCTTTTCCCGGTTTGGGGTTGTCACAGCAGAACTCCATTCTGCTCATGGGTGTCGTATAGGTTTTACGTGCCAGGCTGCCAGCCGTGACGCACAACGTCCGGCAAAGGTACGCCCATTCACGCATGTCTCCACGCAAACGATGCTCTATCTGGGAATTGCATCAACGTACTAGCTGACCTCCACGGGCCGCTCCATTGCACCTAGCGCGACATACCCTAGCACTCCTGTGTCCATAATCGCATATCCATAGTTTCTCCTGCACACCCGTATTGAGTTTCCATGCATAACAGCCATTATACACCTGATATCACAGCCATGACACACCTTTACACATTGCCCTCTCATGAGCGTTGGGGCCCTACACACGTTTTGTACCACTTCGTGAATTCACAGGCTCAATATCCATTCATATTTGCATATACGTGCCTTTCCTGGTGTTATGGATTTGTGGGTTACAAGTGTAGGTGGTCGCAACATGTACTACATTCTGTCTGTTTACAATGTTGACGTAGCACTTCAACGATGTTATGGCCACTGGTATAACCCTGCCTCTGGTGTGAAGAGCGGTGCCTCTACTCACACTTGTGTAACTTTATCTGACATACGCTGCAAGCACTTTATAATTCCTTACTTGCTCTGGATTCCCTTCACAACCCTTATGTTTGCTTTAGTCTTTCGACGTTCCTTACATATCTATATATATATATATATATATATATATATATATATATATATATATATATAGATATAGATATATATGTAGATATATAATTGCATATTTCTGTTATGTCTGTGGATATTTATGTATACACACATCTATCTATATATATAAAAGTTACAGCTGTACAAGACAACATACATTTGCTATGCTAATAGCTGCGTACACCCGCACAGGCACACTTGCATCTACTTATTCTGAGTTACATATGTTTACAGGCACATCTTTGGGATTACATGTGCCTTATTCCTTATGAAAGTACCACTTTGACTGATGGAATCCAGTTAACGGACCCATGTAAACGCGGTCACCTTTACATGTATAAATGTTGGCTTTACAGCACAGAGGCATTCATTACACAATTAATATGTGCTATAGTCGTACTTGAACAGGGAATGCCTTTACATTAGGCGGATGCTGTAACCACTACACTATTGTTGTTCTGGCTCATTTATATGTATACCCATGGTTCATAGCTACTCTGACATATGCCTCACCACTTCCCTTACACAGCAGGCATCTATTCTCCTACTGGGAAAACCGCAGTACTACACTTAGGACATTCCCTGTTTCCTATTGCTCTGGACCCATGCTGCATGTCTACTAACTCCAAGGATATTCAGAACTCCTACGCTTATAGTCCTCGCACATACGCGTGTTGGATTGTCAAGTGTTCATGTGCTGGTCCGGGTTTAGGCTCAGCCGACTGGTGACTAGAACTGCACTGGTGCTGTTCAAATATCAGATGTAGCACAAGGACAGAGTTAGTCCAGATTTTAACATTCTACCTGTGTTTACAGGCGCAGGTGTTTGGGCACCTCTAACCACATTATTAGGTAGGCGCTACATAATTTAGGGTGGGGAGTGGTTCCACTACATAATGCAGGTTGGGGGACTTTTCCATGTGTTTTCCTTCCCATTTTACTATTTCATTCATTTATAGATACAATGAATATTATTCTGGACATCAGTTATAAATTCAATACAGGTATGCAATAGTCCTGTCAACAGATGTGACAGTTGGTTGGTGTACTTATGTGTACGGACCTCTGTGATACTCAGAGACTCATTTCTACAGTGACAGGGACAAGGCTATGACAACTCAGGGACAATCATGGACACTTCTACCATATTAGTACTATTAACTTGGAACGTGTTGACAGATTCGTAATACTACTAATTTTCTGCAGTTAAATGCGTCTATTACTCTTAATTGTTGTAAGTAGTCATTCTCATTCAACACCTTTCCTCCAAAGGTCACTGGCTTTGTGAGTGGTTAAGAGGCTGGCCAGTTATTGTGCGAATGCTCTGACCATTGGTAGCGTTGACATTGTCATATGTACAGGTTGGGATATATTATGGGGACTAGGGTTACCACCTTTTCAAATGGACAAGATGGGACATTTTTGGAACACACATCAGATTTTGCAGGCCGACACATACCCACGGTCAGTACAAAGGATAGAACTTTACTTATTTGCCTACATAAAAGCCTATTATTGTAGTGGTTTAGTTGCTTATTCTGTTTCTTGTAACATTTAGGTATTTTAGATACAGAAATAATTATTTTATGCAACTTTTACATAACATATGGGACATAATTATATCCTACAATCTCAGGACATTTGCCATTTTTAATATTTTTTGTCAGGACACAACTGTCCAAAGAGGGACTGTCCCTCGCAAAGTGAGACAGATGGTAACTCTACTGGGGACACCAGATTGTTTGGGCCAACACATAGCCACGGTCAGTGCAGGTTTAGAACATTCATTAGTTTCCTAGCTGTGAGCCTATACCTTTAGCACTTTTGTTGTTTGCCTGTTTCTTGTACGAATTACGTTTATTCTATCCTGACGTGAACGCTTTAGGCAACTGTTACATGCAGTATGGTACATAGTTATTTCCTACAATCACAGGACATTTGGCATTGTATCATTGTTGGTCAGGTCACACCTACACACACATTAATTGTCCCTCACACAGTGGATCAGGGGGTATCCTGTTTATGTCAGTGCCTTCATCACCTTTATACCATGTGCCACTATGCGAATGTGTGCAATATATTCTCTCGCTTATTCGTGTCGGGACACGTTCATAGGTTCATAGGTTCATAGGTTCATACTAGGCTATCTGCCCAAGGGCATTTATAAGCCTAGCCCATAGTTATGTGGCTTTTGCCACCCCTTTAGTTTGAATAAAAACTATGCCTATCATTTTTCTGTGCCTCTGTCAAGCAGTGACACTGAAGTAATCCCTGGGGTATATCTGGGATCTCCCATCCATTGGTCAAGATTCCTCTTGAACAAGGCCAGCGAGGTGCTCTGCCTCACATGTACCGGGATTTTGTTCCACAGCATAGGGAGTCTCTGGGTGATGAATCTGTCCCTCCAGCATGTTCTATTTATAACCGTGTCAAGGTTTAAGTCTCCCGCCCTTGTGGTTCTGAGGGATCTAGATTTTTGAGGTGAAGCATATTCATCAAATCTGGGTTTGACATGGCCTTATATGTCAGGCACAGGTCACCTCTGAGCAAGCGGTATGAGACTGAATAGAGCTGGAGTTCTTTCAGTCGGGCAGCATAAGACATATTTTTGAGACCCTTTATCCTTTTGGTGAGGAACTTTTGGGGCCTTTCAAGCTGCAGCAGGTGTCTGGTCAGATACATTCCGAACGGGGCATTGTACTCAATCATAGGTCTAATGAGTGATGAGTACAGGGGGACGATGACCTCCCTTGATCTAGATGTGAATCCCTTCATGATCAGGTGGGTGATATAGAAGGTTTTCCTAACTACTTTAGCAACATGAGTGCGTCACTGCAGGTGTTTGATCCTGGGTAGTAGGTTCTGCATGACCATCTAGGGCTAGACAGTCTCATGCACCACTACTGCACATTCCAACTTGTGTCCAGATGTCTACAGGATTGGACATTGTGTCTTCATACCCATTCTAATTTTTACACAGGTTACTTATCCCATGAGGGATATCCCAAAAGTTTAACAAGACCAATAACAAGACCGATACCGAACATTCTTCTGGCATTACAAAAATGTGCTGGGGGGTTTTACATGCAAGGGATACATAGTTTGCAATCCTGAAACTGCCTAGGGTGACACTACCTACTACATATGCGTAGTGGTCACTATGTGTAGATGTGGCTGCACCAAATTAGTAGGCCAAGTGTGGCTGGATTTGGTGGACGTTCAGGTATGGGGGTGGGATGTGTGCTGTGGAGGGAATGCTGGGTAGTCCATTATGCATCCAGATGTGTTGCATTTGATATGGTCAGTTCCATCAGGACCAATCTGTGGGTATGTGCCGGTGACATGTCTGTACATTTGTATCACACATTTTAATATTCATATGTTTGTGGGATTGTGTTCTACAGTATGGCCTGTCTGGTTGTATTGTAGATGTGTATACATGTTTTTGTGTTTCTTAATGCTTCACCCGCTGCTCTCTCATACACCTCCGATTCACCTATTCTGCATACGACACAGTGTCGCCTTTTAGGATTATACCATTACCCACCCCCCCACACATATTCCTGACACTCCATCCAGCACTGCTTTGGTTGATGGCCCATGACACAGTCAAGGTAACACATTGCATACCCTACATATGTCAGGTACCTGTATGGTTGTGTGGACTACCCTGCCATGTTTGACTTTCCACATGCTATACCTCTCACACATAGGTACACGCCCATACTTAACTTTCATGACATGGTTGGTATACATGGGTAATACCCGTTCAACTGTGACACATCCTGACAAGTTCGGCTTGGACCACAGATGTGCGGATTTTGGCTGACTGTTCTAATCATTGGTAGGATGCCACCTTTTCCTATGTCCAGGATGGGATATATTCCAGACACATATCCGATTGTACGGAACAACACGTACCCACAGTCAACGCTACAGATAATACTGTTCCTTTCAGCCTACATGTTGCCTTATTGTTGTAGCAGTTTATATGCTCCTTCTGTTTCATTTACATGCTTATTATATTTCCTGTCACATTTGGTATGTGAAATACAGACATACCTATTGTATGTGACTATTACATGTGTTGTGGGATATAATTCGGCCATACGGTTGCTAGATAGTTACATTTGTTGTGTTTTTTGTTATGGACACATCTGCCCAGCTGTGTACCCTCCCTCACAATATGGTCCATTGGTCTGGACGTACCTATTGGCGGCGAGCTAACATATGATGCGTTTCACTTCTACTTGGTATAACTATCTACACTGCATTGGACTACGGGCACACCGTTTTCAATGTCATTTGTTCACAGGATAGGGTCCCATTATTCCCTCCCATGCATTTGTGTTTGCTTCTTCATTTTGTGTTCGCAGGAACTGTCTTGCATGCTTTGCATATGTTTCAGTATCCACGGACACTGACAGATGTGATTACTATTGCTTGCAAATTGTTATATGCCATCATTATAGGTTGCACGTCGACAGCTGAGATTTCCACGCCTCCGCGCGGCACTTCGACAGGCCCTATGCACTCGCGCTCCTTTCCTATGCACATGGCTGTGGCGGCAGCGCGCCTTCATTAATATGCATTTGGCGCTACTGCGCCATCTTCACGCTGCATGGTCGTCACAAGCCTAACGCTGGCCTTGCGCCGAGCTTCATGAATCCTGGGGTCTGTTTATTTTCAAAGCAGCATTATACTGGTTTCGGCACACTAGCCTTCCTAAGTGAATAACAATGCTACCACAACCATGTGTTTATATATTAATACACCCAGACTTCCTATTATCTAATTTCCTGAAGTTCAATTAATGAATTCATTAACATATAACACAAAATAAAATAAACCTAAATTATAAATGGTCATTTAAGCCTGGTGAAGACAAACCACCTAATTTGACAATCCAATATTTCTCCTTATTATTCAAGATAGAGTGCCAGCCTAATTTATTAGACTGATCTGCCTGTATCCTATCAATCACTGTAATGGAAAAATGGGAAGTGGGATGGATCATTTGGTGTTTGTATAAGGCATTAGCCAACTGTTTATTGCAGATGTCACTGTAATGTTCCGACAGCCGAATCCATAGGGGACGTGATTTTGTCCAATATAAAAAGATGAACAGTTACAGGTGGCCAGATATATAACCCAATCCGATCCACAGTTTCCAAAACATTGTATGTCAAATGCCCTGCAGGCTGCATGAGTTTTTACTTGTGAATTGTTTAGATTTGAGTATATATTTACAGAAGGAGCAGTGTCCACATGGAAATGACCCCAAAGGTCTGTCCCCTGTAATAGACAATTGATAACGCATAAACAATCCACTATTACGCTTCTTATAGTGTGCAAAATGAGAGCCCAGTGTTTTTCCCCGCAATATGAAAATAAGCATTGATCCCCTAAAATATGATTCAAGTCTTCATTTGCCATAAGAATATTCCAATGTTTGGATACTATATCCCTAATGTAATGGATCTCCCTAGCACAGGTGGTTATAAATCTGATCAGCTGTGATTCCACTGTGTGAGTCCTATCTTTATATGAAAGTAGTTGTGATCTATCCTGAGCAGATGCAAACTGGCTAGCAGCTTGTATATCACGTTGTCAGTAACCCCGAGTCTGGAACCTGTATGGCATATCCTGTTGAAAGTTGGCAAAATCTTTCTTTTCAGAATAAATCCTCCTAATACACAGAAACTGAAATTTGGGTATATTCTGTATGGTATGGTGTGGGTGCAGGCTGGTAGCATATAGCAAGTTGTTATACTGGGGATATTTCCTATACACACTGGTGGTGAGAGACCCGTCCTGTAGTTTAGACACTATAACATCCAAAAAGTTAATACAGTGCATATCCAAATTTAGTGTGAATTCAATACCCCATTTATTGTCATATAAATATTGGATACTGCATGGCTGAACAAGTATTAACAAAGAATGTC
Source organism: Protopterus annectens (assembly GCF_019279795.1). Taxonomy (NCBI): domain Eukaryota; kingdom Metazoa; phylum Chordata; order Ceratodontiformes; family Protopteridae; genus Protopterus; species Protopterus annectens. Next base: position 488,757,444 of record NC_056736.1, on the reverse strand, counting down.
CTTTATTTCAATGGGGAATGTTATTGGCAAACCAGAGGTATTGCAATGCCATTTACTCCTATTTACGCTGATATATTCATTGGGTATCTTGAGGAACATCTTATATATGACAGGTGAGTTTGTCCAATATTTAAATGAAAATAAATGGGGTATTGAATTCACACTGAATTTTGATATGCACTGTATGGTGGTGCAGAGGTAGCATTGTTGCCTCACAGCAAGAGGTTCTCCCTTTTGATTCTCAGCTGGAGTGCAGGGAGTGCCTTCTGTGTGGAGTCTGCATGTCCTCCCCGCGGTCGAGTGGTGTTCCGAAAGACATGCGTGAATGGGTGTGTCTTTGTTGAAGATTGGGCATCGAGCTGGCAACTTGGCTCCGTAGAAATCTACTGCCAATCATTGGCGGACCAGAGTTCCGCTGTGGTGACCCCTAACTGGGAAAAAGCCAAAAGACAAACAACAACAACAACAACCGTATTAAATTTTTGGATGTTATAGTGTCTAAACAACAGGACGGGTCTCTTGCCACCAGTGTGTATAAGAAATATCCCCAATATAACAACTTGCTATATGCTACTACTCTGCACCCACACCATACCATACAGAATATACCCAAATCTCAATTTCTGCGTATTAGGAGGATTTATTCTGAAAAGAAAGATTTTGCCACTTTTCAACAGGATATGACATACAGGTTCCAGACCGGGGTTACTGACAACGGGATATACAAGCTGCTAGCCAGTTTGTATCTGTTCAGGATAGATCACAGCTACTTGCATATAAGGATAGGACTCATACAGTGGAATCACAGACGATCAGATTTATAACCACCCATGGTACAGACATCCATTACATTAGGGATATAGTATCCAAACATTGGAATATTCTTATGGCAAATGAAGACTTGAATCATATTTTAGGGGATCAATGCTTATTTTCATATCACGGGGCAAAACACTGGGCTCTCATTTTGCACACTATAAGAAGCGTAATAGTGGATTGTCTATGCGTTATCAATTGACTATTACAGGAGACAAACTTTTGGGGTCATTTCCATGTGGACACTGCTCCTCCTGTAAATATATACTCAAATCTAAACAATTTACAAGTAAAAACTCATGCAGCCTACAGGGAATTTGATATACAATGTTTTGGAAATTGCGGATCGGATTGGGTTATATATCTGGCCACCTGTAACTGTTCATCTTTTTATATTGGACAAACATCACATCCCCTACAGATTCGGATGTCGGAACATTACAGTGACATCCGCAACAAACAGTTGGCTAATGCCTTATACAAACACCAAATTATCCATCCCACTGCCCATTTTTCCTTTACAGTGATTGATAGGATACAGGGAGATTGGTCTAATAAATTAGGCTGGCACTCTATCTTGAATAATAAGGAGAAATATTGGATTGTCAAATTAGGTGGTTTGTTTTCACCAGGCTTAAAAGACCATTTATAATTTAGGTTTATTTTATTCTGTGTTATATGTTAATGAATTTATTAATTGAACTTCAGGAAATGACATAGGAAGTATGGGTGTATTAATATATAAACACATGGTTGTGGTAGCATTGTTATTCACTGAAGAAGGCTAGCGTTCTGAAACTGGTATGATGCTACTTTGAAAATAAACGGATTCTACAACACCTGGTGCTGGCTTTTTTGTTTTGATCCAGTATTACAATACACATATTGCAAAAGTGTTTTTCAACATCAACACATGGCAGGAGCACTACAGTCATACGGGTCTATATTAGAACATCGAAGTTTCAAAACTTCGAATGTTCTAATATCGAACCCTATTCAGGGAAAGCTGAAAATATCGAAGCAACAGAAAACCTAATTTTTTCCTAAGGAAAGAATTTGGTTGTCCATTTCTGTTGCTTTGGTATTTTCAGCACTGTTGTGGAAAGTTACGGGTCAGGCTCAGGTAAGTGTGTGATTGAATGCGGGTCAGGTTAGTTAGGGTTAGGACATGGGTTAGGTATGTGTGCGATTGTGTGGACGTGAGGGTTAGGGCAGGTAAGGTGAGTTAGGGTTAGGGTGCGGGTCAGGTAAGTGTGCGATTGTGTGGACGTGAGGGTTAGGGCAGGTAAGGTGAGTTAGGGTTAGAGTGCGGGTCAGGTAAGTGTGCGATTGTGTGGACATGAAGGTTTAGGGCGGGTTAGGTGAGATAGGGTTAGGGTGCAGGTCAGGTAAGTGTGCGATTGTGTGGACATGAGGGTTAGGGTGGGGTAGGGGAGTTAGTGTTAGGGTGCGGGTGAGGTGATTGTGTGATAGTGACGGACTTTAGGGTTAGGGTTTGGGTTAAGGTAAGTGGATAGTTAGTGGTATGTGTATAGTTTAGTGTAGGGTTAGGTGTAAGATTTTAGATGTATGTGTGTGGATAGCTGTTTGTTTGGTGTGCTTGTGTTGTGTGTATGTGTTTTGGAACA
>NC_056736.1:488697500-488750000 GCF_019279795.1 Protopterus annectens | reverse complement strand
TTTGCTGTTCATGCACTGTCAACATACATATACATGTTAATCAAAGTTTACTCAATGATAAGCAGGTGTGCACTCAGCTGAGAATTTTCAAAACCGGCCAATCACAAATAAGTGCGGGAAATGCGGCATATTTAAGCTCCATAGGCAGGAATAATTGCAATTACTGGTTGTAGCTCCCATCTGCAGTCAGAATGGTCGGTGCTGGAGAGGGCTTTCATTTTTGAGTGCAATGGTGGGGCATTGAGGAGTCAAAAGTGATGGTTTGGCTCCTTGTCCATCATCATGATGCAAGACTCCTGCAGGGCTAGTTCCTAGGCACTGAGTACAAAGCGGAAGCCTGGAACCATCTAGCACATGATCTCACCAGTGCCACAGGCATCCCTCGGACTGGTGAGCAGGTCAGCCACCACCATGCAGACCTGAAGAGACGCAAGCAGGACCAACTGAACCAATGGATACAGGAGGCCTGTGGGAATGATAATGCCTCACTAGTGAGTAGGTAGCCATGGAATGGAGTATGTAAGAATTGCTATTGTAGTGTATATTATGAATAGGTAGGTCTCAATATCCCTTCATTTACTTCACAGCTGCAGGTGTCCGTGCTGCGAATCAGCAAGCCTATGCAGATAGGCTGCTAAGACTGCGCCACCAGGCAGGTTAGTAATTATTCTGCATGTAATGTTATATAAAATAAGCAAGAGAGCCTGAAAAAAGTGTTGTAGCCCAATAATAAAGGTATAATAAGTCCTGAATAATTTCTCTGCATGTACTGTTATATAAAATAAGTGAGAGAGCCTGCAATAGAGTGTTGTAACCCATTAATAAAGGTATAATACATTTTGAATAAGTCTTCTGCATGCACTGTAATATCAAATAAATGAGAGAGTCTCTAGAAAAGTGTGTAATGTAATTAGTAAAGGTATAATTCCTGGAGTGTGTCCGTGTCACTTACTTCGAAATGTTGTTGTACTCTTGCATTATATAAATAGTACTGTTGTATTAAGCGCTGTCAACCCACAGTTGGGCAGGCCCATATAAAGTGGTTGAAGGGAGTGCCAGTAGCTGTGAAGCATATATACAGTCCTCAACTGTTGGTTAATGACTGGCATGTATAGATAAATCTGGCACACGAGTAGCTTGTTAATGTGTTCCCCAGAAATGTCAGTGTGCTGCTAGAAATGTAGGGGGCTGTAGAAATATAACTGATAATGTCACCTGAACACATCCAGATATGTAGATACATAAATATAAAATATATATATAAATACGTAGCAGTAACATCTGCATCCTGGACAGTTTGTATGTCAGACACAGGTCAGGTATATAAGGAACTAGCCAAACCCATTTCACAACGTAATGGACTTTGCCTAGTGTAATAATGCATGTAGGATATATACACCTGCAGTCAATAGGAATGTAGTGTAAACTATAAGTACATATAAGATGTTAATGGAGGTATCTTTTTACACCCTACTCTATGTGCATAAACAATGCAATTCCACACCTCAATGGGTATGTCTAATCTCAAAACATTTGTTGGGACATATGTCCTATTGGTTTATAAATATCTGCATTTACTTTGATGCATGTGCCCTGTTCAAATAGCACAATCTTGGTGGCCTGTTGCCACCAATCAATCCTGCATGCTGTTGGAATGTCTTCTGTTGTTCTATATATGCATGTGTTATGCTTGCTGTTCAACTGTTGGGACTCTGGTGTGTTTGGTTAATGGGAATATTACTGCATGCTGTTACAACTAATTTGGAATGCTGTTGGCTGTAACAAACCCATATTGTCATTAAATCCTCCTAAACATAGAATGTATGGGAAGGCCGGTCCCAGCCGACCCGCCTGTCCCACCTCAGCTGGAGATGGCACCTGGCACCAGCAGGTCCAGTGCCCAGCCTGGGACCTCCTTCCCCATTGGCTCTATGCCACCTTTGGGTGGAAGCGCTGCAGGGGATGGGGCTCATCCCCCGTGCAAGCGTGGCTGGAGAAGGGCCACCTATCACCCTCCGAAAGGTTCAGGCTGTGGTGCGTAGGGAGATCCAGCGTTCAGTCACTGATCCTCTACGGCAGCTCGAGGCGAGAGTGGCATGACTCATGGGTGAGCCTGCCTCTCCTATGCAGCCTCCAGCACTGCCACCCTCTGGGCTGTGAAGGTGCAGTGGTGACTGCCCATGGGTGGGGATCTCATTTCCACTGTTGCCATCTGTGAGCTCATGGGCTTGCGATTTCCAAACATCCTTCCCTGTCAATGGTGTTCACCCTCCCCATGTGTCATATTTCACCCCTGTATGCGTCTTGTTTGTCTTGTCTGTTTACCTCCCCGACCTACCTCCGCAAATATACCTACTTCCCCTACCCCACATTCCACTCTCACCTGAAAAAAAAATGGGCAATCTGCTCACACAAAAAAATTACGCCCCATACATAGCTGCCCATTTTGCACACATGTCCGCTGGACAGATAAACTGAAATTTAATTGGCAGTACAACATACTTTGTTGTCCTCACCCCTCTCTCAGGAGTTGAAAGTTTCAAAATTCCCTCCAAATTCCTAGTATATGCACAGCTGTTGCTGTTAAAGAAATGGGCAGCTATGGACCTTCCCTACACCCGTCCTGCACATCCCTATCTGTTTTCCCTACTGTCTTACCCTCTTTGTGCCCCTTTTTCACCACTTTCCTATCTCCCCTTTTTCTTTTCTTTCAAAGAAATTAGCGCAGGGGTTAGCGGGAGTAAGCACTTTTAAGCAGTAGTTAGCAGGTTTGCGCGAGTGTACGCATGTGTGCGCTTAGCTACGTATTGCTAAGCATCACGCAAACCTGCGCAAACCTGCTTGCAACTGCTTAAAAGTGCCTTAGTCAACCTGCATGTGAGGGCCCTTGTTCTGCTCAGCAGCAAAATAAAACACCACTGTCAGTCTCGAACCCCTTACCTTGGACACACTAAACTGCATGAAGTACCACTAAGCCACAGTAGATACATAGCAGGCTGTTGCTGAAATATATATATATCATGCATCAGAATGAGTGAATGTAAAGGAAAGATAGGAATGCCATAACACAAAATCTGTTCTGTGGAACTTTACCAGCAGTTGTTGTGGAATTGCATTACATGACTGTGATAACAGAACCAGCCATTCTAGCAGTAAATAATGTTACAGCAGCACTTTACAACCCCCATACAGTATCATAGCAGGACAATCTCCACCCAAACGTACAAAATACCTGTGTGTTCAGGGTCCAGGAAGGATGTAGGTAGGCATACTCAGTACTGGAATTGTCCAGTTTTCATGAGCATCCTGTGATAATGTCAACAAAATAAAAAGCACAAACTGTGCAGAAGTGAGTACATTAATATTCACAGTATAGCAGTTCCCAAACAGTTCATGTGCCAAATGAAAACATCTCAATAACTACGTATGTATGGCAGCTAATTGTATAAGTAGAAAAGAAACTACATACTCCCATGTATCTTGTGTTAGCATTTGTAAGGGTGAGTACAATTCTACACTGTCAACTGTGTACTGGAAGTGGCAACATTCAGGTCTGAGTACAACATTCAAATCACTGGCTACAGCCCTAGCTTCAGATATAAGAAGTATACCAACCTTCTGACGTACACAACGGTGTCCACAGCAAACAAGCATGGGCCCCACTTTGGAACTCTGAAAGGGCTATGCCTACCTGACCTAGAAATTTATAGCATTGGGTTGCTATGACAGTGAGTACTGCAGTTACCACACAGCAGGCTGCATGCAATTACCAAATGGTGGCCACTAATTGGTGCAGAGGCCATCACATGCACATGTGCAGATACCTATAAAAGCAGGCTGTACTTGCTGTCCACACATGCAATCATTTCACTGCAGCCACGGAGAGAAAGAGAGAGTGAGAGAGAGACACACAGAGAAACACACAGGCAGACAGACAGACACTGACAACAGCAAAAAATCTGAGATATTAAAAAAAAAAAAAAAACATATATATATATATATATATATATATATATATATATATATATATATATATAAAATAAGATATAATAAAAAAAATACTAAACACAAGGAACTTACAAATACAAACACATACAAAGATAAGGTATGTAACAGATATGTATTTACTGGCATGTAGTAGATGTTTTTGAAGAGTACTCTACATACCTTGAATCATCCATATGTGGCAGCAGTACGTATCTATGCACAGATGCCCTGCATAACTACTGACATGGAGAAATCAGTGTGTAGCTGTGTGCAGTGGGATATGACTGTGACATATGTAGTTCAGCATTAAATGCCAAACATCTGATCCATGTTATCTGTGTTCTGTACAGTAGTGTGTACAATGGCTGTTTGGGGAATTGCGCATACAGTTATATAAACATGGATATGACAGAGTAACAAATGCATGATAGTCATATTAACGTGTAGCTTAGCATTTGCAACAACTGTACCAGGCTAGTATACTAATCTAGCATTTGCAGCTATATATACACCCCCTAATATTACTGTGTGCTCACATGTGACACCTTTTCATGTTGCAGCAAGGCCCAACAGGTCAGCCGTGAGGTCCACCGACTTACAACACTATGGACCTTGTGTGTGTATGGCAAAAACATACAGACAGATCTGTCTGTGTCAGATTTATTAGCATCTGTACATGTGCATAGAGCAAGGGACATACTGCAACTGTTTGTGAAGGGTGGACATATATATGTTGGTGAAGGTTGTTATGTGCATATTTCTATGTAGGTTGTAGTGTGTGGCAAACAAGACAGCATACAGTGCTGGTATATGACATGTGGTGGTTAAACGCTGTGGGTATGATTTGTCAGGTTTGCAGTGTTGCAGCCAGTGAGGCCTGCTAAAGCTACATGGGCTGACAACACCTTCAATGCATTCCGCAAAACACTGTGGAATATTATTACATAACAGTATACCTCGCAACCTTCGCATAATTGATATTCCCACCATGAAAGGTGGACTGTATATGTGCCTATATGTATATCTATATGTACACCAATGGATGTTTATATTTATGTGTGTGTGTGTATATATATATATATATATATATATATATATATATATATATATATATATATATGTATATATACAGAGAGGGTCATATTTACTGCGACAGATGCCTGGTGACAAAGCCATGGACTCAAGCTCAATGTTGAAACTGCATTGGCATCCCTTCTGGCAAAAACTCTGTACCCATGAACTATCACATAGGTGGTAGTCTTCTTAACACCGAAAGTGTGATAAGAGACCATGGGACACAGGTGGACAGTAGTCTCCCATTTGATAATCACAGTGCCACACTAGTCATGTAATCTGTCTACATGGCACACCTCATCACAAAAGGTGTGTCATCCAGGGAAATATAGGTCAGTGTTCCCCTCTACTCATCACACATAAAGCCCATTTTAGAGTACAATGCCCCATGTGGTATGTACCTCACAAGACATCTACAGCAACTGGAAACGACACAGACATACCTCACAAAGAGTAATACCAGCCTCAAACAGATGCCCTATGCAGACCATCTCACAAACCAACAACTAGACTGTGTCACATACCGCCTACCCAGAGGTGACCTCTGCCAAACATACTAAGCTATGTCAAACCCAGAGCTGTAAACAGATCACAATCTCTATGAGCTACACGCTCTAGGGACCCAAACCTTTTGACCACAATAAACAGCACATGCTGGAGGGATAGATTCCTATCTCAGAGACATCCCATACTCTGGAACAAACCAACTATCCATAGCAAACAAAGCTCCTAATTAGCAGTCATCATAAATAATCCTGAAGATTGTATGGGAGATAGTGAATATACCCAGGCAATCACCTCTGTGTCTCTGCTTGACAGGGCCACGTGAAATGTAATGACCTGTGTGTCAAACACCAGGGTAGCGTATGGCTAGGCTTCTATAGGCCCTAGGGCCAATAGCCTCTTACCTACCTATGAAGTGATACACACCCACATGTACATGTTGCAATAATTGCTATGTGAGGTTAACTGAGTGTGATGGTGAATGTCTTGGTGAATGTGTCAGAGTTTGGTATATGTGTGATAGCTTAGTGGGAAACGGTTTCTGTCATGGTATTATGTGTCCTAGCTGTGATCCCAGCAAAAGATGTGTATACAATTGCTAGGCTGAAAAAGCAGTATGCCATATGGTCTGACGTAATCCCTTGTTGTCGACTGGGGTGCCCATTGCAGGCTAAAGCAGTACATGTATGATTATTGAGTGCTACTGCTGGTGAATCCAACTTCTGTATGAACTGTAGTACTACCTGAAGCTGAATGCCTAAACAGCACAGTATGGTGTATGTCCACATTTATTGGAACTACTGATTTGTGTGTTCTCTGTAGTCCTCACAGATTACATACCTCAGGCATAAGGTCTCGTAACTACTGACACACAGTACTGTAAGGTACACAGGTAAAGGTCACCTGGGTTGCCATACCTATGTGTCTGGTATGTATGTCTGATGTGTGTGTGTGTATGTCTGTACCAGTACCTTGGTCACATGTGTGTTACAGGATATAACTGCGTATCTAGCAACATGTATAGTCTAGTACAGCAGTATGCCACCTATATTCACGAATGTGCACATATGTTAGGCACGGGTCTGCCATCAACAACTAGTGTGGTACACTGGTAATACTGTCACTGGACTTTACAATCATTGCAATGGATTACATATTTCATGATGCATTAGCATGATATATACCTCCTGTGGCTAGGTGGTGCATTGTGTCGCATGCAGTGTGCCATGTACTGTTGTATAGTCTTACATACTGTTTTAACTTTGTTGCTGTGCAAAACATGGTTTGATATATAGAGTGTGCCAGGCACTGTCAGGCAGTTGTGGGTTGAGAATTGATATGTGGTATTGAAAGTGTGTATCTTCTGACATCCAATAGGTTGCTTTATATGTCAGTTAATTGATATCTGTACTTTATAATGTTACGTGTGCCACATGACTTGCTAACACATACTGTTTCATTGTCTTCCAGGGTTATGTCCCACCATTGTAATCCCGCCTATATCACGGCGGAGGAAGAACTGATCACAGCCAGCCTGGTGCAGCACTATGCCCTGCTGTTCTCCAGAACCAGCCAGGACCAGCATGAGTGGACTGCGCTGTGGCAAGATCTTGTCCATAGGGTAAATGACATAGGCATGCATAACCGGACATATGAGCGGGTATGCCATCACTGCAGTGATTTAATTAGACATGTCCGGTAGCATGCGTCTGATATCTGCAGACAACAGCTTGCCACAGGTGGGGGGGGGGTAGCCATCCATCCGCCCTCACCAGAGTGGAGGAGCTGCTTCTGAGCCAGGTGGCTCCTGGCCAACAACAACCACAACAAGTAACATGTTTCATCATGGAGGTCAGAGCCACCCAGCAGGTTGACATGGTGCGTGCAGGTAACATGGCATAGCTGTAGACTACTGTTCCCTCTATTGGTAGAGCATGCTTATGTGAGATGTGTACTGTATAGTTAGATGATGTGGTGCCTAGTGTTGTGCAATACTAATAATTAGGAATAGAATCTGTAGGCCTGTGACTGTCAACCATTGTACTACTGTAAGATTGCAAACACACAGTAGCAATGCCACAGTTATTGCCACTGACAAAGTGTCTCATATCCTTGTAGGTCCCTCTTGTGTGACAGCAAGGCAGCAGACCCATGCCGGTGAGCATGTTCTACCTTTAATATTGCTAATTAAATGTGCATGTTATAGGTGAGGTGTAGGCCATGTACACATAACACACCTACACATAATGCATGCTGTGCATGTTTGCTGTGAGACTATGCATATCCCAGAAATGTGGGTAGCTGCCTAAAACACATACAATACACATAGCATCCCACACAATTGTTGCAACACTGAAGTGGACATTGGATAGGCAGAGTCGATATACATGCACACAACATATACAACTTTGTCATACGCAGTACATGTTAACATGCTCCACATGGTGTATTCAGACACCTGCTGTAAGGTCACACTACAATATCCCAAACGTCATCCACACAGCACACATAATATACCTGAGGGGTAGATGCCTCACATGTGGCTGTGCGACACTCTTCAACACATAACACATTCATGTTAGGCAATGCCCCCTATTGTACACCTTACAAACCCATGTAACAACTGGCTGTGAAATGGTGAATGTAGCCATGGTACTGCAGTTCAGGTACAGCATGGTATGTGCCGGTCTGGCACACATTAGTAGCCTTGAGTGACCACATGATGCTGTATGATGATGTCTCATGGTAGTACACCTCATCCAGTTACAGTGACCACAGTACTACACATAGCATTACCTGCTATGCACCTCAATGATGTGAGTGTGCAAACATAGGCACCTATACACAATATGCATAGCAATCACCATTTGTACAAAGTGATGCATATATGTCTTGTAATGCTATTGAGTGTATAGGTCACATGACACACACTGTGTCTGTGTGATGTTTAATGTTGCAGTTGTGATGTAGCATGCCATGTCATGTCTGGCACTGGCATGTCCACAATATGTCCTACACTCACCATAACCACTGTACAATGGCTATGTTGAGCAATGGTATTCCATCAGGTATACATGCACCACTCATCCTGTGTGTATACATAGCATGCATGTGCTAAACTGTGTCCACAATTATCTGCTAAATACACAGATGCTCTAATTAGAAATGGATATCTATGTGACACATAGATACACATCCAGCCATGGTATGTATACCTGTGAGAGATGGTGCACAGAACATTGCAGAGCTTTTAATACTTGCACAGCAATGACGTGTGCATGTACACAGTGCATTCCAGGGTGAGGCCAATCACTGAACAACAACACACATGCATCAAAGACATGTATGGTGTTATTGGCAAAGGCTGTTAACACCTGCACTGCATGCTGTTGGCAAACACACTTCCTGCATGCTGACACATGTGATATAACTGTTTGTCTTGCGATCCTGTACCCCACCATCACCCGCTATTGAGTATGTTCTAGATTGCTGGTGGTGTGTGTGTGTGTGTTTGTGTGTGTGTGTGTGTGTGTGTGTGTGTGTGTGTGTGTGTGTGTGTGTGTGTGTGTCTGTCTGTTTTAGTGAGGAGTGCATTTGTGTGCATGTGTGCATGTGTTCATGTGTTCATGTGTGCATGTGTTCATGTGTTCATGTGTGCATGTGTTCATGTGTGTATGTGTGCATGTGTTCATGTGTGCATGTGTTCATGTATTCATGTGTTCATGTGTTCATGTGTGCATGTGTACATGTGTGCCGACATCATGTACAGGTCGTAAAGTGTGTTTCCTGTCTTCCTCTCACAGGTGCTGACTTTGGGCTGGTTCACTGCAGCAGGGAAACTGATGTCACTGAGCAAAATAGTGATACTGATGATAGGTGTGTTGAGGTACAGGCATGTTTGCCATGGTCTGTTGGTGGGCCACCAATCGACAGTACACAAGTGTCCACCCCATCCATGCACACAGTCATACTGCCAATACATCCATCACCAATGCCCTTAGCCGAGGGACAGCGTACAGTCAGCATTGGCCAGGACAGTGTGGTATCCATGGCACATGTATCCCGACACAGCAGCCATACCCAGATGTCTGGAAGGGTACCACATAGGCAGATGTCCAGGGGTTCTTGTCGGAGCACTGCTGCTCATCATGCCACTGGCAGACGTGCCACAGGACTTACAACCTCACACATGTTCCAGGCTGTCATGGAGGCACGGGCACATATGGAACGGTACACCAGACAGGGACTAAGGGCATAGAGGGCACATAACACCACTATCATTGACAGTATCCGTGACCTAGCAGGTGCCATCCGTAATTACACCAAGGTCACTGATAGACGTTGTGGAGAGACATTAGATGTTCTCCGCAATATCATGTCCATGTGTCAGGACAATGTGGGATGGTTGAGTCATCGACGTGGATGTATGCCAGCAACATCAGCAGCTGGCAGCCACCATGGATGTCCATCAAATCACAGCCGCTCCCGTAGTGCCAGTACCAGCCCCAACAATGTTGGGGGTGGGCTGTCCATAGAATGTCCTAGAAGCCCACGTGCACGTGGATCTGGACATTCCCAGCAGGGACCTGGGTCCAGTGTACATCCATCTACCTCTGGGGATAGTACCCAGTCTGGCTTAGTACCTGATAGTGTCAGTAGCACCCCTGCCAGGCACAGGTACCGTATCCATGGCCAGAGACTGTGATCTGTAAAGCCTGGCAGGTACAGTCTGTGGCTGTCCCACAAATACCCATATATGGTAGCCACATGGTGGAACTGTGTGCATGCAGACACACACACACATAAACCACGCACCTAGGGCTAACACATACCCGCACACATTACATCAACATTGGCCCATAGCAGTGCTCTTGCCCCTCACACACACACACACACACACACACACACACACACACACACACACACACAAACATGTCGATTGGATGGCTCACTGTAGGCCTCTGGCAAACCAACAACACACCCTGTGCATATGATGAAACTTGTGCCACCTCCTGTCATCTGTAACATCAATGCAGGAACAGGCTACCATGGTGCTGATGCACAGGGTGACTTTATAGCAGTATAGTAATGTTAGCATGTTGTTCAGCAGTAGAGTGTCATGATATGCTTGAAGGTATAGCTGAGCAGGCATGATGCATTAAAGCTATGATTGTTAATGTAGTATTGTTTACACCAGGGTTAGTTCCAATAGTGTATCGTCCGCCCACGTGCCACTTGGCTGATGCGTGTAGTATTGGCAGCATGTGTTAGAGAGTGGATCGTATGTGTGGGATATGTGTAGCTCAGATTTGCAGGTGTACATTTGTGAACATGGTGGAGGTGCACTGTCTGCATGTATGTGCGTAGTGGACACATGGCCAGGGTGACATGCCCTGTATTACACAGTGTTAACACTCCATTGTTTCTATTGGTGGCCAGTATGCATTGTACTACACACATTTAGGAACCTGACTACACATGTGTGTATGACATGGTTTGACACTGTGCTGTGGGTGATACTATTACTATCTGTCATTGTTTTGCATTTTGGTAGTATACATAACTTCAACAGCCTGACCATAACCAATTGTTAGATGATGTCTTGACAACTGACACACAGATGTAGGACACAGAGCAACATTTGGATCCTTCAGGTACCATACTATGCCAGTAACGAGTGGTATTCACCTGCACCCATTACTGAGACTACTCCTGTTTGGCATATAGCTCTCTTAGGTACAAGCAATCACAGTAGGGATATGTTTGTTCCCATCTGGTAATGCATACTGTGGCCTATAATGCATTCTCCAGATGACACACACATCCTCCACAAGGGTATCATACAGACAGATGCCTGTTGTCAAACCCATACTGTAAAGCTATAAGCCAAAATAAGCATAGTCATCCACCTTTATGGAACATATTATCCCCACAGTACCACATAGGTAGTAGCCACCAACATGATGAACAGGTACCGATGTGTACATGCAACCAAGTGTTGCGTCATCTCTCCTTTGATAATCACATTTCCAAAGGTAGTTTGAAATCCCTTGGTGGATCACATAAGCAATAAGGGGTCTGCATGCATATCCACAAAGGTTGTTGTACACCTGTAATGAATAGTCATCATTTACAGACTTTGCTGCGTTTGAACAGGTCTGACATATACCTCAGCCATAAACCCTCACTCACACATTTCAATAGAAACCGTAATGAGTATGTGTGACATGGATGACCTAGGCCAAGGATCACTGCAGTGGCTGGCCTTGTCACAAGCATACAGATGTGACCTAAGGTCTGGGAAGCAGCGGCACAATCTGGCAAAGATGACAGCTGTGTTCTTGGAGAAAGCAGGGTTCCCACACATGCAATAAATGAGGTAACATGCACGTATATGTATTTGCCACACAGCTAGCTCACATGTGCAATGCATACTATGTCATACAGTAGTAAAAGCAAAACCCACAACACATTGACCAACAGTATCACACACATAGAGCACACACACTCACCCAGGGCAGGATTCAAACCCCTACCTAACTACTTCATGATACTAGAGGAGTACGCATTAACACAACGTGCTATACACATTACTGGGAGTTTATTTTTTTTCCACAGGTATATTTTTAGGATGGTGGCATCATCAGACTTGACAAAGATTAGTTTACCACTTTTAAGGTGTTTTACTACTCTCCTAAAAGGTTGCTCCTTCCCCAGGAGACCACACACAAACACACAGTTGTCAAATGCAAGATTCAACCCCCTACCTGACTACTTCATGATACTACGGGAGTATGCATTAACGCAATGCACTATACACATTGCTGAGAGTTTTCTTTTCCTCAGGTATATTTGTAGGATGGTGACATCATCAGACTTGACAAAGATTAGTTTATCACTTTTAAGGTGTTTTACTACTCTCCTAAAAGGTTGCTCTTTCACCAGGAGACCACACACAAACACAGTTGTCAAGTGCAGGATTCAAACCCCTACCTAACTACTTCATGATATTAAAGAAGTATGCGTTAACACGACCCACTATAGACATTACTGGGAGCTCTGTTTTCCTCAGGTATATTTGTAGGATGGTGACACCATCAGACTTGACAAAGATTAGTTTACCACTTTTAAGGTGTTTTACTGCTCTCCTAAAAGATTGCTCCATCCCCAGGAGACCACACACAAACACACGCAGTTGTCAAGTGCACAATTTAAACCCCTAACTAACTACTTCATGATACTACAGGAGTACGCATTAACATGACACCCTATACACATTATTGGGAGTTCTCTTTTCCTCAGGTATATTTGTAGGATGGTGACATCATCAGACTTAAAGATTAGTTTACCACTTTTAAGGTGTTTTACAACTCTCCTAAAAGGTTGCTTTTTCCCCAGGAGACCACACACAAACACACAGCTGTCAAGTGCAAGATTCAAACCCCTACCTAACTACTTCATGATACTATAGAAATATGCATTAACACAACGCGCTATACACATTACTGGGAGTTCTCTTTTCCTCAGGTATATTTGTAGGATGGTGACATCATCAGACTTAACAAAGATTAGTTTACCACTTTTAAGGTGTTTTACTACTCTCCTAAAAGGTTGTGTCTTCACCATTAACCACACACGTCAAGTGCAGGATTCAAACCCCTACCTAACTACTTTATGATACTACAGGAGTACGCATTAACACACCACACTATGCACATTACTGTGTGTTATTCTTTCCACAGGTATATTTGTAGGATGGTGACATCATCAGACTATACAAAGTGGGTTACATTAGGTGGGCTACATTGAAGGAATGTCTAAACACTTTGGCCATGTGATCATCAAAGGGGAGTTTACTATCTACCTGTGTCCCCAGGGCCATAATGACTTTCTCCGTACATACTGAATTACCATCTATGTGGTAATTTGTGTGTACTTTGTTTTACCCAAAGGGGGTGACTATGCATTCTTTGCCATTCAGCTTGAGGGCATTGTTTTGACACCAGGTATCTGTCTCTGTAAGACACTTCTGAAGGATATCTGTGTCAGCCGTACAGTCGATTATGGACCACAGTTACCATTCATCTGCAAACCTGTTTAGCCATACATCTCCCATGCTTGCCTGTACCTTTGAGCAGTATCTACTGAACAGGTGGGGTCCCAGGACCAAGACCTGTGGGATGCCATTTGTGACGGGCTTAGAGTAGGACATGGCACCCGCAACTCTGAACATGTGTGTTTGATCTGTGAGCCACTTGGCCACACATCCTGTGACATAGCTGTTAATGTTCAAGCTGGTACGCTTGTCCATGATGACAGAGTGGGGGATGCTGTAGAAAGTCCTTTGTGAGGTCCAGGTGGGCTGTGTGGACTACTTTCACCTCCATCTATGTCCTTGGTAACTGTTTGAAATAAGTCAACTAGGTTTGGGAGCCAGGATCTGCCTTTAACAAGGCGAAGTTGTTTAGAGTCCAGTGTCTGGAGGTCTCCAATGTCTCAGTTTATGGGTTCCATGACAGTTTGCTCAATAGTTCTGTAGACCAGGCTGAGTAGACATATTGGGCAATGGCTTCCAGGTTCTGTTGTGGCACCCCCTTTGTGGAGTTGGATGACTGCTCGTGCATGCCATTCTTTGGGTAAATAGCCTGTGGTACGCTTGAGTCTGGACAGTGAATGTAGGTGAGGGTGTAGTTCCTTATGGGCCTAGTGTAAGACACAGCCTGGGACACCATCCAGTCACATTGATGCTGTGTTCTTAGCTTTGGTGAGGGCTGTCTTTACCTGCATGTCCATGACGTCTGGGGCTCTGCATCCTTCTGTGATGGACACAGGCCCTTTTAGGGGTGATGGGTGGGAGTTTACACTGAACTTGTCCCACTGGATGTGGGCAATGAAAGTTGGTTTGGTGTATTTCTTTCCTTTTTTCAGTAGCTGACAGCATATTTGGAAGTTGACACCTACATGTCTGGTATAGCTACCAAAGGCTTTGTGGTTGTTATTCTTACATTCCTTGGCTATTTGTCTTTAGAAACTGTCCTTGGATTATTTTATGAGTGATCATTGTTTCTTCCTGATAATGATCAGTGATGCCTTTCCTGTAGTGAAGTTGGCTCTATCATGTGTTCGTTTCCTCCTTCTGTTGTCTAGCTTATTTATGGCCAACAACCACCTGATTGTTGTCCTATTTTTGGAGGAGTGCATCTTGGTTTTCTTTGTGATGTCTCATTCCATGCATCCCTGTAGATGCTCATAGGATGCACTTGTAAATGATTCTGCAGATTGTATACCATTATCCTATAGCAAGAGGTTTTCGGAACGTTCCACTTTGGTCTTGGGAAGTGTGCAGTTTGCTTTTGCAAATGTCTTCACAGTGGTTTCATTGACTGGGTGGTGGTGGGGGATGTGGATGTCCAGTGTGATTACTTAATAATCTAATATTACCAGCGAGGGGTTTATCTCTGTTCTGGAACACTGGTACCCCATGTTGGTGATGATCATGCCCAGTATGTTGTCACCTCTAGTGGGCGTGGTGACCAGCTGTTCCAGGGTGTTAGAGTTTTTAAACTCTAGGAAACACTGGGCAAAGGATGTTGTACACGAGTAATTCCACCACTCAATGTTTGGGTAGTTGTAATCTCCTCATATAATGGTGTTTGATAGGACCTTTATATTTGCCACTGTTCTCCGGAATACTGAGTGAGGTTCCTGAGACAAGGTATATGATCTGTAGCAGGCTACAATCTGATGGGCAGCTTTGCCCAATGTTAGTTGCACTTGCATGGTCTCCAAGGCCTCATGCTGTGCCACTAACCTGAAGGTGTGGGTATCCATAAGGTAAATGGATACACCCCTACCTTTTGTATTTCACTCATGGTTTTGGGTCCCAAGGTCAGAGGGATTGTGAGTGTTTTATATGGAGCATATCCAACAGCTTTGTGTTTGACATAGCTTTGTATGTTAGGCAGTGAACACCTCTGAGTAGGCGATATGCAAGGGAGTACGGATGGAACATTTTGCGATGGTCTGTGTATGGCATGTATTTCAGGCTGCTAATGCTCTTTGTGAGGTATTGCTGCTGGCTTTTCAGTTGTTGTAGTTGTCTTGTGAGGTACATAGCAACAGTGGTGTTGTACTCTATTATAGTTCTAGTGAGTGATGAGTAGAGGGGAACAATGTCCTCCTCTATTCTGCATGAGACACATTTTGTGATGAGATGTGCCACATAGGAGGGTTTCCTGACTACTGTGGGAATGTGATTATCACAGATGTATCCACTGTCCACCTGTGACCCAGGGTCTCGTCACACTTTCACCGTGAAGCATACTACCACCTAATTGCAGTTCTTGGCTACAGGGTTTTTAACAAAGGGGGATGACAATGCACCTTTTGGCATTGAGCTAAAGCCCATGGCTTTGACAACAGCCATCTGTCTCAGTGAGGCCCTTTTGTAGGATGTCCACATCTTTAGTGTTTACAATTATGGCTCCTAGTTTGCAGTCCTCTGGAAACTTCAGTAGCCACAGACCTTCCATGTTAATGTTTACTTCAGGGAAGTAGATACTACACAGCCTGGGAAGTTATCTAGTCTCATGGCTGCTGTGATACTGGCTTTGGAGATTGTTTTTTACCTGTGCAGCCGTGATGACAGCAACTTTGCAGTCTTCCATTATAGAGATGTGCTCTTTCATGGGTGAGAGGGGGGTAAAGTTAACACTGATACTATCTGCCAGGATGTCGGCAATATCAGTTGGCTCTGTACATTTAGTGCCATTGAGCTGTAACTCAGAACAGACCTGAGTGTAACCATGACATGGACCTGTCTGTTGGGCAGAGATCTCCTAAGTAGACAGTATGCAACAGATTACAGATTGGGTTACATTCAATCTTGTTGCATGGGGCAACTATTTGAGGCCAGTACTCCTCTTGTTAAGGTACTTCATTGGTCTTTCTAGCTGCCTAGTCAGATTAATCGGAAGTGTGTTGTGGTACTCTCTGACAGGTCTGATGACTGCTGAGTAGTGGGAACCTCCTTTGACCTACATGCACAGACCTTGGCAGTTTGTGTGAACACATAGCATGATTTTCCGACCACTTTGTGAATGTGTTTCTGGAAGTAGAGATGACTATCCACATTTGTCCATAGATCCCTTATTATCACATCCATATTTAGCCTAAGTGTGTGAGCATGCCCAGTATGACCTTTCAAGTATGTTGCTGCCTGACATTTGCTTCGTTTCTTTAAGTGTGTGAGCATGCCCAGTATGACCTTTCAGTGTGATGCTGAATGAAATCCACTACATTTGTTGGAGTGTGTGAGCATGCCTGGTATAGACATTTATACTATATTTGTATGGTAAATCAAGTTGTATTTTTACAGCAGGGCTCATCTTTGTGTCATAGATCAACAGAGATCATGCTGTGCCTGCAGGGCTTCCATGAGACACTTTGCATAGACTTGTCAACATTTCTACAGGGGGGACAGCTATTCTTTGTACATTTCTACCCAGGGGCACACCTGATGGTTACTATGGGTGTACATAGGATGTGGGTTTCACCTGACACTTATACAAATTTGCTATGCCTGCACTGCTATGTACAGGACACCATTTCAGCCTGTACTGTTGCCTGTTGTACTGGCTTGAGGCATACTACTGTACTACAGATCTTAGCGTCCAATGTCACGTATATTAGCTTGCGACTTCATAGCCTACACAACCCACATTACACCTCCTGGCCTGATGTTCTCTGTCTGCATAGGCGTGTGGGGGGGTGGTTACCCATTCGCCTCTTTAGGGGCATGCTACAGCATTTCTTTGTGTTTGCATTAATGTACAATTGTCCTGCTGTGTCTGTGCCACTGAAATGCTATCATGTCTTAGTGGTTTAGTACTGTGACTATATAGTGCACAGTATCCTGGGTTCGAGCCCTGTCACTGCTTTTTATTTTCATGCTGGGCAGACCAGACTGCTTAAGGAACAGTAAAGCAGATATGAGCATGTTTAACTGACTTTGCTCAACTTTTCCCGACCTTGCCCAACATTGCACGAGCAATTTTGTTTACATATACTAGATATTGGTAAAAGCTGTTTAGCATTGCTTAAAACATGGCAATCATGCCTCAGGTGGTGCTGCAGGGCTGCCTATGTCGGATGGACATACTACACTCCCTATACATGTTTGGAAACAGGTAGTGTCAAGTTAGGCATCCCTTTTATTTTATGTACAAGTCAGAGAGAGGTATCATTTCCAGGGTTCCTACTGAGCCAGTGTATGTGCTATGCGTTGCCTCTTTGTCAAGGCCAAGGCATACTGGGCATGCCTCCTTCTGCCTACTGGGGCAGGCTCAGGTTGTTCCTCCTCTGAGTCACACTGTGCCTGTGCAGGCCTTGGCAATGGTGGGGGGCTGTTTGGCCCTGCCCCATGCTGCTCCTGCTGTTTTTGCAGGATCATATTGTGTAGCATGGTACATACCATGACAATTTGGGTACATGTAGTTGGTAAGTACTGCAAGGCTCCACCAGATGTGTCCAGAACCATGACTTGAGCATCCCAAACACATGCTCGATTACATTTTGTGTTTGTGCGTGTGCCTCATTATGGAGTTCTTGTTCAGGTGTGTATGCAGTTCTGATGGGTGTCATCAGCCACGGCTCGAGTGTGTATCCAGCAACCCCACTAGGTGAACGTCAGGGATGTCCTCATTGGCAAATGTCTGGTACAGCTGTGACAGATGCCAGATATGGGAATCGTGGTAGCTTCCAGGGCAGCCAGCACACACATTTAGTATTATGCCCACACACGACCTGGCAGTTGTTGGAGTGGAAGCCCTTGCGGTTGATGTAGGCCCTACCCCGCACATCAGCTGGTGCTTTGATTTGTATGTGCGTGCAGTAAATTGCACCCACTACGTCAGGGTATTCCACTATTTGATGGAAGAGACGCATATTGCTGGCCAATACCTCACGGGAATTGAGGAAATATACATGATCACCGACATGTGCTGACATGGCATTTAGGAACTGGAGCAGTACCCTGGAAGATGATGCCTGTGAAATCCCCATCATATCACCAGTTGGTCTTTGGAAGGTACCTGTTGCTAGTATTCTTAGGCTAACACATACCTTGGTTTCCATTGGGATGGGTTCCTCTCTGTTGGTTCTGTGTGTGAGGCGTGGCCTGCACAGCTTAACAATTTTGCTGCAGGAGCTCTCTGTCCACTCTGTAGCACTCCACTATCTCCAGCTCATGTAGCCCTTGGTAGGTTACCCTGGGTCTGTACACTCTTCTCCGTCTCCTCACTGTGGGTTGTCAGCAGCATTTGCAATGGCATCACCCTCAGCATCTTGCACATGTTGCCTTATAACAGCAATGGCAACCCCTAACATTTTTTTGTCTCAGTTAAGATTTTTAGGTTTTCACTTCTCTTTGTTGACTGCAGTGTTGCAGTGTTTCTGAGAAAAACATGGGGGGATGTTGCTAGCAGAGTTTTAAGTGCTGGGCTGGGCTAGTGTACTGCCTGTGTAATTGGCTGATTCTGATTGATTTCACCTGGCAGCTCTACTAGCGCTCATTGGTTAACTTCCTACTACTTCTTTTTCTTTCTTTTCCCTTTCTGTTTCCACAGGGGGCAGCGCCACGCAAAGAAGCGCAAAACGCACACACACGTGTACACAGGCTTACACAGGCTTAGAAGGGTGCACACGCGTGTACACAGTCTTACACAAGCTTACACAGGCTTAGGCGGGTGCACATTCGTGTATACATGTTAGACAACCTTACACAGGCTTACACAGGTGCAAACACATGCACACAGGCTTAGACGGGTTTACACGCGTGCACACATGTGCACACAGTGCAAGCAGCTTTGCAAGAAACTTTAGTGATAGCCACTGCGTACACCTTCGGTTTCTGGGTTTCAGTTTAGGCAACTGTAGACACGCCTCCTCCAGTCCTGAGTAACTCACAGCAAACACATGCCACTCTGCTCCAATAAGCTTACAGTCTTTTAGATACATACCCCCTCATGATGTCACCGATCTTCTTCTCTGTTACTCCCCTAATCCTACTCTTACACTCTAGAGACATGGTTCACATGGCAGGGGAAATTGGGATTCACTATACTTATACTCATTTGCATAGGATTGCCTACTAATACTTGGTTACATCTCAAAGACTGAGCTTCCCCCTTAGCAACCACTACTCAGTAGCCATGTTGTCTTCAGCCTGCCATTCACTTGCATGGCAGATGAATATGTTGATTAAAATGCCTATTTGTGGCTTTTACTTTTTGTTTTTCTGGTTTTTAGTGTGCCACATGTTTGCGCTGCACTGCACTATGCTTAAACATCGGAGATTGAGGGGGGGAAAAAATTATTATTTTGCAACAGATAAAAATGCCAATGGCCATATATTTGGCCATTGGCATGCTTCCTCAACTGGATGCATCCTTTATTTGGAGCTGTCATAGCTCTGTTTTGCTATTTGCAGAATGGTACTCAATTGCCAACTGAGTACATTTCTACGAATAACACTACACTTACTTGGACAGCTTAGTGTTTCCTGGATCGCAAATTTACCTAATTTCCATAGCTTTCAGCAGCAAATGAGGTAATTTGCATAAACTAACACTGTCCATGCAAGAGTTGTTTTAGGAGTCCTCTTGCACGCCCCTGCCAGCTGTTCCTGGATCGCTCGGCAAACATGTTGGCTGGCTGGAGTCTTACTCTACTCTTAGACTCTGTGCAAGCCTTCGTGAATCCGGCTCAATGTTCTGACAGCAGTAGAATACAGAGATAACTCAAACTTTGTTTAAAATGTATTATGTTTTCCAGAGACTGAAGCAACCATAGGTGTGATGAATATTATAGCTGTAGCATTTTGTTCTTTTTCTAGGGATTCTGGCTAAGGGGTTTCTGTGGTTAATGGAGGTCCATATTTCTTAGAGCTTGGAATTAAAGTTTTTTTTTTTTTTTTTCTTGCCCCTGTATTACTATGGTATGCATGATGTACTAATTTCTGTAGAAGTGGAGTCTTTATTTGCTCTTGTGTTACTTGGCTCTGTTTCTGTCTTTTTTCATCTAGTTGTTTTGTTAAGTAGTTCAAAGTAAAGATGGTACAATTCACTTGTCCATTTGGATCCCTTTATCTGGATACAGAGGTGCAATTGAGATGTGTTCACCTATAGTTTGTATATTACCTATCAGTTCTTATCGGATACATGTATTATATACAATCTGTTAAGATATCTCAATATGTATTCAGTTGGTAATGTAATGCCCTATTTTGGAGTGTAGCATATTATGCACACACTGAATGAGCATACAGTATTACCACCACAACTGCAATAAATATTGCATATATAGGCGAAATATGACTATAAAGTCCACTAACAAATCTGTCCTTTACTGGTGATCAAAGCCTCTTCAGTTCTTTTCGGTGGTATATGAAGATATCTGTAGTTGTGTGTTTCCTTTAGCACTGCAGTAACTTATATTATTGTAACAAGATGTATAAATGGCTAATATGGAAAATAATAGATAAGACAGAAAAGCTGAGAATCACTGCAATACTGTTGTACTTTTGTAGACTTATATACAGATACTTTAATATACCATAAAATGACATATTATGCATTACACCATCAATTAAAAATGGCTTATCAAACACTCAGAGAAATACCAATACCCATAAATATCCTAAAAACATTGCACTGCACCTTTAATTATATCAAACACTCTCAATAGCTCAGTGTAATACCTTTGCCATTTTTTCAGTTAGTTTGTTGTTTGTTTTACTGTGCCACATAAACAACCATGTCATTTCTGGTTATCTCATTTATTTTTTGAGTTATCCAGACATTTTTAGTTTGAAAATGACAAAGAACCATTGAAATAATAAATAAAAAAATGAATGCTGTTAAATGTTGCATAATGAAAATATTTATTTGTTATAGACATTTCTAAACAAGTATTTTTTCCTGCACTATGTTTACAGACTTTTCATAAAGTTCTTAACACATGCATGTAGTATTTTAGGTAGTTCAGCAGCAAAGTTTGAATAACATTCCTGATTTCTGTAAAAGCATGGTTTGTCTGCTATGCACTAAATGTTTGTGTTTGTTGCATTACCTTCTCTATTGTATGCATATGCTATGTATGTACTGATTTTCTTGGATGGTTAATCTAGCATGCCCTCTCTGTAGATATGTTTCTACTGGTGTCCATGTCATGGCATCATCACTCTTTCCATCTTAATTTATGTGGGCTGATGTTTTTGTTTTAATGTACTTTTCATGCAATTTAAAATATTCTTTCACTTGCCTAATCCCTCTCGGTCTTGGGCTTTTGTTGGTTGTTGCTGTATTCTATGGTAAGATTTTACAGTCTGAGGTGGATACAAGGGGTGCTGTGGCCAATGCAGTTTTATACATGAGATAATTTAGACAGTACATTAATTTCTCATTGGTCTGACAGGCCTAGTTCCACCAAAGTGACTTACACTATGCCTAGTAGTTTTAGGGTATTGAGTGACACCCCTTGGCTAGATTAAGAGTTTGATCACCTTCAGCATTGTTTGCTGACAATGCTGTCCTGCTGTTTTGGAATGTGTCTCTGTATAAATACATTGAATAATATCTTACTCACAGATGTACCACATATTTGTAACTTCATAAACAACTGTACTGAGAGATCACAGAGTATTTTAATGATCCTACCTAGGTAGAGGCCCACAGCTTGAGTCTGATGCTTTGAATACAGATACATAGCACCAATATAAGGACTTTATGGCCTGTTCATCTCAAATCTTACTCCTTAACAGAATATAGTAGCTGTGCTGTTTCTCAGTACACTAACCTGCAGAGATATTTCTATCTGCATATGGTGTTATGATGACCATGCACCACTCTACTATCAGCAGATGAAGGGGCTTACCCAGTTGTAATGATCTAACCTTCTTTACTGGAATAGACATGAACAAAGAAGAGAAGGCCATTTAAAAATCTCTATCAGGACTACTTTTTCCTGTGTTATTTTGTGAAATACAAAGTACCTTAATGCCACACTAGTAGATTTTGCATATGAGAATCACAATCAGGTTTCTGACAGTAATTCACTGACTCTTCTGAAGTAACTGCTCCGCCCAGATGCCTTTGTGGTGACAAAGTAGTAACTCCTGCAAGTTACTACTGAAACAGTGACATTTTATGTTGTTCTATCCTAACAGCTACTGTGCCTGCATGTCTGCATTTACTATTTCAAAGAAAAAGCACTGCTTTACACATACCTCTCGACTGTCCCTGATTTCCAGGGATGTCACTGATTTTGACTCCAAAATTTAATGCTGCCCCTCTTAATCCCTCCTAAAACTGGTGACTCTAACTCTTGAAGGAAAGATGATGAACTGTACTCAATAAATAACGGCAATAAGTAAGAGTTATAGATTTCTTTTATTTCACAAAATGTATAGTAATTAACATTCTTTTATTCTGCCAATGTCTCGAGTTAATAGTATTAATACTTTACGAATGTCCCTAATTTTTTTGGGTTTGTCATTGATTCTGTTGAAATATTTCTCTGATTATTTGAGAGCTATGGCTTTACAATTTGCATGAAATCAGATTCTGCTCTATCCTGTTCCAGCTTCTAAAACTTTCATCTGAAAATTATAACCCCTTCTTAAGGGAATGGGGTGTTACAACATTTAACATATATTTTTAGCAAAATGTATGTAAAAGTCTATAGTTACTACAAACTGTGAAACACAGACTGCCTTATTTTTGCTGGTTAATTTACTCAGCATGGTTATATTGCTATTAGTATGCCACCTGTATGTAAAAGTCTATAGTTACTACAAACTGTGAAACACAGACTGCCTTATTTTTGCTGGTTAATTTACTCAGCATGGTTATATTGCTATTAGTATGCCACCTGCTGGTGAAAAAGTTATCTACTTGCTTTAAAAATGTCCTAAGTCTAGCGTTTACAGCAAAGCTTTGGGCACATCTTTCTGTAATGTTATATACAGAAAATTTTCATATTTCATTGTGAATGGGCCATATGAGGCATAAGAAGATCCAGGGTTTCAGGTCTTTATGAAATAGTTTTAAATGGAAAAAAGTAGGTGAGAGATTGAAAACCCTTTTATTACATGCATTTAAGGCAGGTCTTGGTGTTCTCTTATCCCATAAAAAAAAAAAAAAAAAAAAAAAAGATATATATATATATATTTGACTTGATAAATCCCTGCATTGTGACAGGGCGAAAGTGCTTGTGTAGAACTTTTACTTCAATAAATTAACTGCGAGACGTTTTCTGGTGTGCCCAAACCACTTTTCTTTCACTGGTTGACATTTGCGGTTATTTTCTGCTGTTTTTGTGTTTCTGAGTTATATACATATATGTACTAGCACAAACACACACACACACACACACACACACACACACACACACACACACACACACACACACACATTTATATATATATATATAAATATATATATATATATATTTTTTTTTTGTTTTACACACACACACACACACACACACACACACACACACACACACACACACACACACACACACACACACACACTGGAACATATCTCACCAAAGCCATGATAAAATTATGTTAACAGCAAAGGGATAATATATCTAATTAAGGTTTTCTGGTCTAACTGCAGTTCGCAGTCTTACTGTCGTTTCATTTGCAGCATTTGCCATACCATTCTGAATCATAATGTATGTTTTTAATATGCCTATGTGGTGTTTTCTGAAGAAAAGTTGCATACTGTACTGATCCTCAAGTTATGCACAATTTCTTATTGTCTTATAATAAGCACAATATTATTTCTTCATTTCATTATAAATTATCCTCATGAAAACACTTGTATTTTATTCCTGTGACATTCAGACAAGGCTCTTTCAAAGCTTAAGATGGCCAGTTCAACAAATAATATTCTTTTGTTCCTGTGGGAAGAAATGACGTGTACAGAAATCAATGGTCTGAAACATTTGCACTTTCTTCAGTTTTGTGTAACTTTTCAAGAATTAAGGACTTTGTAACATTTATTCTACACTTACCAATGAGCATTTTCACAAAACTATGTAAACAATTACCCATGAATGAAAAAAATAAGACTTCTTTCATTTAGAAGTGATGCTGATAAAATAAAGACAAAATTGTTAAAATTCCAGTGTGAATTTGTAATAAAGAGGATTCACTTTTTGATGGAACTCTGAAAAGGTGTTAGAACCAGTAACAACCTAAGAATATTAGTGTAAAAGGACACTCATAGAACACAAGGATTCCATGTACCTTTAGCAGACAAAGTTAGCAGGCCATCTATTAAGTACTTTCAAATCACCTCCAAAATATGCTCATGCTGAGAATGCTGATGTTATCAGGAATTACTGAAAGAATAACAGAAACATATTAAAGATTATGATTTCTTATGCAATATCTTCATGATCTCTTTAACAGGATTCTGTGCTGTAGCTTATATTGCCACCATTTGTGCTGTAAAACTACTCCACAACCTATAATCCACCTGTGGACTCATACTTTTTTGCTGTAAATGACATAGCTTCTTAAGTGATTATACTTAAGCCTTCAAATAATGGAATATGTGTGTGTGTACATATGTATATATATATGTATATAGATCTAGTGTATTAGCTCAAAGTCACATATGAACGAACCGGGAAATTGCGAACGGAACACACCGAAATCTGACTTACACAAAAACCAACAGCTACGAACCACAAAACATCGAAAATGAGATAGGCAGTGTTTCCCAAGTGCCATACTATAAAGCAAAAATCACCGTACTGTGAAAGCACACCATTTACCCATAAAAGATAATGTAGAACATCACACCATGAAAAACAGTCATTATACAATGACCCCCATTAATATTCAAAAACGTGCACGCTGATTGGTCAACGTGCACGTTGCCAATCAGAGTTATAGTAATGGAAAAAGGTCCGGTCGCCCGGACTTTTTCCATTACTATAACACTTTTTTTTACAGCAACGGAAAACGCAAGATCTTCGTTGCTTCACACTGTCTCGCTATGTTAAAGGAGTTTAGCATAGCGAGACAGCTTTAAAAAAAGCAATGGAGAATCTCCATTGCTTTTTTTAAAGCTGTCTCACTATGTTAAACTCCTTTAACATAGCGAGACAGTTTGTAAAAAGCAACGGAGATCTTGCTTTCTTCGTTGCTTTTTCAAAACTGTCTCGCTATGTTAAATGGGTTTAAAATAGCGAGACAGCTTTAAAAAAGCAACGGAGATTCTCTGTTGCTTTGTTTAAAGCTATCTCGCTATGTTAAACCCATTTAACATAGCAAAACAGTTTTTAAAAAGCAACGGAGATCTTGCTTTTTCCGTTGCTTTTGCCCACAGCTCTGATGTACTGCGTAGGCATACGCATGCGCAGTGCATCAGAACTTCTGCAGGCAGAATACCAGACAGCTGCGGAAAGGCAGCAAGGAGGCATTATACAATGCCATTATTTAAGAAAAGTATTTTTTTTTTCTTAAATAATGTCATTGTATAATAGCAATAACCGACTTCTGGGTGTGGGTAATGCTGGATTTACCCACGGTTGGCTTTGTTTGGCCACTCGGGTTTCACCCTCGTGACCAAACTACACCAACCGTCGGTAATTCCAGCATTACCCACACCAAGGCGTGGGTTATTGCTATAATAATCATGCCTCGACCAAACCTGATATGTTAATCTCCCTATCACATCTGTAACAGAGTGGCTATAGCCCTAACATAATTCATAGTGTCATATTTCCCCTTATTTTCAAATACAGTTTGGAACTACTTCTGTCTTCTGAGTAAGCAACGTTTTTTAGGAGACAGAGGGCAAGCGGCACACATCCAGCATCTGATTTCATCTATCCAGTTTTGCTCTCTCACAATTCCACTGACAACAGTAAACACATCACAAAAATGCTTCCCGGTCATAGATTTGAACTGCCGGTGCCAAGCTTCCACAGAATTCTGTGTCCGAGGTAAACATAACTCGGTCAAAATGCTAATATTCCAAAAACTTAGTGGAAGCAGAGGTGGAAATCTCAGAGAAGCTGTGGATCGGGTGCTGAAAGACTGAAATTTACTATAAATATACTAGTCAGCAAAATATTTCAGTAACTCCCTACCTTCACTGGGAAAACACTCATTTAATTTAACAAAACTTGGTATTACATCCTCCTCTTCCAAAAATGCTAATGCTGCTGTTTCACTGCCAGTTGGAACTGCATATATGAGTTGTAGAGTGAACCCAAGCCGAGAGATTGCACCTTTCACCAAATATTTAATCTCATTGTGCTTTAATTTGTTTGTTCTTCTCAGGTTTCGGGTTTCTATGGTTTCGTGAAAGTGCATTGATCATTTCCTGGTTCGCTCTTACATGACTTCGAGCTAATACACTAAATCTATATATATATATATATATATATATATATATATATACATACATATATATATATATATATATATATATATATATATATATATATGTGTGTGTGTGTGTGTGTGTGCGTGTGTTTGCGTGTATAATTAAAAACAATAGCCTACCAGGCCTTGACTATGAAGCCTTCCCAACATTCTATAGACCTACTGTTTTTCCCATCATGCTTGGTAGGAACATCTTACATAATCCTGTAGAGAGAGGGGACCTCATCTTCTCAGGTGGTAATGTCTTTCAACAGCACACAGTTTTAGGGGAATGCCAAAGTGTCACCATTTGTGGATGGGTTGGGTTTTTGGTGATCCCCCTAACTCAGCCAAAGGGGGATGATAGCAATAGCATAATGGCGCACAAAGACGAGGCATTCATGGTTCAAGTCCCACCACTCCCTTTCATATTTATTTATACTATGAAACTATGTATCATTACATGGGGTGGCGAAAGTCACATACACTTTGGCTAGGCTTATAAATGCTCTAGGGCAGATAGCCTAGTACTATACTATGAAACTATATGTATGCACACCAAACAGGGGGTGTGTTACACATTTGGGAAATTTTGAATACTTCCACACAAGTATGTTGAAGGTTGCAGTAAGCCAAAGCTATTCCCTAGGCTAATATGCTGATTATAGCATTAGCACAGGAACAATGCAAGGTAAGTAATCACTGAGACCATAACATGTCTAGACATATACACCTTACACCTTTAGGCAGATATATTTAATAGCTCTTGCCACATTTAATGTTTTGCTGTGGGGGAGGGGGTCATCATTAAACAAGACTAAGCCCTTTTTTTCCAGGTGGAATGAACCATCAATAGATACTCTCAGTTGCACTGCTTCATATCCCATCACCTAGGTGGCACATCAGTCATGGGTCATATGACATATACTCAGGGCTTTATTTTGCTGCATCATTAATGGTCAATATTCATGCAGTTCTATGGTCAATATTTTCATGCCCGTTTATTGAGAAGATTAGACTAGAAGGGCATCCCTTAAAGACATGCAACTTTTCTTTGATGTTTGGAGGTCTTCATGGTAGTTACAGCAGGGGACAGGGTCGGAGCTTGTTGCAGTGGGTATAGATGGTATAGCCTCCCATGTAAAAATGCTTTTTATTGTCGCCGATTTATTTTGCTGGCCTTAACTAAATGGACCTCTGTACAGAACTGTAGCATATGTGTCAAGAGCATTTATTCACTTAGTTATGTAAGAAATGCATCTGTGCCACTTCAACTGATTTCCAATGACTGCAAGCTTAAACCAATGACATTTTATTCAGAGATAACTTCCTAGATGCGTTTAGTCTCCTTAGACACCCTTAACTGCCTTAAGTTTCACTCCAGCTATTCTGTACAATTTCAAATGCAATGGTCTCTTCAAAAAACATCAATAAAGGTGAACAGTGTGCCTTTGAATACTACAGTTGACAGAGTAAGCAAAAAGAAGGGGGGATTAAAAATATAGTCAAAAAGAAACAGAAAGTGTGTTTAAATTTTAGCATTAATTGCTGATAGAAGTAACATAGCAACATAGGAGCTATACTAGACATGTAATCGCAAAAAACTTAAGATTCCTAGCCATATGTACCTTCAAGCCGACACACTTAAAAAGTTCTCGGCACCCTTTATCAGTACCTTATAATGCTCACTCCCCAAATCAGGCAAGGTCATACATAATAACCCTAGTGTAAATTTGAGTCTACCCATCCAGTCATTCAGAATGCCTTAAAGGTAGACAAAGTCAAACTTTATTTGACCTGTAGTGGTAACTTATTGCATAGACTGGGAAGACACTAAAATTGAAGTAAGGAGAACTGTGTTTTTATTACAGAGTAAAGAAAGTCAACATGATATTAATTTAGTTAGATATATGATTTATAAAGGAAATGCACAGCGTTTAATGTGAGACCTTGTACAGGGCAATATGTTGTATGGACATTTGTCTGATGAATCCTCTGGAGTAGTGCTTTAGATGAGGGGAATTAGACTGCTATGCCTGAGATAGATTTTGTTTATTCAGAAAACTCAAGAGAACTGTAGAGTGGATAATACATAATCCTTTTTCTCAGATCATTGTTCAGCGTGGGTAACATTTGGAGAAGATACAAAAAAATGTATAATTAAAGGTTAAACCAACAGAAATGACAGTGTGGTACTAAAAGTGGACTGATTGGTGGAAACATTTATTAGGAAATTATAAAGATATTACTTACGATATTGAATTATAAGGTTTGGAATTAGCAGAAAAGGACTATGTATAGAAAGCTGAGAATGGAGGTAGAGATTTGTATTTGCGATTAAGAAAAAAGTTTTCCATTTTAAGTACAAAAAGAGAAAAGTGGTTTGTGTTTTAAATAATATAGAAGATGGCAAGAGTATTCATGGAACAGTAACTTGAACTGGTTTTATGATTTGCAACTTAATATTTTTAACTCTTATCTGTGTTAAATGAAGAGAGTGTAAAAAGATACGCGTGACTTCACGATGATACAGAATTTCACTGCCCATACTATTACTGTGGTAAGTGATGCAGGATGCAAATACCATCAACTTAGACCAATGGGATTATGCATTAACATCTTACCTGAAAGTCAGCTGACTTAGAAGTACCAGTAGTAGAAAATGAAGCCTAGCAGTTGGTGTAGAATTAAAGCCCATAGTATTCTAGGAAAAATAAAAAAGGGAAATGTGCTGAGTTTCCACTGTATGTTCAGAAGCCATAAGTGCTGACCCCACAAAAGTGAAAATTAAAGTGCAATTATAAGGAAATGGATGCTAACGCTGACATCACTATATTTTAGAGTATTCCTCTTCTTGGAGGTATAGCATTTTCAGAGTTAGTATATCTATCTATTTCTCTATATGCTGTGTGTATATATACACACATATAAATGTATACATATATATACATTTATATACATATATATGTACATATCTATAGCTATATCCATATCTATATATATATTTATATTAATATTTATCTCTCTCTTTCTCTCTCTCTCTCTCTATATATATATATATATATATATATATATATACATTATTTATTATTTATTTAACATTTGTTTAACAGGATATTCCGGCTGGACTACTAGTGTCTGTTTTCAGTGGAGTCCTGTGGAGAAAAGCTCCATACATTAGGAAACACACAAGCTATACACAGTATTAATGGAAGAGACAGTTGAGTAACATGCTATAGGATGGCTAATAGTTATAAAGGATACAAAGTTGGAGTATAGTATGTAAGCGTAACAGTTTCATGGAAATGCATAGGTACAATATATGTCTCAGGTATTGTCATAGTAGAACATATTTACAATATACTTAGGGAGGTAGACTACTGTGTTGGGTTTGCCTTCAGGAGGCTGAATTGCAGTTGCATAGAGGCTTGAAAATGAAGTATGATTTAAGGAGATTTTTGAAAGTAGTGGAACAGTTCTGCCATTTGATATATATAGTTTCTCACATCCTTGCTAATTTCCAAGGATTTTACACTTACTTTTTCAGAGTATTGGGACTCGTATTGAACTGTCTTAAAATTTCAATAGAGCACTGAGTGTGATAATGTTGGAACACTAACATTACATCATGGCATCATAGAAAACAACATACACATGCGCGCGCACACACACACACACACACACACACACACACACACACACACACATGTAATTCTCATACAAACTTTGCTGAATGTAAAAAAAAATAATAAAAATTAAAGAATGTTTTTCATAACGCTACAAATTCTATGATATAATTCAGAAAAATTTGAACCTTACTGGGTCAGTGCAGTTAAAAAAATAACACATTTTCAAAGTTATCTGTAATCGGGTTAATTAATTATTTATGTTATTGGCAGCACATTAGAATGACAAGTGGGCTTGTTGTGCCACTCCCAGCAATGAACAGATACAATGTACAGAAATTAATCATGGATGAGAACCATTTATCGCTTTAATGACTGACATTTTGATGTATTAAAGTTCATATGTTTTGACTGGCTAATATTTAACTGCAGCCTACTCTCTTTATGTGACTTTCTATACTTTATAAACCTAATTTTAGTATGTTTGCTGTCCTGTGGTAAGTCTGCCTTGTATTCTCAGGAGATATCAAATGTTTTGAGATTTCGAACTCACATAGGTTTTCACTTCATCACTACTATCTGGAATTGTACCTGACACTATCTAATTTAAACTGGTACAACTTTTCACATTAATAATATAATTAAAGAGCCAAATGCCTACACTTTCAAGTTAACCAAACATTTCCCATGTATCTGATACTAAGGAATGTTTGAAATTACTAAATAAATTTTTTGAACTCTTGAAATAAACAGTGTATTAAAACTGCATCTTGCTTATTTACTCCCATTAAGATATAGCTATATGGCAGTAGAGCTAGTTACCCCTGCTGTGCACCTGGACAGGTATAGTTTTCATTTTACAGGCAATTTTGCCATAATGTATAACATATGTACATCAAATGGGTGCTTTAAACTATGTTGTTGGTCTTTGTTGGGTTCAAAAACAATAATGTATATAAGGACCAAAGCACAGACTCGGCAACTTGAACTGAGGCTGGATTCCATGTGTAGAAACACTTTCGAATCTAAACTCAGTGAGAGATAAAAAAGAAAACTGCACAGAAAAATGTCCTGTTGGCACAGACCTATTGTGTGGTTGCATGAGCTATGTATGAATGAAGAATTAAGTCAATAAAAAGCTCTCTGGTTAATAAGGGGCTAATCAGCAAGTGCACACAGAAATGAATTATACAAAGCAATTTAGGGCATAAAACAATTTATATAAAGCAATACTGAGTGATTTTTCCATAGCAATGGAATATTTACTGATGCATGAAAACAATTTAATTAAAAGCAAAAAAGATTAATGTTTGTACATAAATGATTTATATGACATGATTTATATACATAAACAATATATATAAATCAGTACAGTAATTTTCTCATATGAAACAAATGATTTACATAGAGTGGTTTGTGTAAGGAAAAGATTTATTGTGAAGTTATACAAGGTGAATTTTCACATAATTTATTTGCTGCATATATCAAGAACATTTTATGCAGTGTGATTGCTACTTTTAAATCAATAGAATAAAGAATTTGTAAGAAAATAAAAACAATGAATACCTAGCTGAGGTGAGAATATTTACTGGTTTTACAGAACATCAGAGGATGCTGCTGTTTATAGTAACAAAATGATCTGCACATAGTGACTTTGCATAAGGGCAACCTTCCCAAGACAATTACAGCAATTTTGCATGCAAAATAAATAATTAAGGGTATCATAAGAATGAGGTTTGTAAAACATATTTTGGAATCACAATGAGTTACATGCAGTGATCTTATCATGTACAACAATTAGACTATGTGGTGCTAATAAGATAACTCACAGACTAACCTTTTGGCAGGAAATGATAAAAACATGTGTCCTGAACATAAGAAACTATGTAGTTATTGGCAAAACATATTTACACAGTGGGACATTAACATTTCACAAGGCTGGTTAATGATTATTATAAAAGTGCAGAGGCAATAAAGCAGTGACAAGTGACATGGTAGCATAGAGTATAAATAGATAAAAATTAACCAAAAGTCCATACAGCAATTATACAGTGTGAAATGTGTTATAAGGACAAGTTGCTTATTTATGTAATTATTTATTTTTTTAATCATATAAGTGACTAGTCTGAGGAAATATTTCAGACATAACCTTGGCCAGAGTCTTTACAAATGTGCAGACAGTTTAAATCATAATCTGAAGAATTTGGAAAATCAATGTAAAATTACAATCTGAATTAAAAATAAATACATAAATAAAATAAAGTACATGTTATGTATTACAATTAAGCCTAAATTTTAAATTGAAGATACAGTGTTACTTACATTCAAAGAAAGAATGCAACTCAGTTGTTGAAAAGGTTTCAGAACAAAAGGGCTCATGGAAAAAAATTATCAACCAATGGGGAAAAAAGTACAGAAAGCAGTACTGGAAAAGGAAGAAAGGAGTCTAGCCAGGGAAAGACTCCCCTCTAAGTAAGATAATATAAGACTTTAACCTCATTTAAACTAGTCTTTGATTATTGGATAGGTATTCCCAAATCCCCCCTGGAGTATGTAATATGACTCTCCTTGACTAGGGCAGCTAATTCATCTACCAGATTATTAGGTTTCACTGGCAGATCTTCTCAGTAGTCCCCGGACCATCGGCCTACTGATAACCTATAAAGCTGTGGCAGTGCGAATCCAGGATTTGAAGACTGAGTATATGAAACTAGTAATAAGGGAAATACAATATGAATGTTTTAAGATAAAAGTAAACAGCCAGGGAAGATTTTAAGGAAACAAGATGGACAAAACTATAAGAGAACAGCAGGGAAAAAAAAGAGTTCTCAATGTTAGTAAACATAAATTATTAGTTCTTTAAGCTACATGGGTCCTTAAGAAAGGTAAATGTCTTGGCTGTACATGAAAATTGTCCAAAAGGAGAACATTAAAACAAAATTGCTGATAATGAATTCAGAACTGTTGTTGCAATATTAAGAAGGCTTTTTCTGTGTTTGACAGTCTCTGGAGTCTATCTATCTAAAGATATATGGAGAGAATAGTGAAACTTTTAATGGATAGTAGTGGGCAAAAATTAAGAGAAAAGGGATATATAAACATGACAGAGAACATACCTACAGGAATCCTTACTCCAGAACCAAGAGCTGTAATATCCAATAATATCTATGAAATATCTATTATCTTTTTATATTTGTATATTCCTATTGCAGCATAAATATACTTCAAACAGAAATCCACATGTGGTGACATATTTCAGCAATGTTATTGCATACTAGATTCTCAAAATGTTTACCAAGTGGTCCTACCTTAAGTAGTGGGATAATTAAGCTGTCCTTCCATGGTAAGAGACAATGCCAGCAGAAAGAGAGAGAGATGTTTTATTAATGGAGTTTATAACTAGCAAATCATGGGTTATTGCAGAGAAAGGTCTATGGACCAGCCTGCCTGCCACCCAGTTATCCAAAAAAAAAAAAAAAACAAATACATGAAAAACTAAGGTCACTCTTCTATAACCGTAAGATCTAAACTTGATTTGTAGTGAATAACCTTGTGCAAGGTTAGAATAGAGAGAATTATGTCAAAGTTAAGACAGAGGTAAAGTAGTACATGGGCAGTTTAAGCAAAACTGAAAAATGTCTCACTAAATAAAGCTGGAAGAGGAACAGCAATGACCATAAGTAAGAGGGTAAGAATATTTGTTCTAGTTATGGGAAGTAAAATGTTAATTAGTTTTGCCTAGAATTCTTTTTAATTCTCCTTATACAGTTTTTGGATTGCAAAGTAATTACCTTTATTTCTGAAGCATTTTGATGTGACAACATTTACTCAATTCTGGTTGAGTGTTTCAGGACTAAAAAAGCTGCATGGTGTTCTGATTCCCATTGCTACACCTGCTATTAGCTTACAATTTGGTTTACCTGATAAACAACATGGGGAATATATAATAGGCATTTAGCAGACTATTTTTGGACTGCTACGGTGCAGGGTCTGAAAATGTAGTAGTACAGAGGCCATACCAATCCAAAGTTGTCATAGCTAAGACATGAGGTCATTAAAAGAGGGAGCACTTAATAAGAAAAGGTTAATTTTTTGATCATGTTCAGGAACTATGACAAGGGTCCCTAACAGAGTTTGAAAGAATGGAAACAGAGAGACAGCTGCACATTAGTTTGAGTAAGATGAAGAAAGTCATCATTTCTTGAGGGAGTGGTGGGTAGTGAGGCAGGTGACCAATGAGGTTAGATTATTATGACCAGGCAAACAGATGGTGAAATAGATATCTCTTAGCAGAACACAAATTTTTTTAGTAGCCTCGGCAGATAGCAAAACAAACACTATGGTGATCAATAAAGCACACCAAAACAAACAATGATCATTAGATAAAGGTGATACTTTTATTTTCCAGAGAACAATTGGGCAATAAGAGGATCACCTTTATCTGCTGGTCATTGTGTATCGTGTTTTATACACACACACACACACACACACACACACACACACACACACACACACACACACACACACACACACACACACACACACACACACACACACACACACACACACACACACACACACACACACACACACTCACACACACTCATGACAGTAGCATTATAATCTGCAAGCTCACCATAATCAACCTCTGGATCGTATAATGCTTTTTCAATTTTAATTTGCCAAAGGCCAAAAAGTATGGATATATCAAAGTCTAACTTTCATATTTAAATGGCTAACATGAAATTTAACTGAAAGGAGTACTGAGTGTCACTAACGCGAAGTTATGTATAAACTGATATATTTCTTTTATTTCTTGAAAAATATCATTATATACTTATCTGATTATTGCAGATAAAC
The DNA here is from genome assembly GCF_019279795.1 of Protopterus annectens. NCBI lineage: Eukaryota > Metazoa > Chordata > Ceratodontiformes > Protopteridae > Protopterus > Protopterus annectens. Next base: position 488,714,501 of record NC_056736.1, on the reverse strand, counting down.
TACTCAAGTTTACTATCAAATTAGTATGAGTAATTCAAAGCAATTATGATGGCACAGTATTTCATTACCGGGATGAATTAACAACATAATTGGCATTTTATTAAGAAATGAAAACAGTCAGATGATATCTTATCCTGCTGTGCTTTGTTCTCTGGTTTTAAAATTGAACTGTTCTGAGTTTCAGCTACTTTTTTCATGGGAAATTCACAGTGTGAGAAAATCTGATAGTATAGATGTGAGGATAATTCAGGTGGGGATAGGATTTCTCATATGGCCTTTTAACTCTTGTTTTAAATACAGCAAGATGGAAAGACTAATTTCATCTTGTTGGAAGAATACTACATTAGCAAAGCAAATTTCAGTTATGTGTTTTTACTTTCATGAACGCGAGCATATATTATGTATTGTAGCTATGAGTCTTCCAAGAGAGAAAGAATTCCAGAGGACAGTTGCTGAATCAGAAAATTAACAAAAACATAGCCACTAATCATTTCAAGACATAGCTTCTCAATATCCACTAATCCCCCAAGATATTTTAAGTGAGAAATATATTAAAAGCAGATCATTCATACATAGGACTATGAAAGTGAATGGTAACACCTCTCATGTGCATAAGATATGTCAATATACTGGGTGTCCCTGAAGACAGTCTGTAGTAATAATGTAAGCAATCTCTGTGGGAGATTGTCTTAAAGGTTAAGGTGTTTACCCTGCAGCCACAAGGTACAGAGTTTGATTCTCACATGGGCTGAGATTATCAAAAGGATTAATATATTATTATATGATCTGCAAACTATGAATGATATCTCTCTTGATTTAGTTATGTATTTAACAGTTCAAAATCCTATACTTCCTATTCTCTATGGCATACCTAAGGTTCATAAATCCATCCATAAGCCACAAATGAGGCCCTTTGTATCGGGCTGTGGATGGATTACTGAACTTATTTCAGTATATTTATAAGACCAGTTAAGTAAATACTTGAGGTATGTAGAAAGTTATATTAAGGATAAAGCAGATTTCCTGAGGCAGTTATATGATTGGTATACTAAGAAAACATCTAATAAAATTTTTTATGATGGTTATGGACATAAAGTTCATTTTTACCATGATTCCGAATGAGTATGGTATTTCAGCTATTAGAGGCTTATTAAATAGACAGAAGCATGGCATGGGCAGACAGATATAGACAATATGTCAACTTTTGGAAAGTGTTTTGGAAAGTAACATCTTTGTATATGATAAAAAATATTACCATCAAGTCACGGGGTTAGCAATGGGCACCCCTGTTGCTAATAGCTATGCTACATTAGTATTAAGTGAGTGGGAAGATACATATGTACATTCGGAGCTTGGTAATCAACAAGGCAAAATACCATTTCTAAAGAGATCTGTGGATGTTAGTTTTTTCATATGGGAGGGAAATGAAATTGAACTCAATAAATATGTAAATTATATCAATACTACCACTAATTCTCTACAATTTTCTATGCAATACTCGAAGAATATTATACAATTCTTAGATGTTAATATCAATTTTGATGGCTTTGAATTGCATACTAGTGTTTATAAGAAGAATGTGAATAAAAATAAGTATCTTCACAGAACTAGCATGCATCCCCCTCATGTATATAAGGGGGTAGTTAGAAGTCAAGTCATGCGAATGAGCAGGTTGAATACTGATGACTCAGGCTGTATTAATCAGATAGATGAAACCTTGACTGCATTTAAGAATGGGGGTTATGAAAATAAAATACTCAAGGACGCCAAAAACTATGTCCTACAGAATAGAGCAACTTCATGCTTACCATTTTTTGGTGAGGATACTATTAATCATAATAGCAGAAATGATAGTAAATGCACAAATGTTTGTTACATTACTAAATTTAGTAGAGGCAGTAGTGGCATTAAACAGATTATAACTAATAATTGGGGATTCTTAAAGTTATCGTGGGTTAGATAATGTTATTTCAAATAAACCATTGTTTTCCTATAGAAAGTGTAGTAATCTCAAAGAAAAATTATGTTATAAAGATTTGAGGGAACCACATAAGAGAAGTAAGGTTGTTAAACATGATACTTTTGCCTGTCATAATTGTTGTGGCTGTGCATTTACTGAGACTAATAATATTTTTATTAATCCTAATAGTAACAGATCTTTCACATTTAATTGTTCAGCTACATGTAATACTAGTAACATCATATATTGGCAACCTGTAAAAGAAGCTCTTGTTTTTATGTAGGCTAGTCCACTAGACGACTAAAAGATAGAATCATTGAGCATAACTCTGAGATAAGAAGATAGATATTAACAAATTCTTTGGCCAAACATGTTTCTGAAAATACAGGTCATAATTTTAAGTTTAGAGTTATAATTATAATGACAAAATCACTTAGGATGGGTGAGATGAATGTAAAACTGGAAAATATGGAATTAAAATAGATTTTACGTTTACAAGCTGAACATTTGCTGGGGCTGAATCAGATGGTTTCTATTAAACCTGTTTTAAAGTTAAAACAAAAAGTTGTTTAATATATGTAAAAATAGTTAATATTAAGTATAGAAATATTACTGCATAATTTTAGGAATATAATGTATTTTTATTTTTGCATGATCTTTGCATTTTTATATCTGTGATATATGTCTCTTTAAGGGTTTATTGTGATTAATTGTTTTATTAGCCATGATATTCATTTAATTGATGTATGTATATAAGTGGTATGTTTTATGGTAGAGTTTATTAAGCACTAAGGAAGGGTACTTGATACCTGAAAGCTTTGCTGACATTAAATATTTTACTGTCTGACATTGGTGTTAGCTGTTTTGTTTTTTTAGGCTTAAAATGGCCCACAAGGGCAGTTAGCATAGTACTAATCTACGAACCTATTTCCTAAACCACTTGCCTGGAAATGTCATTTGAGACCAAAAGGGCAACATCATCTACAAATAAAAAAGATGCAGCTCACAAATTTCAAAATAAGATAGTCTGCCCACAACGGATGTGTCTTAACATCCTGTCTATAAAAATCAAGAAGGAAAAACAAGACACTCTCTTAGTGAGTCACAGTCCAACCTTGAATTAATTCAATATAACTCAAGAATGTAGACAACCCTTCTTTTGCAAATACAGGGACTAAATGTGAAGCAGAAATTGACCCATAAACTGTTGCAGAGCTTCCCAAAAGACGTTCTGTGGTAGATTTTTACATGACTTTGCCAAGTCCAAAATCAGCTGTAGATCATACAGGTGAACTCCCTGATTGCCTTCAGTATATACCAAAGGGCAAGGACTTAGTAGAGTGTTCCATGACCTTAATGGAATCTACATTTCCCCTACTTAGTTAGAGGCTTCACTATGGATACTGAAGACCTTGACCCCTCTGTAACTGGAGCAGTCTGTTGTCATTGTTTTATTATCCCAGTTTGCCTTTTAAGAGCTCCTGTCTTTGTTTCCTTGCAACACTTAAAATATATGTTAGCTACTTCCCACTAACAATATCATTTGCATTTTTCACACCTGTAGCTGCACCTCATGTGCTCCTGCAGCCTTGTCACCTCAAAACTGTTTAATTTTCAGATTGACCTCATCTATAGAAATGACCTGCCCTGCATGTTAGTTCTGTAGCTGCCTCCAAAAACAATGGAATGTCCACACAGATTACTTTTTATCAAACTGTCATTCCATGCTTATATATCTGTGTTTGAAGTCAAGATTTCTCCATTTTTGTTCAATAAAGCTTACCAATGTTTATCCCTAGTCACCAGAAGGTATACAAGAACCTCTTTAATTCCAATAAAATGTCATTTTACATGTTAACAAAATCCTCCCACATCTAGGTCTTCACTTTGGTAACTTTCTTATCTGTTGATGTCATGATATATCGGTACCTATCAAACAAATCTGGAGACTACTCCCCTAATAGCATACCCCTAAAGATGTGTGCCTTTAATCAATGGATTTTCACACTGTTGGCATTCCCCAGAAGGTCACTCAGCTGCTACTATGACAAACACTAAGCGCATTTTAACCACTACTCCTTGCTATGACCTAAACTACAGAAGTCCTTAGCAGGGTCCATTTGGATTTTTTATCCATTACACCCCTTAGTAAACAGAAGAACGTATTCTGGACGTAGGAGACTACCTCATCCTATGCTGAAGCATATTCTTAGTATTTTCAGGATACCTTTGATACATATTTAGATTTCCTATATCAGTCTAGGTACTGTCCTGGTAATTTGATCTATCTATCCACCAAGTGATACTCAGTTGACAGCACCTGTCTTTCACCAAGTATCCAGAACATATGACCTGAAGTCTGATGACATGACATCACTATAAAGTCTTTTTTTCTGTACCTCACCTTCATTGATTCTTTAACATATAACAAACCTATATACCATACATGTCAGTCCTTCAGTAATACTAAATGTTGGTGATATGAAATAACTTCTTCATGAATGACCTTAAGAAATTGTATTTCAGTTGCTGTACAGATATAAACCACAGGCATTGAGGGGGGATCTTGTGAAAATCATGCTGATTCACCTGAATATATAACTGCATGTGTTACGAAACCACATAAGAATATTCCTGTATCATTGAATCCATTTGCATAGTTCTCTAATAGTTACATTCTCTGGTACTTTCTACTTCTGGTCAAGACAAGACCAAATCACAGCTGCCAGCTGCAATAGCTTTAGCCTTTAATGCATATTCAACTTAACTAGATGCATATGAGTGTCTGCAAAGAAATAATTAAGTGCACATGCAACATCTATCCTAAGTGCAATGATAATGCATGCTTCTTAAACCTCCCCAACTGCTGAACTGGGTTGTGCTCCCAAAACATGAAGCTCTAAGGGACTACCACTATTACATCCCATGCAAATTTGTTTGCAAAAACCTTATTGTGTGCTAAGCTATTTGCCTTTGCCTAATATCCTATAAAAGGGAAGTAAAACTGCTTTCCCACAAATGAAGGGAACTGAACATAACTTACATAACGATTTCTGAAAATACCGGAGTTGGACATATGGATGCCCTTCTAAAGATGACCTCACTCTGTGTAACTAATCATCTGTTTTTATTACCTGAGATCTATAAATCAAGAGTGACTACACCGTTGCAGCCTTCAGGCCATGGATCAGCTTCCTGTAACACTTTGGTGCTCTCTGTGATCTGTGATATATGAAGGAAAAGCTGACCTGTACAGTCTTTGAAGTAAGATTTCATGATTTCCCAGCAGTATTACAGACATCTCCAGGGATCATTTTCACTCTCAAATATCGAAATAATGACAATACTCTCTTACTCCCACATCCTGGGTCAAGTCTAAGAACTGTTAGGCTTCCCAGATTTGTTAAAACTAGTGGCCTGTCTGCTAATTTCAACTATGGACCGCCACATATTAGATTAGACTGTCTTCAATGTTACTGGAATGCCCAGAGCTTGATTGTCCACAATATTGTAAGCCAGCATCCCGAGAACCCTATGGTCTCCATCAATAGCCACAAATACAGCCACCTTATGGAGTCACAGGCCATCAAGTATCTTTCCACAGCTGGAATGGTCACATTCTTTAGTTCTCACATGTTAGTCTGCAATGCTCTGAAAAGATCTGCATTTCAGTGGCTTAGAATAAAGTCTGTATGCCTCAGAATAGTCATGGAGCATAGTAGTAGGCTAAATCTGTCTATTAAGATGTTGACATGTTGTTTTAAACTGTTTATTAATGAAATGTGATGGTAGGAGGTAAACAGTTATGCAACTGTCCTGACTTGGGTTGGACAGCAACTGCTAAGACTTTAGAGAATGGATTGATCTTCCCATCTTAGTGAAGTGCCCAGAAGAGAGATAATGAATGGGGTATAATGCATCTGCATTTTGGAACACATCTATGTTTAGGTCATCTGGTCCTGTTGCTTTCCCTTTGCAGTGCCTCGTAGGTCTCCCAGTAGGCCGTCCCTGGTTATGGGGATTATTTATTTATTTATTTATTTTTGTGGATAAAGAGTGTGAGACATTGGCTTCCTGCAGGAAAGAAATACCTTTGGTTTAAAGGCTTAAAATGGCCACAAGGGAAGATAGGCTTGTACTCATCTATGAACCTATGAAGTTGAGTGTCTTATGATTCATCCTAAATTCCTTGTTGAGAGCTTCATTGCTTGTCAACATGGAACAAGTATAAGGATGCTTAATCACTGTCACTAACATTTTCCCCTTCTTCCCTTTAGCCTATGTGCCAGAAGTTTCTGAGATCTGTTAAGCAGGCCTTATATTGTAGTTGCAGTCTTGTATAAACAAAACTATGTTTTACTGCATACCACAGTGAAACATTTGTGGCCATTCCTGTACTTTACCATTGCTGCCATTTCTTTAAACTTTGTTATTTTACATGTGGCCTATAATACGTCCTTCTTGTTTTTTAGTTGATGAATATTCTCATATATCTTTTTTTCAGCATACTGGATTTATCTCATTACCACCAGAGACTAACTCTGATTTAAGGGTTCCCCACTGCTGGACTTCAGGGATTATAGCAAATCTGAATTAAAGTAATATAATTCTATATACCTGTCTTAGTTGTTGTTACCATGATTTTTTTAATAAGCACATTTAACCTCCATTGTCAATAGCCTTCTCTCAGTTACATTGGTTGAAATGTAAAGTAACTGCTACTTGGTCTGATAATGCTGTCCTTCCACTTAGGTTTGCTAACTTGGCCATCTTTTTGACATTTGTTTATTTTATTTGCTTGTTTAACATTTTTTAACTGGGAAAGTCCGACTTGAAACAAAGCCAATTTTCAGTGGCGGCCCGAGAGAAATGGTCCAGATGCATGTCTTTGTAACGTGGGAGGAAACTGAAGCACCCGGAGGAAACTCACACAAACACTGGGAGGACATACAGACTCCACACAGAAGGCACCCCAGCCGAGAATCGAAACAGAGAACCTCTTGCTGTGAGAGCACCTGGAGGAAACTCACACAAACACTGGGAGGACATACAGACTCCACACAGAAGGCACCCCAGCCGAGAATCGAAACAGAGAACCTCTTGCTGTGAGGCGATAACACTACTGCTGCACCACTGCACTGCCCAGTGGTGCAGGAGTTATCCAGCCTAATGCCCATGGCTTTCCCATGATAAAAAAGTGAACTTTTCATCCAGAAGGTGAAGAAGCCTCCATATGACTGTTGAGTTGAAAGATTCCATTGCATAATCTACTATGCTTCTTGAATGCACAAACATCTCTGCTGGCATGACTGTTTGGTCTCAGGGTTTATCCAAATTTAGATAGAAGTCCCTTGCTAGCAATAATAAGACATCCCTCTGAACATAATCAGTGAGTTCCCCTGTTAGCTCTGCAAACAACCTACCATTTTTGCAGTTGGGTCTATAGATAGAAGCAACTATTAAGGATCCCTCTGTGGTACTAAATTCTGCAGCATCTGACCCAACATCATTATCTAAGTATGTAATGCTAAGTTTGCACCTAAAAGTGGCTGGAGCAAAGATTACGACTTCTGTTTTGGTGGTTATGTTTAATCTAAAGATCATCCTCCCCTATTGCAAATGCTTATAGCAGTTGTACATGTTTCTTAGATACTTTTCATTCCTTAATACATACAACATCAATTTTTTGTTTATCTAAACAATCCTAAATTATACTCTCTTTTATAGAGCAGTTTTAACTCTTGTGCATTTGATCAAATTGAATTAAATATAATTTTAAACAAACAGCAAAATTCAGTCTGTCTTAAATTGTGGGCTATGGGGAGGATTAGCAACATTGAAAATCTGAGAAAATGTTTCAGTTGAAGTGCTACTATCAATCCACTTACATTTCTTTGTTTTGGGGTTCTCTTGAATGTAGAGCAGTATGATCTCAGCCATTCATTATCGAGTTCTGCACTATTGTCTAGATATATGTCCAGTTTTAGATGTAACCATGTACTTCGGTATATCCTTCTAGTAATCAGATCTCTTAGTATAGACTTGTCCCAGTCATCACTCAGTTTTGTTTCACTTCTCCTCACTTCTTGTCTCACTCCTGGTTATTTTCATTTCTACAGACACCAGATATTCTAACATATTCTGCATCAGAATCTCTATAGTCCAAGAGCTGTTGGACAAGAGGCGTCTCTGTGATGTCCCTCTGCTGAACTCTAATTTGTCATCATAGGGCTACTGATGCAGTTTGAAGATTCAAGGTTTGTTACAGCCACAAAGTTGCATGGTTCATTGATCCTTTTAGAATGTTCCATTGAGTGTTTCATCTGGGGTGATGATTTAGTCATTTAATAATCTAAAATCACACGTTCCTATAAGAATAATCTTGCAGCTTCTGAGACAGAGAATGTTTGACAATGTCCTTCCATTTTTTTCTTTCAGTTGTGTGGAATACTTTAACATCCTGGAGATCCCAGTTTTGAAACAGAAAGATCTCACATTGACAAATCCTATATCTCTTCCCTATCAGCTGCTAGTGCAAAGTCATAAAGAATGCATACTTTGCTACAACATAGCATGATGCATTTTCTGTCTTTAGCCACTAAGACAATTTACTCCTTGTCTGCAAAATTACAAACTCTTAAATGTTCTCCGAGGACAAGACATACTGTCTCCATGGGGATAGGAGGACTCATTGCTCATGTTCAATTACTAAAGGATGAGTAGATTAAAGAAAGTAAATACGATCCAAAATGTGATAAAAATGATAAAACAGATGAACACAGAAATCAGGACAATTAAAAGAAATTAATGTGATATAACACAGATAAATAAAATATATTACTGTGCAGCTAAACTGATAATGGATAAATTCTTTTTCTTCTTTCGGCTGCTCCCGTTAGGGGTCGCCACAGCAGATCAACTGTTTCCATTTCTTCCTGTCCTCTGCATCTTGCTCTGTTACACCAACCACCTGCATATCCTCTCTCACCACATTCATAAACCTTATCTTAGGCCTTCCTCTTTTCCTGTTACCTGGCAGCTTCATCCTTCGCATCTTTTTCCCAATATACTCTGCATCCCTCCTCAGCACATGTCCAAACCAACGTAATCTTGCCTCTCTGGCTTTGTCTCCAAACCTTCCAACCTGGGCTGACCCTCTAATATACTCATTCCTAATCCTGTCCATCCTTGTCACACCCAGTGCAAATCTTAACATCTTCAACTCTGCCATGTCAATAAATTGCTACCACAAAATGTAGAGTAACAATGGAAAAGTAGGAAACAAATGAAATGCTACCTTGGAAGCAGCAAATAAACAAAATTATAAAGCAATTAAGACAAGAAGTATCAGTCTTAGAAGAATTTATAAAAGTGAACAGATCATCAAAAATATTTAAAAATATAGATATAGCAAAAGAAATGCACAGTGTCAAAAGAGGCCAATGTTTATCAAATACTATGTCAAATAATAAACTAAAAATAGCAGCACAGGTAAAAAAAACATAGAAGGTAAGTAGATAAATACAAAGTAAAAATGCAAAATAAGCAATTCATTGATGACCAACAAAGGGGTGGCCATGGTGGTGCAGCGGTTAGCGTTGCCACCTCACAGCAAGAGGTTCTCCGGTTCAATCCTCGGCTGAGGTGCTTTCTGTGCGGAGTCTGCATGTCCTCCCTGTGGTCGCGTGAGTTTCCTGTGGGTGCTCTTGTTTCCTCCCACATCCCAAAGACATGCTGTAGGTGGATTAGACACTCTAAATTGGCCCTAGGAGTGAGTGTGTGCCTTCTGTGTAAGGTTGGGTGCCTGGCTGGCAACTTGACACTGTAAAACTCTACTGCCAATCATGAGCAAACAGGTGATCCGCTGTGGTGACCCCTAACCGGGAAAAAGCTGAAAGAAGAAGAAGATTGATGACCAACAAAGTTTCTACAAAGAAGTGGGAAGCAAAGTAAAAGGAAAAAAAAAACATTCATCAAAAAAGGAAGAAATAAGCTAATTTTGGAGAAGTATTTATGAAGATTCTGTTGAACATAAAAAGATGCTGAACAGAAGAATTAAAAGAAACAGTAAGGAGCTGTAATGTAGAGGACATGAAATGGGATGAGGTAACAACCTGAGAAATTAAGACAAAGTTAAGAAAAGCTCCTAACTTCAAAACCTTAGGCCCAGATGTAGTGCCTAACTTTTGGCTGAAACCATTAATATCTTTACACAGAGATTTAGCCCTGAGTAAGAATCACTTATATGAAACAGAAGCATTTCAGTGTCAAGATGGAAAGGAAAGCAATCCAGAACTTGACAAAAATCACTCAGTAACTTAAGCTAAAAAACAAAAGAAAGAATATAAGGAGAAGGATCATATGAGAAGGAAAGAAATGTGGAAAATCTATAAATATAGAGGCAAGCACAGAGATCTCCTGAAACAACCTCATGCTAAATGAAGTTTGGTACAAACTAGATTGTCCCGGGACATCTTCATGGGGGGGTAGGTTAATATTAAGGGGAGTTAAGTGGGTTGGGGAGGTGAAAGGGTTAAGTGGAGGCAGGGATGGTTGGCAGGAAGTGAGATAATGATGGGGAGGGGCTTAAGAGGTTTAGTCTAGTGTGGTTGGGTTAAGCAGTCACATTTTGGCGTGAACTTGCTACTCTCCCACCCACCCTCTTTTCATTGATGGGGTGTAGGGTTATTGTATCAGTGGGGGGAGGCGGAGAAGAGGGATAGGCTTGCCCTCTTCTGTTCCCCCTTGATGTCTGGATGTTCATTTCAAGGATCTGGGGAAAGGAAATGAGTAGTTGGAGGAAGCTTGCTGAATAGATAAGCAAGCTGAGGTAAGGATGGTGTTTATTTGGTGGATGGTAATTCAATGGATGGTGTATGAAGTGAGTTGGGACGCTGCTTCATAGGTAAAGTAATGGACGCTGCTTAATAGGGTAGGGTGAGTAGGTATGCTGCCCTGATTAACATTACAAGGATGTTATGCTGTATTCTAGTATCAATTATATCATGAATAGTTGTAATTAATAAAGTTGGTGATCAAAGCTATGTTATGGGAATCTAATAGAGGTCGTCAAATGTCATTTGGTGTGATGTGTGTTATTGAAGGGTACCGGGACAACTAAAAATTTTATACAAAAATAGGTAAGGACAGATGAATTGAAATCAGAATAAGACAAGTTAATAATGGCAGCCCGGAGACAGGGGACTGCATTTATGCTGGTTTACAAAATCCATTGAAAAGGTGAGAGAAACAGACAAATTCATCTTCAGTAAAAAAGAACTGGAAACAGTCACACATGTTGTTGCTGGATATGATACACTCAAGGCAGAGGGCCTGTATGCTGAAAGGCACTATAATACGGCAAGACTGTTGCATTCGGGATAAACGCTACAATACAGAAGTAGCTGAGAAGTGCTGGAAACCTGAACTGCAAAGTATTACAGTAAATGATGAAATATGTATTACATGGGATTATCCATTACCAACAGTTCTAAATATCGATGTGAGAAAGCCAGATATAGAAAAAAAAAGTCAAAAGTAGCATTGATCAATGAAATTGCTATACCCAGTGATTACAGTGTCCTATGTACAAGAAGAAACAAAGTCATAAAGTATCAACATTTGCAGGCAGAAATGAGGGCAAAATGTGGAAGAAAGATACTCAGACAATTCCAATAGATGTAGCAGCGATGGATCTAATAAAAACAAATTTACAATCATACTTAGATATGCTACCAATATATGTAACCCCATATGAATTACAGAAGTATTTAATTCTGGAAACATTATGGGTGCTAAGAAGATTAGTCTTGTCTAAGATCAAAGAATGAAACAATAAGAATTTCATTAACTCTATGCCCTGACTTAGGAATGGAGTCCTGGTATTAGAAAGCCAAAAGACTTGAAAATTTTAAACGGAGTATTCTTTAAATTCAGTACTTGCTTGCGATGGGTCTCTGAAACTTAGATCTTACTTATCTCCACAATTTGCTCCTTGAACTCCACCAGTCCAGGTTTTTTTTTCACTTATGTTGAGTTAACTTTCTCAGAAATGATCCTGTCATGGGGATCATCTGAGGTCAATTATTCATGGAGTACGGTGGCTAAGGTGCTGAGTGATAATTCTAAAAATGTAATGCATGCAACACTGGATTCAGTAGGATCAGACTGAGCAGTATTTTTTACTTTAATTTGAATTTCATCCTCCAGTTTTTTAATTAGTCCAGTTAAATGACTGGGATTAACACTTAAGTTCCAGTATATCTGTTGATCCACTGGTTCACCCATGCAGTTATAATAAAATATTATCAGTCTAAGAATAACATAATTTCTTTCATCTATGGCTTCAGAAACCATAGAGTTTCACTGCTGGGAGTGTCAAAGAGCTTATTTTAAAAAAAAAATCAAATATTTGCTGGACACTGAGATTAATATTAAAATAATAAAGCAGCATGTGGCCAGAAGCATGGATACAAACATTTGCACTGACTCCACTCCCAATGGTGGAGCTATAAGATCAGTCTTTGACCTAAGGTGCGTGGGTACCAAGTACACTAAATGGCAACACTGTGATCATGTCTGGTGTTTACTTTGGACAACACATGACTATCACAGAAGTGAAATCACTCTTCAAAGTTTGGGTTCAGATCTTAAAAGTTGTTCCCCTGAACTATGCTGGTGCTGGTATCTGCACTGACATATCTCTGAAATTCTTAGAACAAAAATTCTGGAAAAAAGCCAAAAATAATAAGAGAAACAGAGGCCCAAAATCAGGGACAAATTTGAATTTTACTCTGATTCACTTTTAAAAGTTAATGGAACAACATATTTTTGTATGAACATGCATTTTTTAAACAATAAGAAATATGGCATTCAAGTGTCTGACATTATTGCCCGACTATGATCCTCGGTGTTCTTCCAGAAAAGCAAAAATGTTACAAGGGACTGAGAAAATATGTAACAAAATCAGAGATATCCTATGATACCCTATGAAATCAGGGACATTTTGGAGGTATGGTGCATCTTTACTCATGAGAGTATTGAATTCTCCAAGAAATACATATTCAGTCAGTTGCACATAACCAAGCAGAACTCCCATGATCCCCAAAAAGATGTTTTGTTGATTGTAAGCTGTTTTGGGAATAAATAGGATTAGTCTAGATTTATTTGGGTTTACAAATAGCCGGGCAGATGAAAGACAGGTATCTACAGAAGATAAGTTAAGCTTTTGCAGTTTGTCGATATTTTTTTTTTTGTGATATAGATAACTGTGGCATCATCTGCATACTGTACTAGGGATATTTTTGCAGGTTTTATGTTATTATATTGATGAAGACATTAAAGAGAATGGGTCCTAAGACTAATCATTGTGCACACCAACTGATATAGCAGTGGTGTTGAGTCCTAGGATACGAAGTTTGTCTAAAAGAGTAGTTACAGACCATGTCAAAGGCCTTGGATAAATCAATGAAGAGGATAGACACTAGATTTTGTCATTCCTATTTGTGTTTGGTGAAACTAAGTAAAGCAATAGAGGTACTGTGGTGGGAACAGAAGACATTCTGAGATGTGGAGAGGAGGTTATTTGGTATGAGGTAAACTAGAAGTTGTGACTGGATGCATTTTTTGAGTATTTCTGATAGGGAGAGATGATGGGAATGGACCTGTAGTTGGAGAGTTCAGTTGAATGTCCTCCCTTGCAGAAGGGAAGAATGTGTTTGCTTTCCAGAAGGTAGGATCATATGCTTCATTGATAGTGTGATTTATTAGAATTGAGATGGGGTTGTCTATTGCTTCTGCAGGCATTTTAAGGTATTTGCCAGGTAGGTTGTCAGGGAATAAGGTTGTGGCTTCCATTTAAGTAGGAGGAAGTAGTGAGGACTGGTTGGAAGGATAGGTTATGTAGAGAAATGGTAGATGGCACTGTTGTCTGGTTGTTGTTATTAGTGGAATTGAGTCTGAATAAAATGAGAGATGAAAGCATCAGCACAGATGGTAGATTTGTTGTTAGTGTTAAGTGTAGGAGATGGTTTAGTGGCGGGGCCAAGACTGAGCAGCTGATTGACTGAAGACCAGAATGCTTTTGCATTTTTGTATTTTTTAAGTTGCAGGTTAGTATAATATGTTTTTTTTTTAATCTAACTAAATTTTGAATTTTAGTTTTGTTTCTGAGTTCTCTGAATTTTTGGAGATTTGTTAGTGTTTTATTAGATAGCCATGCATTCTAGGCTCTATCTCTATGTCTCATAAGGCGTTTTGCATTTTGAGACAACCAGTGAGCAGGTATGGCCCTAAATATCTTTTTTTGTGATTGGAGCAATTTCATTTAGGATGTTCAATAAATTAGAAATAAAAGAGCTACTACATCTTTTAGAGGAATGTATTGTAAAGCATTCCAGTTATATATTTTAAGATTTAAAGGAATCTTTGTTGAAAGGTTTGAGGTTATATGGATTGCCTGGATGGGGTATCTGAGGTAATGATTTCATGAGGCACAGAGGTAAGAATCCAGTCAATTAATGTTCCCTTAGTGCTGTTTTATTATAATGGGTAGGAGTGATGTTTTGTTTTAAGAGATCACAGAGATTTATTGATTGGTTAGGTGAGTCAGAGGAGAGAGAGAAAGAGGAGAGAGACAGTCAATATTAAAATTACCCAGAATGAATTTTTCTTGGGACATGTTGGATCAGACCCAGCAGAAGTCTTCAGCAGTAGACAGGTTATTGCCGGGTGGCAAATAAGCACCTTTGACAGATAATATCTTGCTTCAGTTGAGTTTGAGGGCAGATATGAGAATTTCTGCCTTACCAAATTGTGGAGGGTTTAGTGGTGAAGAGGTAAGCTGCAGAGAATGTTTGTATAGCATTGTGACTCCACCGGCTTTTCTATTTTGTCTGTCTGCTCTTAGTATATTATAATTTGCGGGTAGAATTTCATCTTTTGTTTCTTTTTTCAGCCAGGTTTTAGTTAGGACTGGAATTGTGGTATTTTTTTGTAGATGTTTCTAATGTTTGTGTGTAATGTTAAGGGAAGAACAAGTAGTGTTATGGTGCACTGGAGTGGTGTGGTTTGTGGAAGTTGTATAGTTAAAGGTTTGTGGGGATATAATGGGTCTAGGGTTTGGATAGATGTTGCCACTGACTTTTAATAAGAATTTCATGAACTCTATGCCCTGACTTAGGAATGGAGTCCTGGTATTAGAAAGCCAAAAGATTTGAAAATTTTAATTTAGTTTGAGCAGACATATTGCTTGTAGGATAATCATTTAATTTAATTTTGTTTTATTTTAGTATATGTATAAGGTGTTGTCTAAGTACAGGTTGTGTTTGAAAAGGTCTGTGGTATTGGGAGAGTGTAGGGTGGATGCTATCTTGCATGAATTAAGGAGTGGATGTGTTGCAGCATGTTGAATTGTACAGTTAAGATGATGGTGATGGGTTGTGTGAAAGTGTGAAGGTAAAGACGTTAAGTGGATGAGTAGAAGGAGAAGTGAGAGAGCCAGCATGGAGATTGGTATCACAGTGGTTAAGTTGTAGGATGATATATTGAAAAGTTTAGGGAAAGACCGGGGGTGGTAAAAGAAGGGTGATGTGATATATTGGGAAACGATATGGTATTGAAGTGTTAGTAAGTAAGAGAGAAAGGGATGTGTTGTATACAGGACAGAAGGGAAAACTAGATAGTGGAGGAAGTATTGAATGAAATATGGGACAGACTGTAATTAGATAATGTGTGCAGGCATTATAAATTGGGATTGGTTGAACTTTCAGGTGGGTGGAGATAGGGGATATAAAAGTAGAGGAAGTGGGTTAGGATAGAGGAGCATAGTGAGCATAAGATGAGCAAGGATGAATCAATGGGTTCTATTCTCTCAGAATGTTGTGAGACAGACAACAATCAGTGAAATGGGCCAAAAGAAGGTAAGCATCTGTAACTGTTAGTGTTGTTACTGCTTCCACTTTACTATATTAAGTAAACTATATACAACATGGAATTAATTAGAAAACATAGACACTTGCTATGTAGAGCACAGGTAGCAGGAATAGTTTAGTACATAAAAGTAAGATGACAAAAATAAATAAGAGAAATTAGGTTAGGGATGGTTTGACAAAATCAACTGGTTAATTTGAGAACTGTTAAACAAAGAAAAAGTGAAATTACATTAATAGCAAAAAACCTGCTCATTAGTTACCTGATGTTGAAAAAAATGTGTGCTGGGGGGGAGGCAATAGTTTTACCTAAAGTAGGACTATGAAATACTGTTTATAAAAGTACACAAAGTGTTGCTAGATGTAGGTTTGCATAAAATATATGAATATGTGAGAGGTATATGTTAAAAGCTACCTATGAAGACATATACTAGGCCATTTAAAACTGGGCAATGCAGTTTTAAATGTATGACAAGTTATATTTTAGTATCTGATATACCAAGAGACTGATTATGTCCCTGATGTAGGGTGCATGCCTTATACAAATAGTACAACAAAGGTGTGATTCCTTGGAGTGAGGAAATGTAAAGAATCACCTATCAAACACATATTTATGAATGTCATATCTCAACAGCAAGGTAGTAAACAGGCTGTCTTGGTAAAATGGAAAAAAATATCCACAATGTAGCATGGTTCATACAAATATAGAAAGAGAGATGATATAATACAGAGGGATAATTATATGGAATTTCTATTTGGAAGCATAACTCAGATGCAGATAATGATAAAAATCACAAATTCTTATAAGATGATGATAGTTACTAAGCTCTGTAATTTTACTAAGCATTATGGTGATCTGAAACATTATTATCCAGACATTTGTGTTTTCTTCTGGCAGTAAACAAACCTGAAAAAAGTTATTTGCTTTTATACATGAAAATGCAATTTGCTCTGCACATATAATCACAAACTATTTACTATAACCTCCACAAAGAAAGAAAGACCAACGCAAACATACTAGTAACAATACAAAACTTTTGTTTTATGAATGTATGTAAAACTTAGTCAAATTCTATATAATCCTACAAAGTTTTGTTTTGTCTGCAGATACTT